>NC_087447.1:921590-1224621 GCF_036321535.1 Camelus dromedarius | reverse complement strand
TTGCGCGGTGCGAGGGGCTGGCGGTCAGGAAGGAACGCGGCGTGCACCTGCCCAAGGCGCCCACAACCGTGGTGTGGGAGAAGGGCAGAGGGCCAGGCAGCCACCAGGGCGACAGGACACCTGGGGAGGGACAGAGGCATGAAGGTGAGACCGGCCGTGGAGGGACTGGGGACCAGCCAACGTCTTAAGTCACTTGAAGGTAGAATTTTGGACGTGGCGACCGCTGGGACTGGGAGGGGCATGAGGAGGAGCGGGAGGAAAGGACTGTCTCTGAGTCGGGGACCGCACAGCCACCCGCACCCTTGGTTTCGGGTGTGGTTCTGCGTCAGAACAGTGTGGTGCCGGGCGGCACCGGAGTCGGGCTACGAGGTCGCTGTTTGTTTTCGAAGGATTTATATCTTCAAGTCTTAGAAAAGCCAACAGGGAAGTCCCAAGCCACCTGTGGGTGGTCCCCAAACACCTGCCACCCGGAGGCGGCCAGACCTGCAGAAGAGGAGTGAGGCTCTCTGCGCAGAGACTCACGTCCCCTCTTCACGTTCGGAAAGTCTGAAGCCCTGACACCAGAGGGAGGCGTGTGTGTGTGTGTGCGCGCTCACGCACACGCGCACGTGCAGAGGAAGGGTGGGGAGACGTGCCTTCAGAACTGTGGGGACTCAGGGCTCAGAGGTCACCATAACCAGTCGTGTGCCTGGAAGCCCGCCGAGGACCCGGCTGACCCTGGGTGGGGCCCCCAGGCGCGCACACTGGCTTCCCAGGGTACCCCTGACCGATGCTGCCCCACGGCCCTGCGGAACTTCCCCGAGACCTCTGGTTCCACAGCGAAGACAATCAAGTACTAACCTGAGATGCTGCAGACACAGGGTGCTGCTCGGGGAGCTGCCTCGTCCCCCACGGCCGGGCACCGGGACCACCCCCCGCAAAGAGAGACCCCAGCTCAGCCCAGGGCTGGCTGCAGGGGCGGGCGCCTTTATCACCGGACTCTTGAGTTGTGTCTGCCCCATCTCGGCCTCTGTTTTCTGTTCCACATTCTCCACTTGGGAAAGCAGGGTGGGCGGGGGTCGAGGGGCGCCCAGGCCAGTTGAAGAGCACAGGACGAGGATGGGGGTGAACAGACCTACGGCTCCCGCCCCTGCCCTGACCGCCCTGGACACAGCCAGAGGGCAGCCCGGGTCTTGACCGCCTTCCTGCTCTCGCCCATGTTTCCCGCCGAGCTTGGAGTCCTGTTCCCTCCAAGACTCAGAGCAGCCAGACAAGACGCTGACCGCTGTTCCTGAATCCCAAAGCCACCTTCTTCTTCCCCAGGAACAGAAGCACCTCGGGCCAGCGGCAGGCTGCCGCCCACCACCTCCAGCACCGGCGGGCAGCGTCCACTTCCGACGCAGAGCCAGGCCCAGACCAGGCCCTGCCATGGCGCCCCTGTTCTCCGCCACGGGGAACCCACTTGAAGCCACAGCGGGGATGCAGGACTTGGTTCCCAGAGGTTCCCCTGTGAGAGCGGAGAGCAGTCAGGAGGGAGGGTAGGGGGCCTGGGACGGGTACCCGGCAGTCGGTCAGAGGGAGACGGAGGAGCAGCTCCCGGCCCCGCGGGCCAGGGGTCCACGTGGGACGGGAAGGGGACCGGTCACATCAGGGCAAGGGCCACGTCATTCTTACTTGGCTAGTAAAGGACGTGCGCTTCAGAGAGCTGAAAACACGGGCGACCTTGGATACACAGTAAGCATGAGCTATGCCGACTTTTTTTTTAAATTACATGCGATCAACCGAAGTGTGAGCACTAGCGAACGGGGCTGTGGGCGATTTGCTTTCTCCTCTAATTTGCTACTTTTGTTTAACTAAGACCCCGTTTTCTTACTGAGATATGACTGACACACACGGAGACCAGGTTCAGGCGGGCTACGCGATGGTTTGACATTTGCATACACTGTGAAACAGGCGTCCCAGCAAGTCCAGCGGACAGACGCCGCCTCGGAATCACCATTTCCTTCTTGTGATGAGAACGCTAAGATCTGCTCTTTTAGCAACGTGCAAACGTAGAAGACAGTGTCATTGACCACAGTCCCCGCGCTGCACGTCGCACCCCCGTGACTTATTTTTTAGGGACTAGTTTTTGTTGATTTTGGGGGGCTAACTGGGTTTATTTCTTTGTTATTTTTAGTGGAGGGACGGGGGATTGAACCCAGGACCTCGTGCGTGCTGAGCACGTGCTGCACCACTGAGCTGTCCCCCGCCCCCTCCGGGACTTATTTATAACTGGAAGTTTGTACCTTTGACCCCCTCACCTATTCTGCCCAGTCGTCACCCTCTTATCAATCAGCTCTCTGCACCTGTGAGCCCATTTGGCTTTTTTTTTTTTTTAAATATTCTACATGCAAGTGAGATGCCACAGCATCTTACTCCGTCTGACTTAACTCGTTTGTCACGATGCCCTCTAGGTCCAACCGTTTTCTTACAAATGGCAAGATTTCCTTCCTTTTTGTGGCTGAACAGTATTACGTCACAAATCACGTCTGCTGTGCCATTCGTCCTCAGTGGACACCTAGGCCGCTTCCATGTCTCGACTGTTGCAAATAACGCGGCAGTGAGCACGCGGGTCCAGGGTTGTTTCAAGGTAATGTTTACCTTTCTTTAAGATAAATACCCATTAGCAGAATTGCTGGATCATATGGCAGGTCTATTTTTAATTTTTGGAGGAAACTCCGTGCTGTTTCCCACAGGGGCTGCACCAGTTTGCGTTCCCACCAGCAGGGCACCAGGGCCCCCTTCCCTCCACGCCCGCACCAGCATTTGTTATTTGTTGCCTGCTTGATGACAGCCACTCTGACAGGGGTGACGGTGTCTCCCGGAGCATTTCCCTGATGAGCGGCCATGGCGAGCACCTCCTCGTGTGCCTGTTGGTCATCTGTGTGCCTTCCTTAGAAAACTGTTTATTCAGATCTTTTGCGCATTTTTAAAGTGTATTGTTTGTTTTCCTGTTATTGAGTTGTATGAGTTCGTCACATATTTTGGACATTAACTCCTTATCAGATGTTTGATTGATAAATATTTCCTCCTATTCAGTAGGCTGCCTTTTAATTTTGTTGATGGTTTCCTTTGCCGTGCAAGAAGCTTTTTAGTTTGACGTAGTCCTACCTGTTTATTTTTGCTTTTGTTTCCATTGCAAACCTCAATTAAAAAAAATAAAATAAAATATTGAAGATAAATAATAGGGAAATTTTCAGTACAGAAGATAGATAAGTTGACAGTGACCCCTGGATCCCTCAATTAGACGTAGTCAAAAGATAACTAGAAACTTCATGAATCTGGAGCTGTTCCTTTTTACAGGAAATAAGCAGGATGGGGAAGAAGCCAGATTTAGAAACCTATGAAGGTGTCTGCTGGACAAAAGCCAAAAAAAGCCCGGGGATTCTAGGAGCACAAACAGGACATGGTAGCACAAAAGGAACCAGGAAGTGGCCTGCACCCAGATCTCACCTGACCCTGGCAGGGGTATAAAGGCCCCTGGCCCTGGAGGCGCCACACCTGAACACCTCCCCTCTCTCTCCACCTGCTCCTCTGACCTCCTCCACTCTCCACCCACCAGAACCATGAGCTGCTGTGGCTGTTCCGGGGGCTGTGGCTCCAGCTGCTGTGTGCCCGTGTGCCGCTGTGTGCCCGCCTGCTCCTGCTCCAGCTGTGGCAAAGGGGGCTGCGGCTCCTGCGGGGGCTGCAAGGGGGGCTGTGGCTCCTGCGGGGGCTGCAAGGGGGGCTGTGGCTCCTGCGGGGGCTGCAAGGGGGGCTGTGGCTCCTGCTCCAGCTGTGGCAAGGGGGGCTGCGGCTCCTGCGGGGGCTGCAAGGGGGGCTGTGGCTCCTGTTCCAGCTGTGGCAAGGGGGGCTGCGGCTCCTGCGGGGGCTGCAAGGGGGGCTGTGGCTCCTGCTCCAGCTGTGGCAAGGGGGGCTGTGGCTCCAGCTGCTGTGTGCCTGTGTGCTGCTGTGTGCCCACCTGCTCCTGCTCCAGCTGTGGCAAGGGGGGCTGTGGCTCCTGTGGCTGCTCCCAGTCCAGCTGCTGTGTCCCCGTTTGCTGCCAGTCCAGCTGCTGCAGACCCTGCTGCTCCCAGTCCAGCTGCTGTGTCCCCGTTTGCTGCCAGTCCAGCTGCTGCAAACCCTGCTGCTCCCAGTCCAGCTGCTGTGTCCCCGTTTGCTGCCAGCGCAAGATCTGAGGCTCTGTCCAGGGACCTCAAGTGGCTCCTGCAGATCCAGGATGTCTAGGAAGTGATCAGTGTCCCATCCCAGAGTGGCAAATTGCAGCTGTGAATTCACCTTTTCTAGAATGGGGGAGCCTAGATTTCCAGTCCCAGTGGTTTCTCCCCAGATTCTAGAGGAGAAGATGGATCTCCTGTGCCTTCTGTCCATTCTGGATCCTCTGCCTCATCCACCTTGGGGGAGAGTAACTTCCTTCCCACAGTCCCTTCAACAATGACTGTCTCCTCAGGCCCCTGATCCCTGGAGCCCATCACCCATCATGCTTCAGACTTGGCTGAGCCTGGTCAGTCCCACAAGTTCAAAGTCTGGAGCACAGCCCAGGAGATGTCCAGCTTGCACAACACCCCCCCCCCCAACCCCACACCACCTGGCCCGGCTCTGGCACTTCTTTGTAACCTGCCTGTGTTTCTTTCACCTGCCAAGGTCCACACTGACCTGGCGACAGCTCTAAATAAACTCGTTCCTAGCTGAAGGACTCTATCTCCATGGTATTTCTCTAATATTCACTCCAATGGGAAATTCAAAAAACACCTGTGCATTATTGATGGGAGTAAAAACAGGTGGAACTTCTTTTTCTGAAGGTAAATTTGGCAATATTTACTACAATTTCGCCATTGACAGTATTATTTTTATTTGCTTTGGCGGCATTATCCAATAAAATTATTAAAGAGAATGAAACAGAAAAATGGAACAATTGGAAGCAGAAGGCAAAATTATCATTATCCACAGATGGTTCCACCGTATACCTGGGTGGGTGGGGAGAGTCAAATAAAAAATGCTACAAAATGTAAGTGAACTCAGGTAGGGCTGGGTACATAATATGTAAAATCAACAGCATTTCTAGTCACACATAATAAACAGAAATGTAATGAGAGAAAAGAACCACACTCTTTCAACATGAACTTTATAAGACACATTTCAAAAATCTATACAAAAAAGAAGCATTTATGATAGTAAAAACTGGAAATTGTCTAGATGTCCATTAATAGTAGAAGAGAAAAATTCTTTGCAGTATAGTCAGTCAGTGGAATACCACATGGCAAAGAGAATCTTAGAAACATAATACTGAGTGGAAGAATCCAACAAAAAGGTATACACCATGACTCCTTCAATAGGAGTCATGCACGCGCGCACACACACACACACACACATGCAAAGAACAGGCTGGTCTGTGCCACCAAGGAGCGGAGCAGGGCTCTTTCGGGGAGAAGTGTCTGGAAGGGAGACAGGAAGAGAGATCCTGAGGTCTGGTAATGTTCTGTTTCTAAATACATGTGTGTTCATTTTGTGAAAGTTTATCAGGCTGCTTTCTTATGTGCATTTTTCTCCTTGAATTTATATTTCAATAAAAGTCTCTTAAAATCTATGTGAAGAACACTTTAATATGCTGCGAGACGTAAAAGGACTCATGAATAAAAGAGCAGATAACTCTTCTCTTAATAGGAAGTGTTAACACTATAACCAAGTCATGCTTACTGAATTAATATATATTTAATCTGAATAAATATACCAAGAAGATCTTTTAAGTAGCTATTCTGATTGTAACATTCACACAGAACAAATATACGCATAAAAACAGCCGAGACAATGTTAAAAAGAAAGGGGACCAGCTATCAAACGTATAAAGTGACGATAATTCAAACAACTTGACACAAACACATGAAGATCCAACGGATAAACGTCAAAGAGCAGACCCACGGGAAGGGGAAGCAAGCACGCACGGGCCCCCTTACCTGTGAAAGACGGCGCGTGTGATTTGTTTAACAATGTATTACTCCGTGCATGGTATTAAAGCAATCAGTAGGATCTAGGAAAACCAAAGTTGTATCTTTACTTCACCTCTTACTCCAAAAATAAATTCCATATGGAATAAAGACACAAACAAAAAACACACAAAAAGCTAAAAGAAAACAGGAATTTTAAAATAACATCGGGATGGAATCGCTTTTTTCTAAGCACAACACAAAATTCAGCAGCCCACAAAAAGAAAAGATTGATAAATTCAGCGTAAAAGGACAATAGACACGTAAAAAGAAAAAGCTAATCTGCATGGCAAAAAAAATAAATAAATAAGGGCAGCGTCAACGGACAGTTCACGAGGCGCCAGGCCCCACCCGAGGGCAGCCGTGCGACTCGCCCGCCGCGCGCGCTGACAGCCACCGTCCTTGTGCGGGAGACACGGAACACAGGCGCGACGCGTGGCACGGTCAGCTGCCCTCCCAGAGGCGGGTGCCGGGGACTCGCGACATTACAGGCTTCTGAGAAGGGGCAGGGACAACATGCTTAGGAAGTCTGAGGTGACTAGAAGCACACACACAGACCCAGAGAAGACACAGCCTCCGAAAACGTCTGAGAGGCTACCTCACGCCCGCCGGGACGGGAATTACCCTGAAGACAGCAAACAGCAAGCGGTGGTGGGGGCGGGGAGAAGAGGGGGCCCTCGTGCACCGTCAGCGGGAACGTAAATCAGTCCAGTCATAATGGAAAACAGTACGGAAGTTCCTCGGAAAATCAAAAATATAAATACCATGTGATCTGGCAACTTCACAGCTGGGTATTTATCCTAAGAAAATAAAATCAGGATTCAAAGATACATGCACACCAATGTTCATTGCAGCATCATTTACAATGGCCAAGATATGGAAGCAACCTAAGTGTCCACTGATAGATGAATAGATAAAGAAGATTCGAGGTACAGATGCACACACATATATGTGTACGATGGAATGCTACTCTGCCGTAAAAAGTGAAATCTTGCCATTTGTGACAACATTGATGGGACTAGAGGCTTTACGCTTAGTGAAGTAAGTCAGAGAAAGACAGGTCTCACTTATATGTGGAAACTAAAAAACAAAATGGAGAAACAAAAGAAAATTAAAACAGACTCACAGACACAAAGAACAAACAGGTGGTTGCCAGGGGCTGGGGGGTGGGATGCAAAGTAGGTGAAAGGGGTTAGGAGGTACAAACCTCCAGCTATTACATAAATACGCCGCGGGGGTGAGAGGCACAGCACGAGGAACAGGGCAACAGCACTGTAATAGCTTCTGTATGGGGACAGGTGGTTCCTGGACTTACCATGGGGGCCACTTCATGGTGTATGCAAACGTCACACCACTAGGAAGTACACCTGAAACTAAGATAATGTTGTACGTCAACTATATTTCAACTAAAATTAGTAACACAGACAAAGTTTGAAACATCAGCGTGCCTAAATATATGAAGCAAACCTTGACAGACCTGAAAGGAGAAGCAGCAGCACACCAGCAGGAGGCTGCAATGCCTCACTCTCAATAACGGATAAACAGCAAGACGGAGGAGCGGAAAGGAGACAGAGGCGTTACACAGTTTAAAAACTGGATCTAGCAGACGTGCACAGAACACTCTACTCAAAGAAGACCGAGTTCAAATTCTTCTCACGTGCACATGGAACCCTTTGCAGAATAGACCTCATGTCAGGCCACAAAACATTCTCAATAGATGTAAAAAACCAGATACCATATGAAGTATCTCCTCCAACCACAACAGGGTGAAGTTTAAAATCCATAACAGAAGGAAGACTGGAAAATCTGTACATCTGTGAAAATTAAACAACACACTCTCAAATAACCAATGAGTAAAGAAGTCATAAGAGAAATTGGAAAATACCGAGAGACTAATGAAAATGAACACACAACACACTAAAACGTAGCAAACGAAGAGACGGCCGTGCTGGGGAGTTTCGCTATAAACTCATACATTACAAAAGAAAAATGATCTCAAATTAACAAACTAGCTTTACAGGAACTACAGAAAGAAGAATGAGCGAAATCAAAAGCCAGCAGAAGGAAGGAAATAATAAATATTAGAGCACAAATTAATGAACTGCAGAATAGAAAGCCAGTAGAAAAGCTGACAAGCCCATAGCTAGATTAACTAAGGAAACAGAAAGAAGACTCAAGTAACTAAATCAAAGTGAAAGGGAATATTACAAATGATGCCACAGAAACTAAAGAAAGATTATAAGAGAATTCTGTGAGCAATCGTGTGCCAGCAAGTTGGATAACCTAGAGGAAGGGGTAAGTTCCTGGAAATACACGATCTCCGAAGACTGAACCGTGCAGAAAAGGAAGCTCTAAACAGAACGATAGCTAGCAACGAGATTAAATCAGGAACTCAAAGCCTCCTGACAAAGCCCAGGACCAGAGAGTGAACCAGAATTCTATCAAACACTTGAGGAAGAATTAGCACCACTCCTGCTCAGACTTTCCCAAAGAACTGAAGAGGAGGGAGCACTTCCAAATCCATTCTGAGACCAGCATTATCTTGACACCAAAACCAAAGACACAACAAGAAAGGAAAGCTAAAGACCAATATTTTCAACGAACATTGCTGCAAAAACCCTCAATAAACTGTTAGTAAACAGCCAAACAGCTTGGGGAAAAGAACAAAATTGGAGGACTCACATTTCCTGATTCCAAAAACAGGTTACAAAGCTATAGTAATCACAACAGTGTGACACTGGCATAGAGACAGAGATGGGAAGAACAGAGAGTCCAGAAGTAAACCCTCACATACAGGATAGAACGCCCTTTGACTAGGGCACTAAGAGAACCCCACGGGAACAGGACGATCTAGGCAACATGTGGCATTAGGAAAGCTGGATCTCCACATTCAAAAGAACAAAACTGCACCCTTACCTTGGGCCATATACAAAATTCAGCTCAGAATGGATTAAAGACCTAAACATAATCCCAAAACTACAGAACTCCTAGAAGAAAACATAGGGGGAATCTTTATGATATTGGTTTTGAAAATTATTTCATGGATAAGACACCAAAAACACAGGCAGCAGAAGCAAAACCAGACAAGTGAGATCACATCAAAGTGAAAAGCTTCTTCACGGCAACGGGAGCAGGCAACAGAGTGAAAAGGCAGCTGCAGGACAGGAGAAAGCATTTGCAAGTTGTGTGTCTGATAAATATTGCCTTATCCCCAGGAAGATGCATGCCGTTAAAAAAACAGAAAACAGCAGGTGTTGGCAGGGATGCAGAGAAGTCAGAATCCTCGTGCACACTTTGCGAGATTATAAAATGACACGGCCACTATGGAAAACTGTACGGCAGCGCCTCAAAAAAATTAAAAATAGAACCACTATATGATCTAGTAACTCCCCTTCTGGGTATACATCCAAAAGAATCAAAAGGACAGTCCCAAAGAAATATCTGCACACCCATGTTCATAACAGCACTATTCACAACATTCAAGAAGTGGAAGCAACACAATGTCCACAGGTGGGTGAATGGAGACGCAAAAGGGGAATGTCCCACCGTAGGCGACAGCATGGATGAACCTTGAGGATTTTAGACTAATGAAAAAAGTCGGTCACAAAAAAACAAATAGTATGTAATTCCGATTATATGAGGTCTCCAAAGCAGCCAAATTCATGGATGTAGAAAATGCAGTGGTGGCTGCAGGGGCTGGGAAGAGGGGCAGGGGGAGGGCAGCTGGCTTTGATGGGTATAGAGTCTCAGCTCTGCAAGATGGAAAGGTTCTGGACACCTGTTTCACAACCATGTAAATATGCCTAACACTGCTGGACTGTACGTTTTAAAATGGCTAAGATTTTAAATTTTATGGTATGTATTTCTTACCAAAAAATTTTTAAAAATTCAATATTGAAAATGAGCAAAGAACATGGACAGTCTGATTATGGGAAGAAATACAAATGGGTCTTAAATGACACAAAAATGCATATTGTAACCCTAAGATACATAAGTTCTCAGCTATCAGACAAACTTACTCAGAAAGTCTGACAACGCGATGAATTGTCAAAGACGGGCACGCTCGCACCTTTCGGGGAATATTAATCGGTTTCTCATGATGGAAATTTGACAGTATTTATCAAGAATTTTAAATGTCCATATCGTTTGCCCCGGAAACCCCAGTTCTAGGAAGTCAACACAGGGATTATTATTTCATTATTCTTCCAAGCTTCCAAAGGAGCCATAATGACTTGAACGTCCTGTAACAATAAGCTACGTGAAATATATAACACAGTCAAAAATGAAGTAATCAGCAGTGATGTCCAAAAATGAAGCAGCCCTGGGTGTAACGGTTTAGCCTGGCACCTAGAATGTGTTAAGTGAAAAAATCAAGGTGCAGATCACGTGTAGAAGATGCAACCCGTTACGCTGGCCCTGAGGAAGGCAAGTAGGCAGTGGGGCGTGGGTGGGAGAAAGACATTTGCCTCTCACTGTGTTATCTTTCAAACTTACCGTGGTAGCAGAATAATGGCCCCTCGAGGACATGCATGTTCTGACCTGGGGAACCTGTGAACACATTACCACGTGCGGCAAGGGTCACTCTGCGGGTGTGCTTAAGCTGAGGGCGGAGATACGAGGCTGTCCTGGATTATTCTGCTGTGTCCAGTGTAACCATCAGGGTCTTAAAAGACAGAAGCTTTATACCAAGGTCCTTTGAGAGTCAGAAAGGGAGATGTGACCACAAAAGCAGAGGTCAGGGTGCTGCAGTTGGAAAACAGAAGAGGGCCAGGAGCCGAGGGAAGCAGGTGGACTCCTGAAATCAGAGGAGGCGAAGGAGCAGAGCCTCCCTTCCAGCCTCCAGCGGGAATACGGCCCTGTGTTCCTTGGTCGCCGCCTGGTGATGCTCTGGCCTCCAGGGGCTGTGCTGAGACACCGTGTTTGTGGTGACTTGTGCTGCAGCAGTAGGACTTGAACCCATGCACTGTGGGTGGTTACGACTCACCAAAACTAACCAGCTTGAGATACACATTTATCAGCACTTCAGATGTGCGCACCCACTTGCCTGGCAATGAGCCTTCAAGAAATATATTCTAAGGGAAAAACTGCAAATGAACACAAAGATTTACACACAAGGAGAGCTATCACAACATGACTTTTAAAGAGGAAAACTTGGGATCTATCAAATGTTTAAATATTAAGAACAAACAGAAAATTTTGTAAGAATGTTTATAGAGAATTATCAATATAAAATACATCACTAAAATTGAAACTCCAAAGGACCAGTAAACAGAAGAGTAGATACAGCTGCAGAGAGAGATGCTGAACAGAGGGCAAATGGTAAAGAAAACTGATTGGAATGCAGCATAGAAAAATGCTTAAATATGGAAACAACCTTAAGACACATGAAGAATACAATGAAAAGTTTCAACGTACAACTTACACAAGCTGCGGAGGGAGAGAACAGAGATTGTGGATAAAATTCAACATTTGGAAACAACAGTTATCCAGAATGGGTAAAAGGATGAATTTCATACTGAATAATCTCAAGGCCAAAACATGATAAACAAAAATATAAATAAACCCAAACCTAGCCACATCACAGTAAAACTTCAGAACACAACGGCAAACGGAAAATCTCTGAAACTACCAGAGCAGAAAGATTAAGTAATGCTTCAATTGGCAACAGACTTCTCAGCTGGAAAGGAGGGGGCAGGAGACGCGGGGGACATCGAGCGCCAGGAGGAAGGGGACCGCTGTCGGTCTGGGGTTCTACGCCCAGCAAGGCCGCCGGCACCAGTCAGGGGTGAAGTGGAAACGCGGCTCCGCTCCGCTCAGATGAGAGAGCCCGCCGCCGCCGCCGCCGCCCCGCGGCCGGGCCCCCCCGTGCCCCGCAGGCCCTTCGGGAGGCGGGGAAGCCGAGCGGCCGGGGGCGCTGACGGCAGCAGCCACGCGCGTGCGCAAGGCTCGTGGCCTGCGGACGGCGCAGAGCAGGGCGCGTGCGGAGAGCAGCCCGACCGGGGCGGCTAAGCAACGCGGCCCCGGGGGGGCGGTCGCGAGAGCCGGGACCCTCTGGCCCCTCGGCCCGCAGGCCCGCCCCGGGGGGCCCCGGGCTCGGACCCAGCCCCGCGCTCGCTCCGTGTTGAAGGTGGTGGCGGAGGGCGTCGTGGCGGCGGGCCGACGGGCTCCGGCGCCACCGTCCTGTGTCTGGGGGGTTCCTCGGGGACGCTTCCAGGAGAGGACGGCCCTGTCTCTCAGGACGAAAAGTCAGAGGGCCGATAGCCTCCCTCCTGACCGTCCTCTCAGGGGGACACAGGCCGAGGCTTGCCCACCTAACCGGCCCCAGGCACCGCATCAGAGACTAATGGTGCGGGGAGCAGGGCCCCCACAGGTCCGCTTCGGGGGCGCAGCCCTCCCAGGTCCCGGCGGCGCAGCGGGGCCCAGTGCGGGGCCAGCGCCCGGTGGGGGACCAGAGCCCAGTGTGGGGACCAGCTCCCAGTGGGGGACCAGCGCCCAGTGCGGGGCCAGCGCCCGGTGGGGGGCCAGCAGCACTGGCGGGAGCTGCGCAGACGGCGCCTCCTCCCCGGGCTGGGCGGGCGGTCGTAGCCGCCCCTCCCCTGCTCAGGCTCCCGCCTTCGGGGCGAGCCTGCAGGAGGCGACCTGTGAGCTCTCCACGCCCTGCCCACAAGTCACCCACAGCAGGTCTCCGGACACGCAGCTAAGACCTCCCACCAAATCAGGAAAAATAAATTACACACCTTCACAGAGCCTGGAGGGTGAACATAAAAAATGAAAAGCTAGATTAATACAATAAGGAAGCAAAGAAAAAGTACGGTGACTGGAAAACATCCCCCCCCCCCAAAAAGAAAGAAAAATGTATCAACACTCCCCTCCCCCAAAAAGGAAGTGAAATCATCACTTCAAAGACAAACCTGCAGATTCGTTTTCTTTAATCTGTTAAGAGAATAGTTGTAAAACAAAATGCCATGGAAATGCTGAGAATAAAGAAATAGGAACATTTCAACCAAGGAAAATGCATATAGTTATGTTTTAACGTCAAAGCAGGTTTTCAAGGCAAAGTTACAAAAGAGGGAGGTGGGGATGGGAAGAATGGAAAAGGAGATGGTGAATATAAACGCCTCTCAATTCATGATCAAAGGGCAAATTCACAAGGAAGGTAGGACGTTCGTTCCTGAACCTGCATGCATTCAAATACATAAAGCACACAAAAATATAGAAAACAAAAATGGGAGGGTTACACGGAGAAAGTGATGACCCCGCAGTTACAAGCACTGCAGGTTTTTAACAAGCTTCTCTCAGTAATTATGAGACTGAAAATAGAAAACGTCAGCACAATAACAGAAAATTCAAATCATCCAACAGCAGCTTAGCCTCCTGAACGTATACAGAGCACGGTTCCCAACACCAAGAGAGCATATTTTTTTTTTCTTAAAGACATTTTGGAACCTTGATCAAAATTAACCAAATCCTGGATTGGATCCATTTTTTGCATGAGCCCTTAAAAAGATGTCAAAATGTAAAAGCACGTGTGCCTCATTTATCCAAAACAGTTGATGAAAATTCAACCCAATTAAATAAGGACGTGTACAAAATAAACCGATACATGAAATAAAATAAGCCAGATACGAAATACATCCCCACTGCCAAACGTCCTCCTTCGCAAACGGTGGTCCCTGATTTGCCCGCAAGACTTGCGCGTTGCAGCCGAAACAGAAGACCTTATCGGCTGCACTGATCACTGATCACTCAGCACCATCCACCTGCGGCTTTATTCAAAGAGTGAAAAAACTTGCAGATGGCTGTAACCAGCCCGTCCTTGGAGGGCATTCGCGATGACAGAACAGCGCGTAGGTAAGGGTGTCCACGCAGAACGCCATGCCCAGCCACCTCCTGGCCTCGGTCACAGCGGAACAAGGCTGCCCCCAGGCCCCTGAAGGCAGCTGCTTCCTAACTTGCTCCAGGTCTGTCCTTAAGAAGCCACATGTCAACTGGCATTTTTCTCTAAAGAATCCAGAGGTAACGGTGGTCTGCCCAGCGTAAGGCTTGCAACGTGGGTTCAATACTCTAAAAACTCTGAAACGTGTCTTCAAAAATTCAGAAGAGAAAGCTGAACACAAACAGTATACAAAAGTTGTTCAAGAAACAAAAAGTTGTTCCAGCACCAATGTGCCTTTTGAACTGCAGTTTGGAAATACGTTTTGAACTTTCCAATTAAAAAGTGAGGGAGTACGGGACGCTGGGTTGAATGTACATAAAGCAAGCATTCCTTTGTCATCTTTACATTTATTTATGAAAGAACTGAGAGGTACTTCTCACCAAAAGTAATAAAATGTGAAATGAACATGATAAAAAACAAGCTATAAATCATTTCGACAGGAGACCCAAATGCAGCAAAATTTTCATATCACACCAACAGCAGAATTCATGGAGACATTCAAGCAGAATTAATAAAGGCTCATAAATTATTTGATAATCTGATTAATGTATAACAGTGAATCATTTAAATATTTTGGGAGAGATTCAAGTTTCCTGCTAATTGGACGTAAAAATATTAATGCAGCCAAAGGTGTTATAAAACCCGTAACAGCCCACTCTAATGAGGACGTCATTGTGAACAGACCGACGAATGTAGTTAAGTAGAAGAGAACGTAAGACTAACCAGCACACAGAATGCCGCTGTCCTGAAGTTTGACAGCGCGAATGTTAAAACATTTAATTAGTATTTTCCCAGATTTGACAGCAAACCTAAAAACCTGTATTACAATACCATGAGACTAAAAGAAATTTTCAAAATCGACAATAAAAAAAACAAACCTCATGCAGCCACGATAGAGTTGAAAAACTAATACGTCTTCCTAGTCCCTCTTTAGAAAACGAAGTTTAAAATTGCTGTCATATGAGGAAGTGATGGAAGGACATGTGGCCAAAAACCAGCGGGGAAAAGTGCTGTGAGGTGGGCGGGGGGAGTTCAGGCAATTAACTCAACAAAATATAAGGGCCTTTCCTGCATTTGTCGGTATTCGTCAGTTCTTTAAATCTGTAATTTACTGTGATTTCTTATTCTAATTATTAACTCAGACATATGCACACTCTTTCTGAGTTGGGCCCCAAAAACCAGAGGACGCATACAGATCTTAAAACCAAGAGTTTCAGCTCAAAACGACGCCAGACTCACTCAAGCAAGAGCGACGCCTCTGTGCGCGAAGCAGTGGGCCGCGCGGCGCCCACGGGGGCTCCGGGCCTCGGCGTCCCCCGGCCGCCAGGACGACGCGGTGCGTGGAAAGCCAGACCCGCAAATGCTAACGTCACGGGCTGTGTGCTCGTGAAGAGCACCGGGCCCCAACGTCTCACAGCAGGTTCTGCAAACCAGGCGGGAGGGCAGGCGCCCGCGGCCGTCTGCGCGGAGACAGCCCGGCTCACCCACGCGGGGAGCCGCGCTGCGCGCGGCTAGACCAGCGGGTCCTCCCGGCCCCTCGCCGAGTAGCCCAGCCTCTGGACTGACTTCTGTGCCACGGCTGAGCCGATCCAGGAACCACCGGCCCAATCCCTTCAAGAACAGTTTGTCCCGGCGCGCGCTGGCCTCCTCCACGGAGCGCGCCTTCCGAACGGCTAATCTTAGCATCTGCTGCAATCTGAACACGCTGGAATATTCCCAAATATTTAAGTGCTGGTTCCTCTTTGCTTAACAGTTCTTTCCTAGATTTACCTCATTCCCCTCACATCTTACTGTAAGGAGCAAGAAGAAACCAGGCTCCAACACTTTGCTAGGAAACACCCTCAGCTAAACAGCCAAATTCATCACTTTCTAAGTGATGCCTAGAAAGTCTAGAAAACATTCATCTTCGTTTTCTGCTGGTCTGTAACGAGGGTCCCCTCTCCTCCGGTTTCCAATAGCATGTTTCTCACGTGCTTGTGTTCTGCCATAAAGCACCTTTAACGTCCGTATTCCTGCCGAAAGCCGTTTGAGGTAATGCAGGCTTTTGCTACCACACACCTCAGAAGCCTTGCAGCCCTGACCCATGGCCCTCTTAGCAAAGCGACCTCCACGTTTTCAGGTGCTTACAGCAGCAAGCCGCTTCCCGTCACCGAAATCTGTATTTAGTTTTTCTTGTGGCCATCGCAACAAGTCATCACAAATACGGTGGCTTGAAACAACAGAAATATATTCTCACCCTCACAGTCCTGGAGGCTATTCGTCCCACTAAGGCAGCTGTCAGCAAGGCTGCACTCCCTCTGGAAACCTCCCCTCCCTTCTGGTGGCTGCCGGCCTCCGCGGCTTGTGGCCACACCACTCGAATGGTCAAGGCAGTGTCTGCACACCACCTTCTGCTCCACAGCCCATCTCCTCCTCTGCGTGCGCCAGGCTCCCCCGCCTCTGTCCCATGATGATACATGGGCTTACATTCAGGCCCACCCAGAGCCCCCAGGATGGTCTCTCTATGTCAGGACTGAATTTAATCACACCTGCAAAATTCCCAGTAGATCCGAGGTAAGGGAACCTGGATGCAAGGCTGTCATCACAGGTCGTGTGCAGTCCACACCAAGGCAGGTGACCAGTTGACAGGGACTCTGGGGAAGGACAGACTGAAATCTAGCACGGATGAGGAAGACATCAAACTTGGAACCTAAGAAAGTTGTTAGTGGCACAGGCAGTAGGAACTCATGGAAAAGGAAACAAGCAAAAACCTGATCCTGGCAAACAGTCCAGACACGAGGAGGTGAGCGGGTGCCCAGCACACACCCTGGCAGGTGTGTAGTTTCCTGGCCCCAGAGGCTCCACACCTGAACAACCCCCTCTGTCTCCACCTGCTCCTCGGACCGCCCCCCCACCTCCACCCAGCAGAACCGTGGGCCGCTGTGGCTGTTCCGGGGCGGCGGCTCCAGCAGTGGCAAAGGGGGCTTGGCACCTGTGGCTGCTCCCAGTCCAGCTGCTGTGTCCCCGTTTGCTGCCAGGACAAGCCCGGATGTAGTGGCCAGTCCGGTATTCAGCCAGCTTCTTCCACTTGCAGCGGCTCATGAGGCCCCTGGTCTTGTCACTCCCCTGAACACTTCTTGCCCTGCACACCTCCTTCCTTCACTGTCCTGTGTCCAGCACAGGAAACACCATTCACATGAGTGGCAATGGCTCTGTCCCTGTCCCTCCTAGACATCAATACTCAGAAGAAGGCCATGTTCTAACAGTCTCTAAAAAGCAAGTGGCCACTGCATGTCTTTCTGACCCTTCTAAGGGCCACTAGCTGCCACGTGCAGGCGCTGACCTCCACGTGAGGGGTCTACCGACGGCCGGTCGAGAACATCCCTCCCGGCTCCTCCATGAGGAAAGACGCTGCTCGGATCACGTCCACGCGTCCTTCCCCGACAAAGCCCAGCCCCGCAGCACCCCCTGCGTGATAGCAGGGGTCTACACTTGTCTGCTAAAGTACGACAAAATGCTTTTTCAATAAAACTATCTTTGTCACTGCAAAACAATTTAAGTCACAGAGTAGCTCACTGCCGCCTCTGCAGCAAGGGCTGATGAATAAGGAGCCTGGGTCGGAATGCGCTCCTGGCAGCCCACGCCTGTCTCCTGGGCACTGACCCCATTTACGTCCAGCTGTCCCGGCTGCCTCCACCCATGACTGTCCTCCACTGATGTTCTGGCAAGGGGACCTTATGAGGCACAACCGGCCTGCAGGTCAGGATGTGGGGCTTGCGTCCTGTGTCTGCGACCGCCCGGCAGTGGGGGTTTCCCTTCAGGGCAGTAAACTTACTGCGGGGGGGCAGCAGCCTCTCCGCGCTCCTTCCCTCCCATCTCACAGGGGCTGGGAAGCATTGTCTTGACTCCCTTGCACGAGGTTCCAGCTGCAACAGGCTCAGCTGCCCTGCACTGCCTTCTCATGTGATTTGGAAAGAAAAATAAGGCAGAAGCAGGTAAGGGCATCTTGGACCTTAGTGCTGCACCATTAACTGCATCCCATTGTCCAGCCATGGGCGTCATGCTTGTCCAGGATGCTCAGCCTGGAGCCCACGTCTCTGCCCCTTTCAGTGGTTCTGGAACCACCTGGCTCACTGTGTTCAGTCCCACTGTGGCCAAAGACATACATTCCTAATCTCCAGAACTGGTGACTATGTTGGCTCACGTGGCAAGAAATTTCAGCCTGCTGACCAGCTGACCTTGGATGGGGAGATTCTGGCCAGAATTGACTGGCTAGCTTTCACAGCTGACTGGACACGGCAAAAGACGGGATTAGGGAACGCAAAAACGAGTCCATGGGAAAACACCCAAGCTAAAGCACAGAAAGAAATAAGAATGGGAACAAATCAATGGGTGCAAAAGGTGTGTCAGACAGAAACAAAAGTATAACTGGCAACTCAGAGGGAAAGGAGAAAGAAATGGGCAAGTGCAATACTGAAAGGACGGGGTTATGTGGGGTCTAGAACTGAGCAGAGACGCCAACCCACAGCTTCAGGAGGCTCAGTAACGCCCAAGAAGAACACATCTTTAAAACCCTAGCTACATAATGACCACCTTCTGAAAAACAAAGGGTTTTTTTAAATTTTAAGAGCATAACAAATGGCACATAACTCCCAAAGAAGGAACAGTAATATGTAGAGCTGACTCTGCAGGAAAAACTACGGGAGCCAGAAGGCAGTGGAACGCCGTCTCTAAAGGAATGAAAGACGAAAATGGTTAGTGAACAATTCTGTGTTGAAAATTCCATTTTCAAAAAAAAAATTTTTCAAAAACGACGATTACATAAAGACATCTTCAGGAAGACAAAACTAAAATGCTTCGCAAGCAGACTCACACGTCCAGAAATACTGAAAGAAGTTCTTCAGGCTGAAGGGAAGTGGTCTCATAAAAAACAGACATTTCCAGGAAGACCACTACGAAGTGTGAGTCTGCAGGTAAATACAAAAGAGTAACGACCACGTATGGGCTGAGTCGTGCCCCCCCCCCCACATTTACAGGTTGAAGCCCTAATGCGGCATTCGGAAAGACGGCCCTTAAGGGGAAATTAAGGTTAAATGAGGTAATAGGGTGGGTCCTAACTCTATAGGACTAGTGTCCCGAGAAGAAGAGGAAGAGACGCCAGACAACTGAGCCTGCCCCGCAGTGTCCCCTCACACAAGGGGGGCCTGTGACAGCACAGAGCGAAGGCGGCGAGCTGCAAGCCAGAAAGCGGGGTCTCGCCCAGAATCGTCCTTGAGCTTGGACCGCCAGCCTCCAGAACTTTAGGAAGATAAATGCCTGTTGTTAAGACACCTGGGCTGTGGTGCCTTGGCATTCCAGCCAAAGCAGGCTCGTACAATGACCATTCAAAGTAACAGCTTAAAAGTACAGCTTCTGGGGTTTGCAATACGTGGACAAGGGAAACACGTGAGGGCAAGTCAGCAGCAGGGCGGACGGAGCCGACCTCTTGTGCTTTTCTTGGTTTCTTTATGAAGGAGTAAAGTCATAATTTTTAATGTGGACTATAATCTGTCAAGAAATTCCTGGAAGGTAAGATATGGATAAACACAAAATAAAATCCAAAATAATCTATAAATAAAGTATTGCAATAAGCAAGTAAATATAGCAAGATCACTGGATAACCAATCAATATAAAATTAATTTTCCATATATGCTAAGAACAGCAATTAGAAATTTAAGTTAAATTTTAAAATACATAGTTATTTATATTAAAATCTAAAAATCATTTCTAATTCATCCCCCAAAATCATTCACCTAGCAATATAAATTGTATAAAGTAATACACAACCTCTAAAATGAAAATCACAAAACATTATTGAAAGATATTGAAGAGGATTTTAAAAATGGAAAGCTATCTCCTATTCCCAGATTTCATGGCTCAATGTTGCCAAGATGTCAGTTTTCCAAACATTTATTATTGCAGTCAATTAAAATCCCAGCAGATTTTTTTTTCACTTACTAACTTATCTTGACTAGAAGTGTAATAGTGAGCATTTTCCCCGTGTTCCCAGTCTTAGGGAGAAAGCCTTTTGTTTTACCCCTGAGTATGATGTTTGCTGTAATGTTTTCTTAGAAAAACATTGGGATACAATGCACCATGGGTCTCTCATTTCTGTGCGTCTCAAGAATAGAGATACAGCTGTGTTTAGCTCCGCATGATTTTTCCATGAGTGTTTGCATAGCAAACAGCCTTGGGAGATAGCACTGTCTCCCTCTGAAGCAAAGGGTGGGCATGTTTACTGCCTATTATAAAAGGCTCAGATTCTCAAAGCTCAGGGCTCCTACCCTGTAAGGTACCTCCATGTACACAGGTGTCACATGGGTCGCCCTGTGGGAACTGGAATTCAAGGAGCTGGCGTTAAAGGTTGGTCCTTGTCTGCTGGTTCTGCGGTGAGTGACAAGCAGTGCTTTGTCTCTGACCCAAGGGTCTCGTGTCTTTTACCAGGACCTGTGAAACCGAGGCAGTATAGCTTGCAGTTTGCAATTGAAAAAATACCTCAGTCACTTCACAGTTCTGGACATTTGCTCTATCAAGTTAAGGAAGCTCCCTTCTTCTAGTTTTCTGAGAGATTTTGGTAAAAATCATGAACAGGTACTGGCTTCTGCCTAATGCTTGTTCTGAGCGTGTGATGTGATCACGCGGCTTCTCTCCTCTATTCCACTCGCATAGTTAATTACATGGACTCCTTTCCGAATGGTACACAGACCTTGAATTCCCGGGGGAAAGCCTCATGAGAATTTTAAAACTGTGTGTGTATTACTTTGATTTAAAACATTAAAAGTAACTCTTAGATAGTAAACACTAAAATCAGTGCAAAAGAGCAATTGGAATTTAACGGTCTTCTCAATAAGTGGAAATGAATTGGCCTCAGGGTGTTGGGACTAAACCCAGCTCGTTTGCTTTGTGCCACGTGCCTCTCCTCGCGTGAGCAGCTGCCGAGACGTTAACGCCTGGGGACGTTCCTTAGACGCTGCTGGGGTACAGGCCTGGGCCACCCTACGGAAGGTCACTTGTGATGGGCGCAAAAGCTGGGTGACCGCTTCCTTGGGAGGCCAGGGACACACTGAGCAAACAGAAGCCGAGCTCCTAGCTTTAGGGACCGAAAAAGGGGAAGACACCAAATTTAGAAACCTAGGAAAGCCGATGCCACCTGAGTCAGTGAGGGGACGAGAAGAAACAAACACACCACAAGCAGGAACCAGGAAGTGGCCTGCGCCCAGCATCTCACCTGACCCTGGCAGGGGTATAAAGGCCCCTGGCCCTGGAGGCGCCACACCTGAACACCTCCCCTCTCTCTCCACCTGCTCCTCTGACCTCCTCCACTCTCCACCCACCAGAACCATGAGCTGCTGTGGCTGTTCCGGGGGCTGTGGCTCCAGCTGCTGTGTGCCCGTGTGCCGCTGTGTGCCCGCCTGCTCCTGCTCCAGCTGTGGCAAGGGGGGCTGTGGCTCCTGCGGGGGCTGCAAGGGGGGCTGTGGCTCCTGCGGGGGCTGCAAGGGGGGCTGTGGCTCCTGCGGGGGCTGCAAGGGGGGCTGTGGCTCCTGCTCCAGCTGTGGCAAGGGGGGCTGTGGCTCCTGTGGGGGCTGCAAGGGGGGCTGTGGCTCCTGTGGGGGCTGCAAGGGGGGCTGTGGCTCCTGTGGGGGCTGCAAGGGGGGCTGTGGCTCCAGCTGCTGTGTGCCTGTGTGCTGCTGTGTGCCCACCTGCTCCTGCTCTAGCTGTGGCAAGGGGGGCTGTGGCTCCTGTGGCTGCTCCCAGTCCAGCTGCTGTGTCCCCGTTTGCTGCCAGTCCAGCTGCTGCAGACCCTGCTGCTCCCAGTCCAGCTGCTGTGTCCCCGTTTGCTGCCAGTCCAGCTGCTGCAGACCCTGCTGCTCCCAGTCCAGCTGCTGTGTCCCCGTTTGCTGTCAGCGCAAGATCTGAGAATCTGAAATCAGATCAATTCACGCTCCCTGGCCATGCATCTTGTCATGCCCCATACCCCCAGTGCACAGGTCTATGCCCATCCCCTCCAGGAGTCATGGAGTCTGAATCTTCAGGACCAGAGTTCCCGCTCCACACTTCATGATGGAGAAAGGGGTCCCCCTCATGTGCTTTGAGCCATCCAGGGATTCACTACTACACACAATTCAGAGGAATCTTCGTCCTTGGCAGCCGAACTTTACCATCTGTAGGCTCTTCACATACTGAACCCCAGAAGGCCCACCCCTCATGCTCCGAATGGGGCACAGAGCTGTGCTACCATTTCCTCCTCCCGGTTCCTTCCTGCTCAGTCCTCATTCTCACATAACCTCAGGGCTGGCGCTGATTCCCCAGAACCTGGGGGGCCACATCCATCACACGCCCCTTGCCTCTCCCCTGACACCAGCTAATTCTGACTCTCGCTCTAGCAAATTCCACTCTGAACTTTGTGAGGCCTCTAAATAAACAAAGTCTCGACAAGCCGTGTCTCACTGTGATTCCTTCCTCACCGCTTTCCTCGCTAGAAACGTTCCTGAACGTCTGGTGCACCTTTCGTGGCAGCAGAAGCCATGGTGTGCCGGCAGTATTTACTAACGATTAGCACGTGCTGACCTCTGTGCTCTGTGCCTTGAGTTCTCAGTATTTATCTAGAGGAAAAGATACTGGATGTTCACAGATTTCGTGGACAAGTTTGGTTAACACAAAATTATTCATTAGAGGATAAAATTAGCAACCACCTAAAATTGAATGACTGCGAATGACATGACATGATATATTCTTTGGGGGGCAGGGGGAAGCAGGCAGTACAAATGCCTGTGGGATTTTTATAACCTGGGGATGTGGCTTTGTTGTTGTGTCACAGAAAAACGTCAGGACGCAAAACATTACAGAGCATGTGGTCACAACCGTGTCTGTGCAAGAGATGGACGAGGTGAGGATTCTCTAATATTTGTATTTTTAATTTTAAAAATTAATACTTTTTTTAAATATGCAGATTTGGGACACTGTGAGCGTTCTTTATCCTGAAATGAGTGGTGATTACACAGGTACAAAAGTTCAGTGAGTCGTAAACTTCTAAGATAGGTAGACTTTCCCAACTCAAATCAAAAGCAAAACACAAAAATGAAAATAAACTATGTGCATGCTCTTAAGTCATACATGAAGAAACAGGTTACACTGAGTCCACTGCCTGGTTATACCAGAAACAGAACCAGCAAAGAGAATGTCCCTATGTCTAGCTTTCCAATTATGCTGCTGCTACAGGAATTATTGGTGATGTCAACGCCAGAGAAGAGCTGCAACGCTTTTCCTGAGAAGCCTGAAACCTCTTGTGAGATCCGACCCTGTCTCCCACAGACTCCAAGTTAGGGAAATCTCTGGAGGCACCGTAGGGGCCCAAGCCAAACACCTGGCAGGAAAGGGAAAAAAAAAGACTGTACAGCCAATTACCAAAAGTGGATGGGTGTCAAGGTGGGTTCTGCAGGCAGGACTGGTGTGTGCCAGGGGCAAGGGTGATACCCCTCTGGACCCAGGAACAGCGACCCAGCACCACTCACTGGCGACCACCATCAACCAAGGCAGTATGTGGCAGACTTACCTACTGAGGAGAGAAGAGTCTTTCAACAAACGGCCCTGGGACAAGTGGATATCCACATGCCAAAGCATGAAGCTGGGCCCTCACTTCACACGCTATGCAAAAATAGCTAAAAATAGATCCAAGACCTAAATTTAAGAGCTAAAACTATGAAAGTCTTAGAAGAAAATGTAGGTTTAAGTCTTCGTGACCTTGGATTTGGCAAAGCATTCTTAGAAATGACACCAAAAGCACAAGCAACAAAAGAAAGTGGGTAAATTGGACCTCTGCAAAATTAAAGATGCTTGTGCTTCAAAGGATGCCACTGTGAAAGTGAAGCGCGAGCACAGAATGGTGGGAAATGTTTGCAAATCTGACAGTGGGCTTTTATCTGATGTCCACAAACTCACCTGACTGACTATGATTACCAGTGATTTCCTCCCAGGAAATTAGAAATAGAGGGAAATTTCCTCAACTTGATAAAAAAATATCTACAAAAGACCTACAGCTGACATCATACATTATGATAAGAAATGCCGAGCTTTCCCACTACGATCAGAGACGAGGCGGAGACGGGCCCTCTCACCATTGCTTTCCACAACACACTGGAAGTCCTAGCTAATGCAATAAGACAAGAAAAAGAAATCAAAGGTATACAGATTGGGAAGGAAGAAATAAAATGATCTTTGTTCACAGATGGTGTGATCACCCATGTAGAAAATCCAAAATCACCAACAACAGCCCAGAAAGACCCCCTGGAAGGAGCAAGCAGTCACGTCAGGGCCACAGTGAGCGAGGTTGACGTAATAAGTCAGCCACCTGCCTTCACACCAGCAAGTGAAACACAATGACACTTAGCTTTGCACCCGAAAAAGTGAACCACTCACATACAAATCTAACGAAATATGTACAAGGTTTATATGAGGAAAACTACAAAACTCTGATGAATGAAACCAGAGAACCAAATCAATGGAGAGAGAGCCCAACCATTTTGGAGAAGAAAGAACAAAGGCAAAGCGGGGAGAATTACAGCTCAGTGGTAGAGGGTGTGCTTAGCACACACGTGGTCCTGGGTTCAATCCCCAGGACCTCCGTTAAATAAATAATAAACCAAATTCCCTCCCCCCCAAAAAAATTTTTTAAGTTTATACTATATATAGCACAGGGAATTATATTCAATATCTTGTAGTAACCTATAAAGAAAAGGAATATGAAAAGGAATATATGTATGTATATATATGACTGAACTGTTATGCTATACACCAGAAATTGACACAAAAGTGTAAATCAACTACACTTCAATTTTAAAAAATTTGATAAGCTGTACTTCATTAAAATTAAAAATACCTACTTTGCAAAAAAAAAAATGTTAAGAGAATGAAAAACAAGCCTGGGGAAAAAGTTAAAAACTTTCCAAAAGACATATCAGATACAGGACTAGTATCAAAAATATACAAAGAATCCTTAAAACTCGACAATACAGAAACAAACAACTCAATTTAAAAGTGGGCAAAGGATCTGGGAGTACACATCACCAAAGAGAATGCTCAGATGGCCCATAAGCACACAAAAAGATGCGCCACATCACATGTCCTTCGAGAACTGCAAATTAGAATGACATGAGATACCACTACACACACCCTGGTGTGAGTGCAAAATGGTGCAGCCACTTTGGAAGATAGTTCGGCAGTTTCCTACAAAACTAAATATGCTCTTCCCTTGTGATTCAGTAATCACACTCCTTGGTACCCAAGTGAGTGAAAAACATGTCCACAGAAAAACCTGCACATAGATGTTCATAGCAGTATTATTCACAACCATCAAAAACTGGAAGCCACGAAGATGCTCTTCAGTTGGCAAGTGGCTGAATAGACCATGGTTCATCCAGACAACAAAATATTATTCCGTGCTTTAAAAAAAAAAAAAAAAAGAGCATCAAGCCATGAAAAGACATGGAGGAAACGTGAAAGCATGTTACTAAGCGAAAGAAGCCTGTCTGGAAAGTTGACAGACTGTGTGATTCCACCCGCATGGCATTCTGGAAAAGGCAAAGCTACGGGGACGATGGAAAGATGAGGGGTGGGGGTGGGCGTGCAAGGAGGTGAGAGGAGTAAATGGAGCACAGAGAATGTTTAGGGCGGTGAGACTATTATTCTGTAAGATACATAATGGCGGATAAATGGGATTAAACTTTTTTCAGAACCCACAGAATGTAAAGCACACAGTGACCTCTGAAGTAAACCATGGACTTTGGTTAAACAGTAATACATCAATATTGGCTCCTCTGTTGTAACACACGTACCACGTTAATGCAAAATGTTAGAAATATGGGAAGCCATGCGGGTGAGGGCAAAGGGCGTACATGGGAATACTCTGACCTTCTCACTCCATTTTTTTCTGTAAACCTAAAACCATTTTTAAAAATAATACAGTCTATTGAATGTTTTTAAGCCTGTGTGTGCGCCTGCATTTGACTCCCCTTGGCTACTCCTCCTTTTTATTGTTGCCTAACTGTCATTCATCTCCACTACAAACTCCTTTTTATTGGGAGCTGGTGCCCAGTCTCCCCATTCCTCCAAATTCATCACCTCTTAAGTGTGATGTGAGCTCTCCTGCTGCCCCACGGTGTCAACTCCACCTGCTAGGCTATCTGTACTGGCTGCACTCTCACAAGATGTAGAAGGCACCGTGGCTCTGGCCCTGTGGACCATCGCACAACACAAGACCCCCATCAGGACATTAGGTGGAATCCACTCTGCTCCCACGTATTTCAATGTTCTTCCAGAAGTCAGAGGACTCATTCCACCTTTTTCTTGGCTCCCTGGGGACAAAGAGTGAGGAAAGCTTGACTCTCACTCTGCTCTCTGTCTCTCTGTGGTCCAAGTCCTTCTCCAGACCCACCACATCCTGATCCTTCCTCAGGCGGTCTCTAACTCTTTCCCGAGTTCTCATCAATCCCAGAGTTTCAAGGAAAGCCTGAAACTTCATCCATGACACCCATCCATGACATCCCTACCTGCTGCCCTTGAAAGACACATGGGTAGGAATCAAAGTTGGCAGTAGAGGGGAGATGCTGCATAGTCACCTGTCATCTTCCAAGAATCCCCTCCAAATTTTACTTCTGAATATCAATGCAAATTTTCTAAATAGTAATCAATAGACTCCAACAGTGTATCAAGATAAACATACACTATGACCAAGCTGGGTTTTTTCAAGCATGTGAGGATGGTTCAATATCAGAAACTCTAGTCAAACTGACAGCTGTAGAGGTGACCATCTGACCGTGTGTTAGGAAGCCCTGAGATAAGATGCTGCAGACTGGTGCGTTAACTTCACCGTGTAATCAAGGGAAAGGCTAACTTCACGAGTAGAAAGGTGCATCTCTGCCAAGGTCATCGTATACTTTGCTAATTTGGAGGATCCCCTGTCAGGACAAGACTCAGAGGTGGAGACTGAAAGAAACATGGAAGAAAAGGAGGAGACTTCTCATGCAAAAGGGAGGAGGTCCAGCCAAAAAGGCAGTGGGTTGGGGGCTGAGGAGGAAGGCGTCCAGTGGGACCCGGTGCCCAAGAGGATTCAGAAGCAGCAACACCTGGAATGCAAGCTTAAGTTTTCCTTTTCAGTAAAGTAATCCTCTTATCCCCTCTGCCAGGCTTAGAACCATCCCTTCAACGAAGTGGCCTGAATCAAAAATGGCTTGGTGATCAGAGTGGAACCTGGTTTCTTCCACAGAGCAAGGCCGAGGAGGGAGGTGGACCAGCAGCTGGAAGCAGCAGCCTCAGGAGGAGGGGGTGGTCTGAGTGGAGAAGGGGAAAAAAGCAGGAACCAGAGGCATTCGTCAGGATTTAAGAACTACTCAAGGATGGGGGGGTTCCTTCTGAACACCAGGATAGGGACTAGATCCTCCTTATTTGGGTACTAAAGAAAAGGAGATCCCCAAAAAGCTGACAAAGGCCTGGGTGAAGTGAGGCAACCTGAACACAGACACACGTACTCCTTCAGAGGGAAGTCAACCACAGTGCCATCTCCAGCGGACAGGATTGTGGGTAATCTGCTTTCTTCTCTAGTTTCTTATTGTCTCCAGTAGACACCATGGATGACTTTTAAACTGTACACATGTAAGGTTAACACTGTCATGGAGAAGCCAGCACAGCAAAGGGAAGAGCACCTGGGTGGACTCTGTCATCCAGAGGTCCCCTGAGGTCAGCAGAGAAGCCACGTGACCAGCACCTGGGAGGAAGCACCGGGAGCCTGGAGCTGAGGTCCTGGTTACGGGGCCAAAACAAAGGGGAAGAGGACAAATAGGAAATACAGAAAGTGGATGCTCACTGAGCCAGGGGGAAGGCACAAGCATAGGGAAAAAGCAGGGCTTAGACAAACAGTATCAACAGTCACAAGGAAGTGACCCTGCGCCCAGCATCTCACCTGACCCTGGCAGGGGTATAAAGGCCCCTGGCCCTGGAGGCGCCACACCTGAACACCTCCCCTCTCTCTCCACCTGCTCCTCTGACCTCCTCCACTCTCCACCCACCTGAACCATGAGCTGCTGTGGCTGTTCCGAGGGCTGTGGCTCCAGCTGCTGTGTGCCCGTGTGCCGCTGTGTGCCCGCCTGCTTCTGCTCCAGCTGTGGCAAGGGGGGCTGTGGCTCCAGCTGCTGTGTGCCTGTGTGCTGCTGTGTGCCCACCTGCTCCTGCTCTAGCTGTGGCAAAGGGGGCTGTGGCTCCTGCGGGGGCTGCAAGGGGGGCTGTGGCTCCTGCTCCAGCTGTGGCAAAGGGGGCTGTGGCTCCTGTTCCAGCTGTGGCAAAGGGGGCTGTGGCTCCTGCGGGGGCTGCAAGGGGGGCTGTGGCTCCTGTTCCAGCTGTGGCAAAGGGGGCTGTGGCTCCTGTTCCAGCTGTGGCAAAGGGGGCTGTGGCTCCTGCGGGGGCTGCAAGGGGGGCTGTGGCTCCTGTTCCAGCTGTGGCAAAGGGGGCTGTGGCTCCTGCTCTAGCTGTGGCAAAGGGGGCTGTGGCTCCTGCGGGGGCTGCAAGGGGGGCTGTGGCTCCTGCTCCAGCTGTGGCAAAGGGGGCTGTGGCTCCTGTTCCAGCTGTGGCAAAGGGGGCTGTGGCTCCTGCGGGGGCTGCAAGGGGGGCTGTGGCTCCTGTTCCAGCTGTGGCAAGGGGGGCTGCAGCTCCTGCGGGGGCTGCAAGGGGGGCTGTGGCTCCTGCTCCAGCTGTGGCAAGGGGGGCTGTGGCTCCAGCTGCTGTGTGCCTGTGTGCTGCTGTGTGCCCACCTGCTCCTGCTCCAGCTGTGGCAAGGGGGGCTGTGGCTCCTGTGGCTGCTCCCAGTCCAGCTGCTGTGTCCCCGTTTGCTGCCAGTCCAGCTGCTGCAGACCCTGCTGCTCCCAGTCCAGCTGCTGTGTCCCCGTTTGCTGCCAGCACAAGATCTGATTATCAGTTTTTGCAGGGACTCTTACTGAAGCCAGTGCCATCCCTGGTCAGGGGTCATGGGCTCCAGCACAGCCATCATCTGCCTACTCCCGGCCCCCTCTGAGCCGGACTCTCCTTCCCTACCCAACTTCCCTGTTTTGAATCCTCCTCTCTTGCCAAGTACAATTTTTCCTATTTGACCTTTTGCTAAGAAATGCTTCAGGCACTTGTGTCCAAGAATGACTTCCAGAGTCCCCTTCTCGGCATCTGGAGACCTTCCTGAATCACCTGCAGCAAAGGCCTGTCCCAAGCCCTTCCCATCTGGCACCTGCTCCAGCAAGGACTTCTGAGCAGACAGCACACGTTCCCTCAACTCTGCTCCTTCTTGGTCACTAGTTGCTCAGATCTCTCTGTCCTTTAAGCATCTAATAAAGCCACTCACCCAGAACCCTATTTCTGTGTTGGTACATTTGTCTGTCTCTAGTCCTCTGGTGGGGTGGGAGGGGGTGCACATCGGAATATCACCTGTGGCTACACTCATCCCTGGACCTGCTCACAGCCCACCTGTCCAAGCTTCCCAGAGTGTCCCCAGAGAGTGCTGGCCTGCTCCCCATCCCCCAAGTACTTTGTGTGTGTTTTCTACAGCCAACTATCTGAGCAGCTTTGAGCAAATCACTTTTCCTCCTAGAACCTCAATGTCCACATCTGTGAAATGGGCGGTTAATAGCACCTTCCCTATAAATGGTAAAGCAGCTGTGTGAGGTGGGACGTGGTGAGATGCGGGTCTGGGTAATTTCTGCACACACTCCTGGCTCAGTGATGAGCTGAGCATTGTCTTTACTGAAGCAGCCAGACCAAAGTATAGAATATACTTTTAAATGTTAATGGACATTCTAATACTGAAAAATGCACTATGTGGAAATGCCTAAAATTCATGACTCATGCGACAAATTTAACAACAAAAAATAAGTTCAGAGAACTCAAAGATACATAAATAGGAAATATGCTAACTGAAACACAGAAAGAAAAAATGTTGAAAATAAAAATAGCATGGAGCATGAGAAATGCAAAACATAGTTTAAAACACACTTCTGAACTCCCAGAGAGGGAAGGGAGGAATAGTGGAGCAAGGGCTATGTTGAAGACATAGTATAATGGTATATTTTTCCAGAATTCATGAAAACCATGAGCCTACAGATCCAAGAGGCTCAGCAAACTCACAGCAGAGTAAATAAATAGAAAGTCACACAGAGGCTAACCTCAGGGCACCTGTCAAGCACGAAAGACCAATTTTTAAAAGTTGTAAAAGCAACAGGAGGACAAGGACACATTATCTCTGAAGGAGCAATTGTAAGAATGACAGTGGACTTTTTAACAGAAATGATGGACTCCAGAAGAAAATGGAAAGTCATTTTTCAGGGCTGAAAGGGAAAAACTGCCAGCGTGGAATTTTATGCCTAATGAAAATCACCTTCAAAATGTAAGTGGAATACAGCTGTTTTCAGCTGAAAGATCTCCGCCACAAGAAACACTGAAGGAAGCTCTTTGAGCTGGAGGAAAGTAGCTGTACGGGAGTGAACCTCAGGAGTGAGTAAAGCACGATGGAGAGGCTAAATAGGCTGGTAAGAACAAAAGAAAATTAACTGCCTAAAACAGTACATTAATGTCCAGTAAGATCGTTAACATTCACAGAAGTAAAATATAAGCAAACACATGGAATTAAACACATGGAATTAAAAGGTGAGGTTCTCTCCTTGTTCAGGAAGTCATGAGACTTCAAGAAAGTAAAATGTAATCTCTAGGATAGCCATTAAGAAATGATATATGAATATATAGCTCAAAAGCCAATAGAAGAGATAAGCTGAATAGAAAATATTTGATGAATCTGAAAGAAGACAGAAAAGGAGGAATAAAGGAAGAAGAGATGAGAGAAATACAAAATAAAAACAGCCATTTAAGCCCAACAAGGTTGGCAACCACAGGAGATGCAAGTACTCTGAACAGTCCAATAAAAGGCAACTGTCAGGCGGGGACATTAAAAGGACACTTGACCACACACTACTTACAAAAGATACGCTTTAAACATCAGGACCCAGAAAGGTAGAAAGTGAAAAGATGGGAAAGATATATCCTATAAACACTAATTTTATTTTCTAAAAAAGCTAGTGTGGCTATATTAATATCAGGTAATACAGACTTCAAGACGAAACTGTTATCAGAGACAACAAAGAACAGTGGACGATGCTGAAAGTGCCATGCAATCAAGAGGAAAATGACCCTCAGTCTCTATGCACCAAATAACAAAGCTTCCAAACGTATAAAGCAGATGTTGCCAAAACCAAGAGAAGTGGTACACAAATTCACAAACAGAATTGAGAACTTTAATAACTCTCTCTCAGTAACTGATATAACAAGGAGATAAAAAGTCAGCAAAGATACAGGCGACCTGAACAGCATAAGGAGCCAACTTGCCTAATTGATGTATATTGAAATCATACAGAGTATGTCCTTTCACAGAGAGGAGTCAAACTCGGACTCAGTAAGAGAAAGATAGCTCACTGTAATCCCCAAATGTATGAAAATTAAGTCAGAGACTTCAATATAACCCATAGGTCTAAGAAATCCCAGTGGAAATTGAGATATATTTTGGACTGCCTTACAATGTAAATATGACATCAAGTCTGCTGGCTTCGGCTACATTGTGCTTAGAGAAAAGGCTACAGCTCAAAACACATGTATTAGAAAAGGAGAGTAGGTGAAAATCAGCTGTCTAAACTTCCATCTCAAGGAGCTGGAAAAAGAAAAGCAAACTGAATTCAAATAAAGGAGAAGAAAGGAAATATAAAAGTGGGAGCAGAAATCAACGAATGGAATCAGATGTAAAACAGAAAATTAACATCGTCAAGTCGTTTGCTCTTCATAAAGATTAATAAAATGTACAAACCACTAGCAACGCTGATCCAGAAAACAGAGGAAAAGATAAATCTCAACTAAAAGAAATACAAAGGGGACACTATGACATACTCTGCACACAATAAAAACATATCTAGGTGTGAGGACAAATCTACACGAATAACTTCAAGTTTTAGATGAAATATGTGAATTCCTTGAAAAACACAAGTTCATCGCAACTGACACGAGAAGAAACAGAAAGTGTGAAGCGTCCTTTATCTGTTAAAGACATTGAGTCTGTAACTGAAAACTTCCCCACAAAGAAAGCAGAGGGCCGACGTCTCCAAGAGTGAACACTTTCAGGCACTTCAGGGAGCGGTAGTGCCAATGGTGGGAGAAGGAAGAGCAGACACCCAAAGCTGCCCACATCCTAACCCTTAGAACCAGTGAATAAAGGAGGCTTTAAGACGTGGCTTGGTCAAGGACCTTGAAACGAGGAGACTGTCCTGGGCTGTCAAGGCAGGCCCCCTGTCGTCACAATCATCCTTATTACGTGGGAGGCAGGAGGGTCCAAATCAGAGAAGGAGACGTGACGAGACGCTGAGGAAACGCTGAGCGTGGCGTGATGTGTCTGGAGATGGAGGAAGGGGCCGTGACCCCGGAATGCAGCTGGCGTATACAATCTGCTCGAGGCCAGGAACGGGTCCTCCCCAGCGCCTCCAGAGGAAACCCCGCTCGGCTGTGAACACGGCCTGATTTCGGGCTGTAAGACCTATTGTGTCCTTAGGAACTACCAGGTAACAAATGTGTGTTGTTTTAAGCCACTGAATTTGTGGTCACTCTTTTTCACTTGGGCAGAGGGCTAGATTTGGTCCATGGGCACTAGTTTGTTTACTCCTAACACAGATTTTGTTTCTTCAGTGGTGAAGATTTCTCCCATTCGTAGATTGCCTTTTTTGGGGGTGGGGGAGCAGGTAATTAGGTTTACTGATTTAATAGCGGTCCTGGGGATTGAACCCAGGGCCTCGTGCATGCTAAGCACGCGCTCCACCACTGAGCTCTACCCTCCCCACCCCTGTGGTCACGTTTAACAGCAACAATGAGAAACCGACACACAAATCTTTCACAAACTCCTTCGGAGATGAGAGAAGAGGTAAGGCTTCCCAACTTACTTCATGAGGCCATCGCGCACTTGGATAAAACAAGAGAACACGACATGCCGAAACGTCTCGCGAACATAGGCAAACGTCCAACAAGACTCAGTTATAGGAAAGGGTTATTATGTCACAACCAGCAATGACAGATTGACTTGACATCCCAAGTTTGATCAACTCAGCTCATCACACGTACCGAACAACGGAGAAGCCGCACAGGATCAGCCCAGTAGGCGCGGAGAAAGTATGTTGCAAAGTCCAACGCTGGGCAGAGGGCGCCTCTCAGCGGCAGGCGCGGGTCCTGCGTTCCGTCTCCGGTACCTCCGTTTAAAATTTTTTAGGAAATAAATAAATCTAACTACCCCCGAGGGGGGAAAAACACACACACACACACACACACACACACACACACACACACACACATACACGTTTAAAAAAATCAACACCTATTCATGATTTAAAAAAAAAAAAATAAACTCCGCAGAAACCAGGAACAGAAGGAAATACAGTTAACAGCCTCCTGTGAGGAGATTTCCGACGGCCAGCAGTGAGCGGTGGGCGGGGCGGCGGGTGGGCGGGGCGGAGGTGGGCGGGGCAGCAGTGGGCGGGGCGGGGCGGGGACTAAGTGGCCCCTCACTGTGCTCCCTGTTACTGGACCTGAGTTGAGTACCTGGTTGGAGGCTGAGTGGCAAGAAGGAGGATTTAAAGAAGCCCTCGAGTGCCGCCTGACTGTTGCTGGCTCTCCTGTGGCATCAGGACCAGGAGCGCCCCGAGGCCCCCCGCAGAGAAAGCACACCCACAGCCTGTCCCGACAGCCACGAGCAGGACCATCCCCAAGGCCACTGACCCTGCGGAGAGGACCAAGATGCAGACCTGGAGAGCAGCGGAGGAGGGAACCAGCCACCTGGGCCGACGGACTGAGCAGTGGTGGTGGTCCGGATGCCCAGGGGCTGGCAAAGGTCGTACTCCCCCGCGGGCGGTGGCACCGCCAGGCATCTCCCACAATCCACTCTGCAGGCGCTGTCGGGTTTCTGTCTGAGCAACAGCAGTGTGGCCAACCCAGGAGACATCCCTGAGGCTAGTAGAATCCCATGGACAGTGTGGGGAGAGCTGTCCCAAGCCTGAGGGCTGTGGCTGCTCTGGACTGGCCACCCTGGGGACAGACAAACAGCCCGAGGAAGAGCCCGTCACTGGGAACAACCAACCCTCGCCCTCATGGGTTGTCTAGATCTGCCCCCACAAGGAACAGTCCACCACCTTCCCGTTAGCACCCAGAGGTCCTCTGTCCCAGGAGGCTGTGATGCACAGGAATGTTTACAGTGGCTTCATTTGTCATCTCCAAAAACTGAAAAGGGGGGGGGGGGTGTATAGCTCAGGTGGTAGAGCGTGTGCTTAGCTTGCATAAGGTCCCAGGTTCAATTCCCAGTACCTCCATTAAAAATAAACAAGAACCTAATTACCTCCCCCAACAAAAAAAAAAAATTTTTTTTTAATGTGAAATTGTAAAAAAAAAAAAAAAAAGTGCTTAAAAAAAACTGAAAACAACCCAAATGTTCTTCAGCAAGAGTAAACTTTGGTTTAAACATGCCATTGAGTACTTCGCAGCAGCACAGAGGGATGACCTGCTGTTATCTGGAACAGTCCGAAGGAGCTGCCTGGGCACGTGAGACTCGGAAGCTCGCCTCCTCCATGACTCCATCCCCACCACGCTCTCAAAAGACAAAGGTCCTGGTGATGGAGACAGGCCAGCGGGAGGGGCATCACCATGAAGGAATAGCTCCAGGGAGAGTCTTGGGGTGGTAGCGCTTTTCTGTGTCCTAAGTATGATGACAATACACGAATCTGTACATGTGTTAAAAGGCACAGAACTACACATGGGTTAGAATTCAAAAGAGTCCATTTTGCCAAGGATATTGAGAAATTTGAACCCTAAGGAACTGCTGTTGGGAATACAAAACGATGCAGTGCTGTGACAGTTTGGTGGTTCTTCAAAAGTTAAACACAAGTTAAAATTGTCATATGATCCAGCAATTCCACTTCTGGGTGTCTCCCCTAAATAACTCAAAGTACGGTTTCAAATAATTGCACACCCGTGTTCCTAGCAGCATTATTCGCAGTAGCTGAAAGCAATAACCCAGGCGTCTGACTGGTGATTGGATACACAACGCGGTCCATCCATACAATGGGCTATTATTCAATCATAAGAAAGAATGAAATTCTGACATGTGCTACCACGTGGATGAATCTTGAAAACATTGCGTTAAGTGCAATAAGCCAGGCAAAAAAAGAACAAATCCTGTCGGATCGCACTCATATAAGGTCCCTAGAGGGGTCAATTCCATTGAGACAGAAAGTAGGTTGGGGGGCCAGGGCCTGGGGGAGGGGGGAGGGACTGAGTGCTCAATGGGACAGAGAGTCAGCTTGGGAAGATGGAAAGTTCTGGACGTGGATGGTGTCATGGTTGCACAACAGTGTGAATGTGCTTAGGGCTGCACTTAAAAATGGCTAGGATGGTAAGTTTTACGTTATATAGATTTTACACAATAGAAAATCAACAAAAGTCAATTTTACTACATAATAATCATAAAAATTAAATAAAACGATGCAAAAAAGAAAAGCGAAAAACAGAACGTGCATAAGAATCTCCTGGTGTTGTTAAAACACAGATTGCAGCTCAGCAGGCTTGGGGTGGGAGCTGAGAGTCTGCACCTGTAACCCGCTCGCAGGCAACGCTGACACAGCTGGCCGGGGTCTCAAGGCGCCAGGAGATAGCTACTATAACGTCCCTCGTGGCACTGCCACGCGCAGGAAAACAAGCTAAACGGCAGCAGAGGAGATCTGTTCATGCCACGGAAACCTGTACAGCAGCCCCAGTGCATAAACTAGGCTCACCTGCATCAGCAAGGATGAGCGGACTGAGATGTGAAAAAAAAAAAAAAAGCAAATTGAAGGAGAACCGCTCCTATGATACTCATATGAATATTTTAAAGCGCACGAGACAATACCACGTGGCATACACAGACTCTCACACACACAGCCAGCCGTGAAGACGGCCGCCACCTTCCGAAGAGGCTGCCTCCGAACAGGGAGGCAGGGGAGGCACCGGGAGCACTGCCCCCATCTGTACTGTTGTTTTCTAACCTGAAGCAAAATGAGAAAGTGCTGACAGGTCTGGCTGTAAGGAGCCAGGGGTCTGTTCTGTCATTCTCTGTGTTTATTTGTCCATTTTTTAAATGTCATAAGATACTCAGGAAGGAAATAATCCGAAATGTGGTATTAAAAGCATATAGAAGGAAGCTACTCACTGCTGGTTTTAATAGCTTAGATACGGAAATAATCTAATATATAAAAATGGAGAATTGGTTCACGTATCACCATACGTCCACAAAACACCACCCACACAGACATTTATCACCAGGTTGTGGGAAACAGGAATGAGAATGAGCCTCAGAAGTACCTCCTGGAGTGAGAGGAGTCAGACACAAAGGAATCCACACAGCACGTTCCCGCATCTGTGAAGTTCAAGAACAGGCAACAGCACTGATGGTGATAGCTCAGAGGTGAGGGGGATCTGCCTGCAAGGGTTGTGAGGGAACTTTCTAGAGAACTTGTTATGGGCGGTGACAGTTGTCAAAATCCACCGCTTGAACACGTGGCTGAATGTGCATTCTATCAACTATGCCTTGACTGAAAAAAGAATCAGGTTGCGAAAAACGTAACGCCATGGGTACATGTTTACTGTATGCCATTATGTGGAACACAGAATTGAGCATCAACAAAAATAAGTGAACCCTGCTAATCCTTTTGCCCAGAAAGAAGCATTAAGAAATGTCCCGGTGGGAACAGTACTCAGCCATAAAAAAGAATGAAATAATGCCCTTTGCAGCAACATGGGTGGACCTGGAGATCATCATTCTAAGTGAAGTAAGCCAGAAAGAGAAAGAAAAGAAAAACATATGATACCACTCATATGTGGAATCTTTAAAAAATGACACAAATGAACTTATTTACAAAACAGAGATAGGCTCACAAACAGAAAATAAACTTACGGCGACCAGCCGGGAAGGGGGTGGGAAGGGATAAATTGGGAATTTGAAATTTGCAGATACTGGGGGGGAGGGCATAGCTCAAATGGTAGAGTTCATGCTCAGCATACACAGGGTCTTGGGTTCAATCCCCAGTACCGCTTCTAAAAATAAATAAACCTAGTTACCTCCCCCTTAAAAAATATAAAACTAAAAACAAATAAATAAATAAAATTTTAAAATAAATTTGCAGAAACTACTACATATAAAATAAACAAGGTCCTACTGTATATATAGCTCACGAAACTGTATTAAATATCTTATAATATCCTACGATGAAAAATAATGTGAAAACATGTATATACGTATAACTGAATCACTATGTAGTACATCAGAAATTACCACAACGTTGTAAATTAACTTCAACGGAAAAAGAAAGAAAAGAACGCATGTGGCCGGCAGGGGGCGCGCACGGACCTCCCGGGCAGCCGCACTCCGACCTGGCCGCTGTAGGCGCGGGTCCTGCCGAGGGCTGCGGGCAGCGATCGCGAAGGTCCGGCGGGGCCCGACCCCACGCGCGGCCGCGGTGCCTCCCGGTCCCTGCGCGGGGCCCTGCTCCACCGCGGAGACCCCGAGGCGGCATCCGCACGCGCGGGCCTGGCGCCCTCGAGCACCTACCAGGCTTGGAGCTGGCCCCGCCCCGCACGGCCTCCCCAGCCTGAGGCTGGGCCCCCGGGGAGCCGTCACCGCCGCGTGGTGTCCCTTCCACGCGCAGCCCGCTCCCTAAGCCGCCCGTGCCCCTGGGAGGTGGGGACGCCGTGCTGAGTTGGCGGGGTCTGGGGCTGCAAGGAACCCAGGGCCAGAGTTGGTCGCCTTGGAAGTCACTGTCCTCTCCAGAGGGAGTACCACGCTCCCCTCCGCCCCATCCTTGCAGAACCCCAGGCTTTAAATGCATATTTGCAGGAGAAGTGACTCTTAGAGTAATAAAATAATCATGGCCCAAATTCCGCTGCCCAGGCACAGTGGGGCGGGGGGTGGGGCGTGCTGCACGCCACCCCCACTCTCCCAGAAGAGGCACAAGGACACCAACCCCTCCCCTCAGCTTACTGTCCCTGCTCAGGCCTGGAGCTGGGAGTTGCCCGGGGGGCCACATGCAGGCACTGACCACATCTGGGCTGAGCAGAAGAGCCCACTTGGGCGGTCTGTCTTCCTTCTCTCTACTGGGCTCATCCTGGGCCTGGCAGGGGGGCAAACTGAGATGAGCATCCTCCCGGCCCAGGAGACAGTGCCTGCATCCTCCCACTCCTATGGGTCCCAGGCCCTTTGGGGGTCTGTCCTTGCTTCCCCAAGGGCCTCAAGTATCTGCTCCCGCCACCAGGACCGCAGCGAGGCTCCACCTGAATCCTCCTCACCCTCCCAGGACCCACTTTTCAGACATGGAGTGAGCCCCACCACAACACACACTCCATCACTGACCTGACCTGGCCATGTATCAGGGCTGGGCATCTCCCCGAGCTCAGGGACCACCTCTATCCAGGCCCTCTCTCCTCAGCAGGCCTTTCCTCCTTTGAGGCCCAGCCTGGGGTAGGAAAGAGGAAGGACCGGAACCCAGCCTCAGACACAAATAACCCCTAGGTTACCAGTGCTTTCTTCCGGGACAGCCCCACTCCCCACCCTCCTCCACCCCAGTAATATTTGTTATCCTAGATGCTGGCTCTGAGCCAGGAACACACTCTTTCCCCCTGCAAGACACACACACACACACACCAGATACAACTACTTGGGCACTCCTCAAGCTAGCAAGGGAGTGGGCCAAGCACTTAGTAAGCACCTACTGCGTGCAAAGTTCTTGGGCAGGAGGTCAGGAGAACCAAGCACGGGAAGTCAGAGGGCCCTCCAGACCCCTGCCTAACATCCACCTGCTGCCTGCTGCCCTCTCCCACTACAACTCTGAGTTCTGGGGTCCTGAGTGCCCACCTAGCCCAGGAGGGTACAGGACACAGCTCCCTGCAATAGGATCCTTCATTCAAACTGCTATGGCCTCCCAGATCCCACCCTACATGGGAAGGGGCTGCACTTCCTGGGGGCCAAAGCCTCCCTCAGAGCACAGGTTGGCCCTGGGAGCCCTGTGATGGCTGGGGGCTCCAGGCTGGAGGAGAAACGGCCCTCACTCTCCACCAGGCAGCCTAGGGTGGGGGGAGTGGTTTTAGGAATGTCTAGGCTGTCTGGTCACACCTCCCCCCAAAATAATTACCTTCAAAGGCTCTTAGGGCTCCTTGGCTCCCTCGGCAGGGGTCTTTGTCTCCTTTCTCAGAGTTAAGTCCCCAGTGCCCGGCACAGGTTCTCAGTAAACACCTGGCGTGAGGGTGGACCCCAGACAGGGTGTCCTGTCACACCTCTCCCGGCTCCCCCTTAGTGACTCCAGCACCCTGACCTCCTGGTGGAGGGACAAGACTTGTCCTGCCCAAGGTGGTCCCTTCTGCACCAGGGCGCTGCCTTGGCTTCCAGTCATGGCTTGCATGTCCCATCCTGGGGTGGCCTCTGGGACGCTCACCCGCTCCAGTGTGCTTCCACCGGACGCTTGCCCAAGGTGTAATTACCTATGTTTGCTCCCGCACTGGAGAGCCAGCGTCCAAGCAGCCGAGTGGTTGTGTTTCAACAGCGGTCAGCTGGGGGCGGTCCCTCAACTGCCTTTATGGGGTTAGGGGTCGCATGATCAGGATGGGTCACCTTGAGCGCTGCTTAGGGGCGGCTTTTCACCGGACGCGACAAAGGCTGGGGGTCATGGGTGGGGCTGGGGGACACCGCTGCACAGGGGACTCCCTCCTCCAGACTTCCTGAGATGTGTGACCTGAGGCAAACCATCTCTCCTCTGAGCTTTTAATTTCCTTCCAAGTAAAGTGCAGACCTAGGTTCCCACCTCCAGGGATCGTGGAGAGGGTAAGCTTAGATGCCGCAGGTAAAGCGCGGCGCAGAGCCGGGCTCGCGGTGCGCGCTCGCGCCGGGCCCCCGGCTAGCGAAGGCTCTCCCGGAGGCAGGCCCCGCACGAACAAAGGCTGTGGGGCGCAAGAGGGGACGCCAACTCCGGCCAGGCCGGCGGGGAGAGGACCTTCGCGCTCGGGACCGGGTCAGGCGGACCCTCTGCGGGTGTGTGTGCAGCGAAGCTGAGGGAAGAGTCCCTGTGTGGGGCCGAGCGCTGGGGCTGGGAGGGCTTCCCGGAGGCGGGGTCCAGGCACGGGATTGGGACGCCTTGCGGCCCCTTTAAGAGCCGGTGAGGGCTGAGGGCCGAGGGCGCAGGGCGGCGGCGCTGAGCCCGGCTCCCCCCACCCTACCTCGCCCGCCCCTGGCTCTGGCGGCCGCCGCCTCTAATCTGCACCCGAAGCCCGGGCTCCGGCTGACGTCACCTGCCCCGGAGCCGTGCGCGCTGATTGGCTGCAGGTGACGTCAGGGGCTTTTTTCGCTCGGCATGACCTCATCCCCGCCGGCGGCCCCGCCCTCCGCCCCGGGCCTGTCACTCGCGGCCGAGCTCGGCTGCCGAGCCGGCTCCGCCGCTCACCCCCCCGCCCCCCCTTGCCGGACGCCGGAGCCGGAGCCCGAGCCCGAGCCCGAGCCGGAGTCGCACCGGCCGCGCCCGCCGAGCCGCGGGTTGGGATGCGCGCCGCGAGCGCGCGCGCCCGCCCGCAGTGCGCGCGCCCCGGCCCGTGCGAGCGCTCCCCGCGGCGGCGGCGGCGGCGGCGGCGGCGACGACGCGGCCCGCGCGCTCCCCCGACCCCGGCCCCAGCTGAGCGGGCCCCCGCCGGGCCCATGGGCGGCGCGGCAGAGTGGGCGCGCTGAGCGCGGCTCAGGTCCCCTGTGCGTCCGGGAGGCGAGCGTGAGCGAGGTGAGCGGGGCGGGGGGCGCGCGGGGCGCCGGCGGAGTGGGGGTTAACCGGCACGGAGCCCTTGAGCCCGGCTAGGTGGGCGCCGCATCAGGAGCGCTCGGGGGCTGCGCCCGGCGGGCACCCGGGAGGAGGAGGCGGCCTGGAGGTGAGCGGTGCCGGCCCGCGGGCCCCTAACCCCTCTCGCAGGGACGCTACTGACCGGACCGATAAGCTCTTCCCCCGCCTCCCGCATCACCCAGCGGACCCCGGCCCGGCCCACACCCGGCCACGGCTTCGCCGCTTTTCTCCTTGCAGTGCTTGCTTAATTTGGTGGGGGAGGGGCATGAATTAAGAACGAGGAGGGCCGTTTGAGATCCAGCTTGGATCTGTCCGAGCCCCTTCCCGAGCCCCAGACGTCCCCGAACGGCACCACGCTGGGCCCCGGAATTGGAGGAAATTGTCCGTTCCCCGGGCCCGGCGGGGAGATGCGGAGGCCTTGGCCCGCGGGAGCCTCAGGAAAGGGCTCATTCTGTGTCCGGTGGGGAAGGACTGCGGAGCCGTCTCCCCTGTCTAGACAAGCTGCGAAGCGCACCCCCACGTCGGGGTGCTCAGCTGGTCTCTGCGGAATAAAGACCATCCGCCAGCCTGCTGCAGAAGCAGCGGCGGGTGCTGGGGGAGGGGCTGGCACCGCCAGGCCGAGTGTACCCAGCCCCCTAAAGCCTATCCGCCCACCTAGGGTTGGAGGGTACCTACTGGTCCAGCCTGAAGGGGAGGGGGTGACAATGGGCCCAGCCCCCACCAGGTCATACATTCTGGGAGAATTGACTTCTGACTTCCTGCTGCAAAATTGTACTGGCTTCTGAAGTGGGGGTGTTGGGGCCTGGGTGCTGCAATGTTGGGGGTACTTTGCCGCGTGGAGGAGAGAGGTGGCCGGATCTAGTGTGGCGTCTGCCGTGTTCCTGTGCTGCTTGGGGTGGGGGTGGGGATGTTGCAGGCCAGGGAAGCAGTGTTCTTCCTGCCCTGTGCCCCTGCTCCCAGGGGTCCACAATGGTCTGAGGGTCCATGCGCTCCTCGTCGACTCCCTCAGAACTCCTTGCTCCCAGCACAGCCCAGGGAATGAGGGTAGCATCCAGTGTCCCTGTCCTGCTCAGGGAGGACAGATGTTCCATTGCTCCGCAGATAGTTGATAAGCACCCGCCAAAGATGGCCAGACCGTGTGACCAGGAGCTGGGAGTTCGTCCTGAAGTCTGACTGAAATGCCTCCTGTAGGCCGCCTGCGGCCCTCAGGAGAGTTGCTGGGCAGGTTCTAGTCCCCTGCTGCCCTCGGCCCCTGGAAAGGTGCCTGGGCCCCAGAGGCTGCCTCTGGGAAGAGTGGGTTCCCAGGAACAGAGATGCAGGAGTCATCTGCTCCAGGACCCTTCCCAGCATCGCCTCACCCCTCAGGCTGAGGCCGACCTCAGGGCCCAGAGGTTTCAACCAGACAGAGCTCGTGGGGCCATGGGACAGGGCCAGAGGAAGCCAGAGGGTGTCCGCTCGGCTCCTAGACGTGCAGCTCGGAGGGGAAGGAGTGGAGGCAGCCAAACCCACCGCCAGAGAGACGTAGCTCAGACTCTGGCCATCAGGACTGCACAGGCTGAGCCACCTCTGCCTGAACCCCTTGGGACAATGACCGGTAGACGCTGGCCCAGGTGTGTAGCATGGGGGACAGTGACCAGTGGAAGTTCTGCACATCAGTGGGGCTAGAACAAGCCAGGCAGAAACAGGAGATCTACATGTGTAGGGTCCTGGGCCTGCCCTGTCAAGGACCCACGTGCCAAGCCCCCCTAGCCCAGGCTCAGCCCAGACCCCTGGGCAGGGCAGGAGCCTCACCTCACTGTCTCCCAAGCCCACTGCCTCCCCATACTAGGCTGGTTCTGCTTGGTGTTGCCAAGTTCATCCAGGACAAAGTGAAGGCCAGCTTGGGTCCCATGCCACACATCCCGAGAACTAGGGCCAGTACAGGGCGGGGGGAGAGCAGGGGCAAGAACATTTGGGGGTCCCTGATGACAGCAGTTGAGGGTGAGCACTCGGGCCCCCTGCCTCCTGGAGGTCACCCCCTCCCAGTCTCTCCTGTCCTCCTCAGTGTAGCAGTTTCTTCCTCCAAAGCCCCTGCCTGGGTCAGAGCAAGCTGGACGTCTCAGCACTGTGGGTCCCTCCGCTGGCAGCTCTTCCTGAAGGCCTGCCTGTGTGTACCAGGCACCACTCGGGCCGGAGTCGCCGTCTGCGTGAGAGCTGCAGTTGCTGTCTGCGCCCCGGGGGCGTGCGTTCCCTAGACTCTGAGCAAAATCTGATGAGGCTGCCCTGAATTGGGAGCTTTCTGGTCACACATGCGCTCAGGGACAGGGATGTGCCGAGTGCGGGCCGCCGCAGCCGACTGTGCAAGGAGGTGCTGTAGCTGGCACTGGGGCTTGGGATTCCTGGAGCTTGGGGCGCTTGGCATGGAGGGGGTGGTGATGCGTGCGTCCAGCGACCGCATGAACGTGCGCACGTGTTGTCACGTGAGACAGTGTGCACAGGGGTGGGGTGCATTGTGGGAAAGGAGGTGTGCGGTCAGTGTGCAAAGGGGCATGTCTGACCTGCCCAGCGCACAGGGGCCAGGCAGCCTGGGTACCTGGCCTCCCCAGGGAAAGGGGGCTGCCTGTGGCTTTGCAGGCCACGCCCAGCCAGGGCAGGGAGGGGAGGGCCTTCCTTCTGCTTCTGGACTGGGTACTGCTGTCCCCTTGGTTGGGGCAAGGAGGGCTGTTCCTCCTTCCCACCCGCCCCAGGCTCTGGATGCTCTCCCCCTCAGCTCCCAGGGAAGGGGTCTCGGTTGAGCCTGGGGTGGGTCCTTGAAAGGGGGGTGGCCCACACCCTACAGTCTCCTTCCTCTCTGCCCACCTGGTGTCCCCAAGGCTGTCCCGACTTTCTCCAGCCACCCCCCAGTGCCCAGCTCTGAGCCCTGATCTCTGTTGCACTTTCAGGAGGTGAGGGGTCTGCCCCCCAGGAGCTCCAGGTCCAGGGAGGCCCTGTGGGCGAGGGCGCACTCCCAGAAAGCCAGCTGAGTGCCACAGGTCTGCAGGAGAGGCGCTCCAGCGGTGGGAGAGAGAGGGCTGCAGGGCATGAGTCTGTGCACGTGGGTGCCCAGAGTGAGAAGGGTTAAGACCAGGTGGAGCAGACAGGGAGGGGCCTGGAGGAATCCATCCACCCCTCTGAGCTTTGGGACTGGGGGTCGAGAGTTGGGGGGGAGAGGGGTGGCCTGGCTGGGGGTGGTCCCAGGCTCAGCTACTGGGCACCTGCAGTGCCAGGGAGGGGTGGGAGCCAGTGAGGAGGGGACCTGGCTCTGCAGAGCGAGCTGCTCTGAGCGGCTGCCGCAGGAGCAGCGGTTGCCTGGCACCTCTGCTGTTGCCATGGCGACGGTGGAGGTGCCAACTTGCTAATGAGTCCCCCTCGGCTGCAAATAACAATACTACAGTGGTTAATAGGGCCGAGCTGGAGGGTTCCTTGGGAGGCGGGGCCTGGGCCTAGGTACTGGGCCTGGGAGCCAGCCGCCCACCCCTTCCCCAGCCTCCATGCCCCTCTGCAGAGTGGGCACCCCTCCACACCCCAGCCCTTCTCTGGTTGTTGAAGGACCCGGGGGCGGTAGCCCAGCGCAGGCCGGCTGCAGGCAGAGTGAAGGCCTCTCCCTACCAGTCCCCTCCATCCTCCCTGCACCAAATTCCGTTTTGGCTTCTGTTGTTTCAGGTGAAAGGGAGTCGCCCCCGCCTGGCTGATGAAGATTCTGAGGCCAGGGGCTCAGCTGGGACCCTCTGGACCCCCAGTGTCCCCACCCTGCTTCACCCCTCTCTGGGCCCTGGGCCTCTGAACTGGCCTCTTGGTCCCACATCCAAGGTGGGGAGGCCCTGCCCAGGCCTGCAGGAGCCGTGTGTGGGAGGGGGCCTGGTGGCCATGACCCATCACAGCCTTGACAAGATTTGGGTTAGAACTCAGGAGAAGCTTCTGGAAAAAGCTGGTACAGGAATCAAATCAGGGACCCCTTGGCTCACAGGCAGGTCCCCCTCATGAGGTGGGCCCTGTTGCTGTCGGACTTGCTTGGCGTGGAGTGGGGAGCAGCCCCAACTGCACCCCCAGGCCTCCCCACTACCACTGAGGAGCCCAGAGTTCCAGCCAGGGAGCTCCCCCAAGAGGGCGGCCCAGGGATGGGGCAGCTGCGGCAGTGTCATCAGCGCTGCTTGAAGGGCAACACGTCCCCTCACCCCAACACCCTCTGCCCCTGCAGCTGGGGCCCCGCCGAGGGGGTCTTCTCTGTGGCCCTGGGGGGCAGCCGTCTCCCAGCCTCCCCCCCCCCCACACTGGCTGGGGATGTGGTCGAGGGAAGGCCCTGACTGAGTGGCCCTGGGTTCTGTCCAGTCTGCTTCATGTGACCTTGAGTTGATCCCACCCCCTCCTCGAGCCTCAGTTTCCCCATCTTTAAAGCAAACTCATCATCCCTATGCCAAATGCCTCCAGGGGGAGAGGGCTGTGAGGCCTGAGTGGGCCTAGAGAAAGGCCAGTTCTGACAGGTAACAGGCGGGGCAGAGGTTTGGCACCAAATTGTAGGGGGAGCTTCTGCCCAGGGCTCTTGAGTCCCCTGACCCCATCCACCTCCCACTCCTTCCAAGCACCCCTGAGCCTGAGGGTCCTACATACAGGCCAGCAGGGCCCCATGGGCGCCCTTGGGCGCCCCCTGCCACACCCCATCCTTGGACCTACCAGTCCCAAAAAGGGTGTCCTAGACCCCAGGCTACTGCTGTGCCTCGGACCCCAGGCCATGTGTCACCCCTATTCTGTGAGCACGTGTCATGTCCCTGCAGGAGGCAGACGTTGGCCCATGGCGTGTCTAAGTCTTGGCCTGCAGAACCCAGGAGCAGAACTCCACTCCCGAACCCCCTCCAGCGCCCCACCCTGGCCACCACGTCCAGGAGACTCCCCCACTCACCCCATCCAGATAATTGGCTTCTGGAGCCATGGGGCTGAGCGGGGTTGGGGAGCGAGGGTGTGCCGGGGAGGGGAGGGCTTGGCAGCAAGGGAGGGTGGGGGGCATGTTCTGGACCCCTGTCTTGCCCTGGGGTCCTGGGAACTGAGAAGACGTGGAGGCCAGATTGGGGAGGGGTCTGCCTCCCAGGGATGAGGCGACAGGAGCCACAGGGTCAGAAAGAAGTGTTCTGGAATAAGTAAGGGTCCGTAGACCCAAAGGCCCAGAGGAGGGGCCCTCAGGCCTCATCCCACCTCTCCAGCCCAGGCCCCAAGGCCCCTCCATCTGTAGTCCCCCATCTGCCTTGCTGCGTCCTGCTGGAGGCTGACACTGTGACCTGGAGGGTGCGGAACTGGATGGCCACTCACTGAGGACACTTCACAGGTTCCAGCTCAAGAGCTGAGGGGTCAGGGAGCTCGACCTCCGTGGAGGAGCCAGAGGGACGCTGACCACCCAGAAGGGGCGGGGCCCCACGGGCACACATCAGGCCCAGATGCTCTGGTGCCCTGGAGTCAGCCCCACCACCGGCCCCTCTGAGATCACTCCCGTCTGGGGCACTGGCCTGGCGCCCACCCGCTGCTGACCGTCTGCCTCTCCCTGCAGGTCTGGTGCCATGCCCAGTCGCTTGGAACCCTAGGCCACACCCTGGCCTTCGAAGCAGCCCCCGCTCGCTCTGGGGGTCTCCCCTCCACACTGCCCACTGCCACGCCATGGCCGGGGACCGGCTCCCTCGGAAGGTGATGGACGCCAGGAAACTGGCCAGCCTGCTGCGGGGCGGGCCCGGGGGGCCGCTGGTCATCGACAGCCGCTCCTTTGTGGAGTACAACAGCGGGCACGTGCTCAGCTCTGTCAACATCTGCTGCTCCAAGCTGGTGAAGCGGCGGCTGCAGCAGGGCAAGGTGACCATCGCCGAGCTGATCCAGCCCGCCGTGCGCGGCCAGGTACCGCCCCGCCCCGCGCGGCCCAGCGAGGGCTCTGGGGGCACTGGATGAGGGGACGTGTGTGGCCTGCACAGGGGCAGCCAGGTAGGGGCGGGCAGGCGGCAGAGGGGCAGCGGGGGGTGGGGGGGGCGGGGGGGTAGGCAGCCGGCTCAGGAGCACTCTGACTGCTGTGAGGACTTGGAAGAGGATGGGAGGGGTAGCCAAGGAGCTCACACAAGCAGTCTGTGTCCTCAGCCCCCCCCCCCCGTTCTTTCCCCTCTGGAGTCTGGAGGACCAGGAATTCTCTCTGTGGCCCCCAAGAATGGCTCAGTTCGCCTGCAGTAGACAGTCCTGCCTCTGCCCACCGCCCCCCCCAGGAGTATGAAGTCCAGTGCTGGGGACGGGCCGCTGGGCCAGGGACCTGGGAAGGCAGTGGCTCCTCCACTGGGGGAGGGGTGGCATGCCCGGGAGCCCGGAGGCTGAGGGAGGGGTCCTGGTCACAGGCCCTGCCCTGTGCCAGGCTGGGACGTGAGAGGACCCAGCTGGGAGCCTCCCACCCCGAGGCAGCACAGGCTCCCCACAGCCTCCAATGAGGGGAATCCGATGATTAATAACCCCCAGCGAGGACTCCCGGCCAGAGCGCCCTCCCATTGGCCACTGGTGACATCATCTGGCCCAGGGTTGGCAGCTCAGCTGGCTTAAGGGCTGAGCGTGCTTGGGGGCGGGGGCATCAGCTGCTCTCTGCGCAGGAGCCACTCAACATCTGGGCCCCAGCAGGCACTGCGGGCGGGGAGAGCAGGTGGAAACCCCAGCCTCCGGCTGCTGCCTGAATCCTTATGGGGCGGGCGGGGGAGGCTTGCTGCATCCTCAGTTTCCCAGTCACTAGCTGGGGAGGGAAGGAGCCCAGACCCAAAGGCACCCCACCTTCAAAACCACCGACACATGCCTGAGGAAGAGTCTGTTTCCCTCAGGTGCCCTAGGAGCCCATCCAGGCCTCATCCACGTGCCCCTGCCATTGTGGGCACCTGTGTGCGCCTCCTGGGGCACCCCACTGCCTTTACCCCTGTCTAAGTCACCTTCACGGTGTGAGTGCACGCGGGGCAGGGCTGCATGGGGGTGAGTATCCCCTGCCCTACCAGCTCTGAGGGTCCACCTGTGTGGCTGTCGGCATCTATACCTGTCCAGGTGTGAACCTCAGCTGGGCGCTTGCCTCCCCCTCGAGGCATCAGGGTGGCAGCAGCCCCTCCTTTCCGTCTGGACTGCTGCAGTGGGGATGGGCCGGCCAGCAGGTGGCAGGTACCTGGCAGTGCCCTGACCTTCTCCCTCACGGCCCCCAGGTGGAGGCCGCAGAGCCGCAGGACGTGGTGGTCTATGACCAGAGCACCCGGGACGCCAGCGTGCTGGCCGCAGACAGCTTCCTCTCCATCCTGCTCAGCAAGCTGGACGGCTGCTTTGACAGTGTGGCCATCCTCACGGGTGAGTTCTGGACGCTGTGAGCAGGCTCTCCCCACGCCATCAGCTGGGCAGGGGTGGGGCAGGGGGGCTGTTCCAGGAAACGAGATTCTGGGTCCCTCTCTACTCTCTTCTCGAAGCCCAGAGACCAGCATATGCTGGGGCCACTGAAGGGACAGGAGGGGATCTCAGGTGCTCTGGAGTTCTCAGGGGCTCCACCAACCCCTCCCCTGTGCCCCACACTTCAGGACCCCCTCCAGCATAGGCCCACCCCTCCTCCACTAGCAGGTGAAGAGGGGGATAGGAGGAAACCCCAGCACAGGCCTGTGGCAAGGAGGGGGGAATCTGGGCAAAGATACGGCTCTGCTCTGGAAATGCGTCCCCCCACCCCCCCAACAGACACACAATGCCTGTCTGAGGGAGGGGACAGAGGCCCCATCCTGGGGAAACTATGACGTTGGTTTGGGCCAGAAGTGGTCCCAAACAGGCAGGTCCCTTGCATACTCCAGCTGGCACAGGTGGCCTGGCAATAGCTTACTTGATCAGGACTGCAGTCTCGGGGCCAGCAGAGGTCCCCACAGGGCTTCCCTCTCCCCAAGAGCAGCCTGACCCACCCCCCACCCCATGCGCGTGTGTGTGCACATGCGCGCGCAAACACACACACACACACACACACACACACACACACACGGGTTGTGCTGTGGTTCCCACTGACTTCTTCATCCTGTAGGCAGTGGCTGGTATGCTTCTGTGGAACCCACCCCGCACCCCACATAGGTGGCCCAGGTCCTGGGGCCGGGTGGAGCCGGCCTGTCCCGGGGATGTGTGCCCTTCCCCGTACGTGCCCCTGGCCTCTGTGCGTGGGCTGTGGCAGGCTGGTGGAGGATGTGGAGGGCCGCCCCGGCATCCGCTGGCGGGACACTTCTGTTCATTCTGCATATCCGTCTGCCCTGAGCACCTCCTGGACACAGACATGAGGGGTGGTCAGTGGGCACCAGGCTGGCCTTGTGCGAGTGTCCAGGGACACCACAGCCTTCAGCACAGCCCATATTATGGAGAGGATGTGGGCAGGCTCCATCAACTGCCGGAGCCAGGCAACCCTGGGCAGACTTCGCAGACAGGCGCTGTAGGAGCCAGCCCTGAAGGGCGTGTGGCAGGCAGCGGGGCGGGCCGGCACCGTGGGCGGTGTGTGCGCTGCTCTCCGCAGGTGTCCCGGCGCCGGTGGAACCCTCCGCGTCACAGTCCGCGTGGTTACAGGGCGGTCAGCATCTGCTCCTCCAGTGTGTGTGTATGGTCGGGGGCGGGGGGCCCACCTCTGGTGGTCCTGAGTTTGTTGGGGTGGGATATGGGATTTGTGTGCATTGTTTGTGGGGAACCAGAAGCTGCAGAATTACAGACCCTTGGATTCAACCGCTGCCCTGGGTTCAGTATGGGACTAAGCAGGTGAAGAGTGGAGGGGAGGGAGGATAGAGTTCTGCGATTTTTACAGGTGTCCGAGGCAGAACAGGACTCTCCCAGGGCCCAGCTGGGAACACGTGTGTGTGTGTGTGTGTGTGTGTGTGTGTGTGTGTGTGTGTGTGTGTGTGTGTGTGTGTGTGTGTGTGTTCATTCCCGAGGGAAGAGGAAGCAGAGGCCCTTCTGGGAGTCTGAGAAGAGGGTCCCAGAGGAGCCCCCACCCCGGGCTGTCCAGGGAAAGCTCGGAGCCTCTAAAGGTCTGTCTCCCTGGGGGTGGGGGGCGGTGCCCTCACCCAAAACTTGGCAAGGCAGGCCTGGGTTGGGTGGGATGCCCCAAGGGGGCTCACGGGGACCTGGCTGGGCCACCTGGCTCACTCAGCCTTTGGAGCTGCGTCACCCTGCAAGGTTAGAGTATTTGCCCCTATTTCTCTGAGGGCTGGGCCAAGGAGGAGTCATGACACCCCTCCACACCCCCCACTGTATGAGGATGGCTCATAGTGACACCAAATAGGGACCGAGACTTGGGGACAGCCCCCTGGCCTTGCCCACAGCTCCCGCCTGAACCATGGAGAATGGGAGGGGTGGGGGCAAGGTTAGAGGGGTGCTGCTCACCCCAAAGGGGGAAAGGGGCTCTTGAGGATCACTGGCACGGTGGGCGGGTCCTCAGTAGAGGCCAGAAGAGAGGACCAGACTCCGCCCCCCCGTGGGTGGGGCTGAGGAGCGTCAAGGAAGCGCACCTGTCACAGCGGGAGAGAAGGGAGCTCCAGGACAGGGAGGTTCGCGGGAGAGGGCAGTGGGGACAGACCATGCTGCGGTCCCAGAACCCGTGGCTGCGACCACCGCCACGCCCCCCTCCCCCACAGCTGCTCGGCTGGTGACGTCCGGCAGGGACAGGGACGGGAAAGGGAACCTGGCCCTTTAAGCGGCGGGCGCCCGGCCTGGAGCTGGCTGCGCCCCTGCGCCCTGTGCGTACTGCTGCGGAATACAGGCTGGTGATGTCGCAGCAGGCCATCCTGCCCTGTGCACGCCGCCCTCGGACCCTGGCCAGGGACCGTGGCGAGAGCGGCCCCCCTGCGCGGAGGGTGGGTGCAGCCCCAGCCCGGGAGCCGCGGCAGGGTGGTGGGCGCTACCGGGGGCACCCCCCCCCCCACCCAGGCAGGAGCGTGTGGTGCGAGAGGAGGCGCGTGGGGGCGGTGGAGGCGGTGGGGGCGGTGGCCGGGTAGTGAGTGCCTCCCCGGCACGCGCATTTGTGCCGGTTGGGGATTTCTTTGTGAGGGGCTGGGAGCTGCAGTGTGGTTTCCTCTGACCTGCGAAGCAGAGAGCGCAGGGTTGGGGGCGGGGTCCCTCCTGAGGCACGGGTGTCCTGGAGAGTGCCACGGCCAGGGGCACCTCAGGCCCTGAGAGTGCAGGGAGCAGAGGGTCTGGGTTGCTGGCACTGGTGCTGTCCCAGGTGGCCCTCCCTTGTCACCCATCCCCAGGGCCTGGGGTGGCCCTGACATTGCAGAAGGACTGGCGTCTATAGGGAGTTTGTAGGGGGCACCCCTAGCTGCCTGGCTCTGCCTGGACCGGCTTCCTGGGGGCCTTACCTGAGGAACTGCAGCAGAGCCGACTGGTCTCTGCACCTGCCAGAACTGTCCTTTGATCAGGGAGGTTCCTGGTGGAACCCCCCACACCCCCGTACTTGCCCAGCTTTGCTGCTGGGAGAGCAGACCCTGTGCCTCCTGGGGCCTGTCCTGCAGCTGAAGCGTCCGGGGATCCCCCAGCTCTGGATGGTGAGCAGGAGCTGACCACGCCCAGCTCAGCCCAGCCTCCTCTTGTGGGGACCTGAGAGCTGTGACATTGTACGTGGTGCCAGTCACCAGCTTCTCCCTGCCTGACCAGCAGGTGCCCAATGAAGGGACCCCTTCCCTTCCAAGGCTGATGGTGCCCCACCTCAATGGCTCCCCAAAGTCATGCTTTGGTTGGGGGCACAGGAGCACACGTGGCCAGCATTCTGGTCAGATGCTTGTACAGAATGGCCACTGAGCGGGGCCCGGGGTGAAGGTGGAGGTCACCAGGCAGCTCGGTCCTCGGGAATCACACAGGTCTCCAGCACCAGCTGCTTCTGGGGACCAGGGCAGGCAAGGGTGCTGGGGACCCCGCCTCATGCGGCCAGGTTGTTTCATGGTCATCTTCTGTGAGCCTCGCATCAGGGCCTGGGACAGGCAGGACAAGGAAACGGAGGCCTGTGTCACACGCTGAGTCAGACGGTGCCAGTGGGTCCCTCTCAGGCCTTTCTGGATGGCAGAGGGGCTCCCGGGACCTGTACCCCAGGAGGAGGCGTGCGGGGAAGGCCACTGGACACATACCAACCACGTGTAGAGCGTGTGGCCCGTGTGCTCCCAGCCCCCAGGGTTCCCAGCTCTCAGCCCAGTTTCTGCTGGGTGGAATGGAGCCAGAACCAGAGTGCCAGTGCCCCTGCGGCTGTGCCAACTCCCATGGGTGATGTCATGCCCGGGTTGGGGGTGGGCCCCCTCAGATGCCCTTGCCTCCCAGCCTTGGCATCCAAGCCTGGCCTGGGACTCCCAGCCAACGGGAGGCAAGGAGGGAGAGGCAGAAGGGCCCAGCCTAGCCCTAGGGCACGGGTGTGGAGGGGCTGGGAATACAAACCCTTGCTGGGAAGGCCCCCATGGCCTCTGAGCCCCTGCTGCCCCGGCCCCTAGTGTGCTGTGCTGGTCAGCCACCTCAGCCCGCTTTTACAGGCATCACAGCGGCGTCCTTGATGGGGCCTGCCCCTAATTAGTGTGAGGAGGAACGTGGTTGTGGGGCAGGCTGTAAACGTGCGCAGCACGCAGCCCCATCGCCATAAGAGCCGCCCTCCAGGTGCTCAGGGCAGAGGCTCACGCGGCTGGCATCATGTGGACTGGGTCCGGGCCGGGTGTGGCTGAACCGCGTCGGGGGTGGGGTGCTCTGGCTGTCCCACCCCAGCTGGCCGGGCCCCTGACGCACATTCCTCTCTGCTCCTTCTGCAGGGGGCTTTGCCACCTTCTCCTCCTGCTTCCCTGGCCTCTGTGAGGGCAAGCCTACTGCCCTGCTGCCCATGAGCATCTCCCAGCCCTGTCTGCCCGTGCCAAGCGTGGGCCTGACCCGCATCCTGCCCCATCTGTACCTGGGCTCTCAGAAGGACGTCCTGAACAAGGTGTGTGCACGGCTAGAGCCCAGAGCAGCTCCTGGGCGGGCTGGGGGAGGCAGGGCGCTGATGTCGGCCCACTCCCGACTCGGGATGGATGCTGACGGCGTGGGCAAAGCACGGCCTGGGGGGCACAGGAGGACCCAAGGGGGCTGGCAGCACCGGAGCAGGGCCGGGTCGGGAAGCAGCTCCCTGCCCCTTTGGCGGCAGAGCCCACATGCCAGACTGCTGATGTCACTGGGCCCCTGGCCAGCCCTGAAAGAACCCCGTGTTTTAAAAATGGTGACGAGGGAGGAGGGTGGAGCCACGCCCAGGCGGCCGTAAAATTCCTGGGAGCCTACCGCAGGCTGTGGGCGGGGCTCGCGGTGGGCCACCAGCGGCCCTCAGCCCCAGCGCTGGGCCGGGCTGCAGGCTCAGGGTGGGAACCCTGGGGGCTTCCAGGCCCAGCCCTTCGGACAGATGCCCGGGCTGCAGGAGCCACAGGCTCCTACGTTGAACACATCCCGGGCTTCGGACCTCCTTTCGGGCAGCACCCCTCTCCAGCCTGATCTTCCGCTCTCCCCTCCCCCAGGATCTGATGACCCAGAACGGGATCAGCTATGTCCTCAACGCCAGCAGCTCCTGCCCCAAGCCCGACTTCATCTGTGAGAGCCGCTTCCTGCGCATCCCCATTAATGACAACTACTGTGACAAGCTGCTGCCCTGGCTGGACAAGTCCATCGAGTTCATCGGTGAGCTGGCCGGGCGGGTAGGGGACTGAGGGCGGCCTGAAGGAGGGGGCCTGGGAGGCGCTCTTCCCAGGAAGGAGCTGGATTATGGGCAGTAGGGAGGGCGGGGCCCGAGCCTTGGCTCGGGGAAGGACTGTGCCATCCCAGCCCTCATCTGGCCCCCTGCCCCTAGATAAAGCCAAGCTGTCCAGCTGCCAAGTCATCGTCCACTGTTTGGCCGGCATCTCCCGCTCTGCCACCATTGCCATCGCGTATATCATGAAGACCATGGGCATGTCCTCAGACGACGCCTACAGGTAGCCCCTCCCTCCCCTCCCCCTCAAGCCACTAACAGCCCCTTCAGGGGAGGGGGAGGCCTGAGCCTAGCCCCACACACTCAGGTCTGCACGTTGGTGTGTGTGCCCCGGCGTGGGCTGTGGGTGCCGGGCAAGTCCGGCCGGCAGCCTGGCCCAGAAGGAGCCCCGCCCCACGGAGCTGCCCCTCCCCCAGGTTCGTGAAGGACCGGCGCCCGTCCATCTCGCCCAACTTCAACTTCCTGGGCCAGCTGCTGGAGTATGAGCGCAGCCTGAAACTGCTGGCCGCCCTGCAGGGCGACGGGGCTTCCCACCCGGGGACCCCGGAGCCCCTCCCAGGCCCTGCGGCCCCACTGCCACCGCTGCCACCACCTACCTCAGAGAGCGCTGCCACCGGGAGCGCAGCGGCTGCTGCAGCCAGGGAGGGCGCCCAGACGGCAGGGGGCGAGGCCCTGGCCCCAGCCCCTGCCACCAGCGCGCTGCAGCAGGGCCTGCGGGGCCTGCACCTCTCCTCCGACCGCCTGCAGGACACCAACCGCCTCAAGCGCTCCTTCTCGCTGGACATCAAGTCGGCCTACGCCCCCAGCCGGCGGCCCGACCACCCCGGGCCCCCGGACCCCGGCGAGGCCCCCAAGCTCTGCAAGCTGGACAGTCCTTCGGGGGGTGCGCTGGGCCTGCCCTCGCCCAGCCCCGACAGCCCGGACTCGGCGCCGGAGACGCGCCCGAGGCTCCGCAGGCGGCCCAGGCCTCCAGCCGGCTCCCCCGCGCGCTCCCCCGCCCACGGCCTCCTGAACTTCGGCGACGCCCCCCGGCAGACTCCGCGGCACGGCCTCTCGGCCCTGTCGGCGCCCGGGCTGCCTGGCCCCGGCCAGCCGGCCGGCCCTGGGGGCTGGGCGCCACCGCTCGACTCCCCGGGCACGCCGTCGCCCGACGGGCCCTGGTGCTTCAGCCCCGAGGGCGCGCAGGGCGCGGGCGGCGCGCGATTCGCACCCTTCGGCCGGGCTGGCGGGCAGGGCGCGGGCGGTGGCGACCTGCGGCGGCGGGAGGCGGCGAGGCCCGAGGCCCGGGACGCGAGGACCGGCTGGCCGGACGAGCCGGCCCCGGAGACGCAGTTCAAGCGCCGGAGCTGCCAGATGGAGTTCGAGGAGGGCATGGTGGAGGGGCGCGCGCGCGGCGAGGAGCTGGCCACCCTGGGCAAGCAGGCCAGCTTCTCCGGCAGCGTGGAGGTCATCGAGGTGTCCTGACCGCGGCCGGGCGCGGCCTTTCCGCGGGGACCCAGCGCCCCGAGCGCCGTTGCCGCCGTCCGCTCCCTCGGCTGGGCCGCCAGCAGCCGGCCCGCTATAAATATATAGTATATGTATGGCAAAGAAAGGTAAATGGTTTTACTGCGATTTTTATCGAGAAGTAAATATTTCAATTTTTTTATTTATTTGAGCTGTTCATTCTGGCAATGATTTGGCAACACTGCGGGCGGCCCTCGGAGCTCTATTTTTACTGTCTGGTATTTAAATTGAAACCCACGTTTCTAAGCAATATGAGGCCACCTTCAGTTGCAGGCTGGGGTGCCAGGCCTGGGGTCCCCTCCACCCGCTCCCCCAGGAAACACTGCTGATCGATGCAAAGAGGCTGCTGAGCTTTTGTGCACTTTTTACATAAGAAAAAGGGGGAAAAAAGGATAAAAAAAAAACTTTGCCACAAACTGAGCCGCAGAACCTCCCTGCCCAACCCGTCCTCCCCAACCTCTTCCAGCTCCCCTGCTTCTTCCGGGCTCTGCACCAAAGCCATAGGTGGGAGGCAGTGTCTCAAGGAGCCGGGGTGTGGCGGAGGGGGCACTTCTAGCAGCCTGTCAGCTCCAGGAGCCAAGGCTTGGTGCCACTGAGGGCACCTCCACTGCCCATCCCCCCAGGCCTGTGGCCTGGCGGGTGTTGAGGGCTTGGGCCTGAGGAGACCGGGGTGTTGAGACGGCTGGGGTGTGGAACAGGGCCGGAGTGCAGTGAAGGGGGCCCCCGGAGTGTCTGATGATTTGGGTCCCCAGGGCGGGCTGGAGATGGAATGTCTCCACTCCTGCCTGAGCCTGGGTCTAGTTTCACCGGTTCAGAGGAGGCTGCTCCCCTCTCCTCCGCTTCATGGGTGCCCCCTAGCGCCAGCTGCCAGGTGGGGAACAGCAGGAGGGGGGCTTGGCCCCTGCAGGTGTCAGGCGAGAGGAGCTGGGCCAGCTAGTGCCCACGCCACTGAGCAGAGGGCAGAGGGACTTAGAGGCTTGGTGTGGGCTCTTGTCCCACCCCCCCAGGCCCCCCCAGCCCCAGGCCCCAGGCCAGACCTAGAGTTCAGGAAGGTCCTGCGGGTTGAGGTACCTCCACGAGTGACTGCTTTGCGGAGGAAGCGGGCAGTTAAATGCCTGTCAAACCCTTTCACTCCTAGAGGGTGAGGCCCTTAGTTTTGGGAGAGCCATCTCCAGGCAGATAAAGGTCCCTGATGTAAGCAGATGAAGGGGGCCTATGTCTGCCCCAAGCCCCACAAGGACCTCGGAGGAGAGAGCCCCCCCCCGTACACCCCTTTCCCGGGGAGCTCTCCTCTCTGAAGTCTCCCTGGTATCTTTGAGGTGACGTGCCAGTCCCCACCCGCAGGTGGCTTTTTGGCCCAGGCGGGCCAGCCTGGGGGTGAGGGCAGAAAAGCCCCAGCCGCCCCCACCCTCTTGGGTCGGTGGGACCCAAGGCTTTGGGAGGCAGGAATTAACGTCCTCCAACCTGATGTCCTAGAGAGTCTAGGGGTAGGGGCTGGTCACCTTGGGACTAGGTCAGGGGCTTGGCAGGAGGGGTGACCCGGGCAGGACTGAGTCCTCAGGCATGTGGGGGGGGTGCCTGCCCCCCCAGCTGTCCTCTGGCTGTTTCTTCTATTTGTTCTTCTTTTGACCCCCAGCCCTATGTCCCTGTCCTCCTTCCTATGACCTGAAGTCCTGTTCCTCTCCCCTCTGTCCCCGCCCATCCCCCAGAAAATAAGCTATCATTGTTGTATTTGCAATCCATGGATTAGAGGTTTAAGTATTTATTATTATTGGTTAATTATTATTATTATTATTATTGATTATGTAAATTTGCCTCTTGTCTGTCTATTGCGTTGGGTTTCTGAGGTGACCCTGGGTGTGGAGGATGCACTGGCCCCCACCTCCGCGCCCCACCCCTGTGCTGTCCAGGAGACAGTGGTCGGGGCCACTGGTTGGGCCTCAGAACTCGAGGCAGGTCCCACGCCTATCCTCCCTCCTTCCGTCCTTCTCCAGGGCTGCAGGGCCTCCTGTGGCTTCTGTCCTGGGGCGCGTGGGGGCTCTTGTGACACTGGTGACCCCAAAGTGAGCAGCTGGGACAGGGGACAAGGTCCTGCCTCAGCCGCACCCCCACCTCCTGTGCTGGGGGAACCAGGCACTGGGCAACAGCCCCTCCCTTGTCACTTCTACCCACGGTCCAAGGGGGAGGGGACGGGCCCCCAGGCCTCTCGGCCCTCCCACCCCTCCTGCCCCGGCCCAGTGCCCTGGCAATGGGGGGTCCCCTGGAATGGACCCAGCCCCCTCCTATTATCTGCTGGAAAGACCAGCGGAGGAGAGGTGGCAGGTACCCCGACAGGGCTCCCGGTCTCTCTGGACTGGGCCACCCACCCAGCTGCCCACCCCTCCTCAGAACCCCTCCCCCAGCGCGGCCACACTCTGCCCCCTGTCCTGTCCCCTTCTTTTGTATTTGGAAACGTGTTGTAATAAATTCTGAGCTGGACGTTTTCTCTGCACCTCAGGCTGCCTCTTTCTTCAGGCTGGGGAGGGTGGGTGGGTGGTAGAGGGGCTTCCTGGGCCCAGGAGGTTGGGGAGTTGGGCCTGGAAAGTCAGACTGCCCGGGACTCACTACCCTGAGCCCAGCGGGCAGGTTGGGCAGGCAGCGCCCACGTCCCTGGCTGCACCCTGGGCTGTAAAGCACCCTTTTCTGTTGCTACATGCTACTGAAAATTCACATCACTTCAAACTGTGTCAAACGGAAACTCAGTTTTACCCCTTAGCTCCCCCCACCCCTCTCTCCAGAAGTAACCCCTGGGAACAGTTCCACGTGCCCTTGCAGAGCTCTGCGTGTGTGCACACGTGAGTGTGGGTTCTCTCCCCGGAGGCAGGCCTCCCTCCCTGATCACAGTGTGTGCGCGGAACGCGCTAGACCAGCCCCCATGGCGGGGTTAAGGTTCACATGCCCATGCGGGTTTACACAGTAGCTCTGAGCGCCCATGGTGTGCTACCCTGGGACAGATTTTAGACATGACCCCTCTGGGTCACTCCAGAGTTGGTCTGGTTGTTACCATCACAGCGGCTCCAATACACTGAGCGTTCACGGCACGCCAGGCACCCCTCTGTGTTTCCTGAGAACTTAGCGCCCGCAGTCTCCAGGCAGCCTCGCCAGCAGACCTGGGCCCCAGCCCCACAGTCCCCCGGCTAACGCAGCGCCAGTTCCCGGAGGGCCTCTGCCCCTTCTTGGAGGGTTCACCTGCTCACCCTACAGCTCCTTCCCCCTTTTCAAGCAGGCAGGTAGCCCAAACCAGTGACAACAGCCAGACCTGTGTCTCTGCTTGTGGGTGTGACCACACACGTGTGTGTATATGAGCACAAGGGCAAGGGGGTGAGCACACACGTGTGCGTGGTGTACGTGTGTTTCTGGAGGCCTGGGAGGAAGAGGAAGCGAGAGAAAATGAAAGGGTGAGGCTGCGGGAGAAGGTAGGGTCCTCAGATCTTGCATCTTCAGAAGTCCTCCAAGAGGCCAAAAGCTAGAGACACTGGCTGTGGCTCTGGCAAGGCTATCTTTAGCTCAGGAACATCTATTTATAACTCTGGCAGCCCCTTGAAGTCCATAAAACAGAACTGGAAAAAGCTGATAGTCGTTGCACGGGCACAGTGGTACTTCCCCTGCCCTGACGTGGGAGGGGCAGGTGACCAGCAGGGGTACAGAAGGCCTCAGGACCCTGGGGCCAGTGGCATCAGGGAGGCCATTTCCCCAGTCCCCCAGGTTCCCAGAGGTCAGATTCCCCAAGGGCTGAACAAGGCAGTGGGGAGGCAAGATCTCGGCCTGGTGGGCTGGCCTCCACCTGCTCTCGACCCGACCCCACAGCCCGGTCCCCAAACACCAGGTCCCCTGATGCTGGGTACCCCTGCTCCTGCCTCTGTGTTGCCCCGGCCCCCAAGCCAAGAGAGTTAGGCACTTGATGGGTCTTGGATGGCTGGACAGATGAGTGGGACGGGATCCTCTGTGGCTGGTCTCAGCCTGCTGACTGTGCTCTAGGGGCCGGGAAGCCGGCAGCCCTCACCTGGGCCTGCGCTCCTCATGGAAGCCCCCACAGACATCTGCCCGCCACACCGCTCAGCAACAACCACCAGAGAACTTTGGAAAAACAAGGTTTGTTACTCACAGAGCCTGGAAGATACACAACACACCGGGGATCACACAGAGAGGTCACAGGAAGAGAGAGAGTGTAGACCTGGGGTTCTGCTCTTATTGGGGTCAAGGCTGGGGGGCCCAGGGTTTTGAGGATTCACTCTTCATTGGTGAATTAAGACAAAAGTGGGAATTAAGGTATGTTTAAAGGGAAACATGGGGTCACACAAGGGATCAGTTATCTGTCATCCAGGGCTTTCTGAACAGGGACCCTCATGGGTGGGGTGGCCTGGCTCTTCAGTTGTGTAGGTGGCCATGTGTTTGTTCCAAATGGATGAAGTGGACACCTCAACAATCAAAAGCTTGACAACAATCAGGCACTTGACAACCAAAAAACCTAATTATCAGGCACTTAGACTGCAGTGGTGGACGGCTGGTGGGTGGATAGATGGATGAGTGGGTAGGTGAGTGGCTGGGAGGGAGAGAGGGCAGATGGATGGATGGATGGATGGATGGATGGATGGATGGATGGATGATGGTTGGGAGGATGGGTGATTAAGGAGTGGATGGGTGGATAGGGGTATGTGGATGAGTAGATGGATGAATGGGTGGGTAGGTAGTTGGGGGTGGAGACGGATAGATGGGTAAATGGGAGGGTGGGTGAGGAGATGGATGGATGGATGGATGGATGGAAGGCAGAGAAGGAGGGAAAGAAGGTGGGTGAATAGTAACATTCTATCACACACCTAGTGCACCTCTACCAGTCGGCCTTTTATCAAAGCTGTGTGCTTACCTCCATTCTCCCACTGGAACACAAGGCATCCGGTCCTTGGTACAGAAGGTGCCAGAAAATGTTCAATGAACAAGCCACAAACCACCAGTCTCAGAGCTGCACACCACTGTAGAGGCCCAGTCCAGCCCTCTCCAAGGCCCACGGAGGGGAACCAACTTCAGCATCCCCCAGAGTCAGGGTAGAGTGGGAGGCTGACTCAGTTCCCTGATCTCCAAGCTCCACTCTGACAGGCAGAGCAGCCTCTGAAAGTATCTAGGAAGTAGCTGGTCTCAGTGGCCCTCAGACCCCTTCTGCTCAGACCAGTCTTCTTGAGGATGGATTTGTCACAGTGCTTCTGAGGCTCAGACCTGAGGGAGCTCTGAGCAGGGGAAGGGTGAAGAAGGTGGGTTCTCAGGGAGGCTCTAAAGTCCAGGCTGTATTTGGAGAGGGCAGAGGTGGGAATGCGCATCGCTGGGGCCTTGCAGAAGTGGACCACCTGTGATGGGAAGTGAGGCGTGGCTCTGTATGGCTCTGAATGGCAGGCAGGGTGGGGGAATTTCTGCAAAACCGATGAAATATGGTCTGTCTGGGGCAGGGGAGAGGACTTCTGCAGTCAAGGAGAAGTCATAATATATCCAGAGGGAACTCTAATTCAAAAAGACAATGCACCTCAACGTTCACAGCAGCAGCATTTACAACAGACAACACATGGAGGTAACCTAAACGTCCATCAACAGACGACTGGGTAAATAAGTTGTGGTGTGTTTATACAACAGAATACTACTCAGCCATAAAAAAGAATAAAATAATGCCATTTGCAGCAACATCAATGGACCTGGAGATCCTCGTTCTAAGTGAAGTAAGTCAGAAAGGGAAGGAAAAGAACCGTGATACCACGCATATGTGGGATCTAAAAAAAAAAAGACACAAATGAACTTATCTACCAAACAGAAACAGACTCACATAGAGAACAAACGTACGGTTACTGGGGGGAAAGGGTGGGGGGAAGGAGAAATCGGGAGTTCTAGGTTTGCAGACACTCACTAGTACATATGAAACAAACGAGCTTCTTCCGCAGCGCGCAGGGACCGCACCCAGTGTCTTGCGGAACCCCATCGTGAACAAGGACACGAAAAGGAATGCACGTGTGTGTGTGTGTGTGTGTGTGTGGCTCAAGACATGACGCTGGGCACCAGAAACTGGCACATCACAAACTGGCTATACTTCACTTAGAGAAGAAAAAAGGAGACGCCGCAGAGCCTCTGAGGGTGTGAAGAGCGGGAACGGGCAGTGGGTGTCCCACTCTCCCAGACCGGGAGGGGGTATGCGCTGGGCAGACAGGCGGGCAGCTGGCTCTAACGATGTGATGGTGGCTTTATGAAGGGAGAAGGGAGAAGGGAGAAGGGGCAACAAGGAGTGGCTCCCTCTGAGGAGGGGACCAAAACCAGTCTTGGGCAGCCAGCAGGGAACCAGGCGGCGAAAGAGGTCCAGTTCCCGGAGGCAGCGCCGGCGGTGGGCGGCGGAGACAAACGCGCCCCCACCCCCACCCCACGCCAAGCGCACAAAGGCTGTGGGGCAGGGCGACGCCTGGGCCAGGCCTCGGCCAACCCTAGGCAGGTCCCTGGGGAGCTCCCTCCCGTCTTTCAAAGCAGAGTAGGCCTTCCACCGTCCCCCGCCAGGGGCCCGCGCGGAGGGGCTGGCCTCAGGGAGGCAGCCGCGGGCGGACATCGGCTTCTCCGTCTCTCTGCAAACGCCAAATTTGACTTGAACAGCGAAAGCCTTTCCTCGGGGCAGCCCAGCGGGGCAACCCTGGGAGCACGGGGAGAGCTGCCCCTTACCCGCTGCCTGCCTCGAATGAGGCGGGGCGTCTCCCCTTCGGCCCGCGGCACGTGCCCTCCCAGGGCTCCCCCCCTCCCCCCCGCCCCGGCGTCCCGGCCCCAGGCCGGGCGCGCCGCCCGAGCGCCCACACCTGGGGCCGCCCCCGGGACCCAGCAGGGCAGGTGACGGCCCGGGACCGGGGTGGTGGCACCACTGGCGTCGGGGCTGGTCGAAGCCAGACACAGCCTGACGCAATCGGCTGACGTAGCTATAAATAGCCAAGGAGAGCTTGAAATAGAAGTGGGGGGGAAGGGGCCGGAGTCCCGGAGCGCCGACGGGAGGAGAAAGGATCGGAACGCCTGAGGCCAGGGGAGAAAACAAAGCCCTGTTCTAGAGCCCCACCCCCGCCGCCGTCCAACGGGGTGTCCGCTCCCGGAAATGTTTGGGGAGGCAGGGTGAAGTCAAGCCAGCCGGGTTGCCGGAGGCGGGGGTGGGGGCCGGTGCGGGGCGGGAGGGGGCTTGTGCCGGCCACAGCTCCCCAGCCTGGCTCTCGGCCTCCCGCTCCCAGGGGGCCTGCGGGCAGAGCGGCCCCCCTTCCTGAAGTCTCCCAGGAGGGGCAGAAGCGAAACTCCGCCCTTTCCCACCATCTGATCTGGGGATCTGAACTTCAGGGCCTGCAGGACTGCGACCTCACGTGGGGCACAGAGGTGAAGGAGAGAACCTCAGGGCTTCCTCCTTGAGTTCCCCTTGGCCCCGTGACTTCACACACGGTTCCCACGGGGAGTTCACCCTTTCTAAGGTTCCCCCATCCAGGCGCCCGCCCTTCTCCGCTCCTGGTTTCTGCTGGTGGTCACCCGTGGGGAGGGGAGCTGGCAGGCTGGGAACGGATAAAGAACAAGAGGGTGGCGCGGGAGCAGCTGATAAGGCCCTTCCCTGTGAGTCAACCCTAACAGGAAGCTCCAGGAGGGGCAGGATTTGGGGCCCTAGGACGGGGAAGGGGAGGGGACGATGGGGGCTCTCACCTCTCCCCGCAGGTGGTGGCTGCCCTGCCCCTCCCCAAGGCCCAAGACCCAGTAGGGGGAAGAAGCGGCTGCAGCGCCAGCATGTGGAGTGGGCGCGGTCCCACCAGCATCGGCGGGGCTGCTGGGCTGGGCGGCGACGTCAGCCCAGGTGTAGGGGCGACCAGAGCGTCCTAGCTGGGGCGGGAGCGCCCGGCCTCTAGGCCTTCTGGAAGCGCCCCCATCACATTCTCAACCCTGGGGTCCTCCTCCCAGGAGCCAAGATCCCCCCCAATCGGCGCGTACCGCCGGGCCAGCCCCAAGGCCTGAGGGCCGGGAGGCTAGGCGCGGTGGGTGCGCCGCCGGCTCGCGCGGAGCTCATGCCGGGAAAGCCGCGCCCACCCCCGGACGCTGCCTGCCCTGCCCGCCGCGGCGCCCTTCATCCTCAAAGCGCCGCTGCCCCTGCGCTCCCGTCCTCTGCGCACCCTCGCTGGCCCGGGCCCCGAGCCGAGAGGGGCGCGGTGAGCACCTGCTCCGCGCGGAAGCCCGTGGGTATCGCCGGCCTCCGCCCCCGCCCCCGGCCCGGCCCGGCCCGGCCCCAGACAGGTAAACAAACACCTGACGGGCGGGGACGAGGCGAGCGCCCCTCCAGGCTAGGCCCGCCGGGCCCAGCGCACTAGGCGCTCCTCTCCGGCCTCGGGCTCCCACCTGGGCTCGCGGGTCACCCGTCCCCACACTTCCAGAACCCCGAGAGCAGCCGGCAGCGCCACCTGCTGCCCGCGCCAACAGAGGGGCAGCCGGTTCTCGGGCCAGGACCCCCAGCCTCCGCACATCCCAGGGGCTCTGCAGGCTGGAAGGGTGGCCTGGGAGTCCGAGTCTTCAGTGGCCTCCAGCCCCACGGCACCCTCCCCCCAATCTTCCTTCTGACGCCCTCCCCTTGGCGCGTCTGCAGCTTCAACTGCCCACAATCTCCACCTGCTCCAGCCGCCCTGCCCCGCAGCCACACCCAAGGCATCAGGGACACAAATGCTGTCAACTGCCACTACTGTGTCTCCAGCCAGATTTCATCCTTGGCCTTCAGACCCGGAAATGCCAAGCTGCTGGGTGCTACCTAGTCTCCCTTCCCTCTCAGCAACTCCAACTCCCTTCCCTGCCCCTGGCCCACAGCCCCTCACCCCTCCTTCCCCATCCTCACCCCACTGCCCTCCAGTAAGCAGCACCGTTCTTGACTAGGCCCGCAGCCCGCCCCCCTGCACCTCTCACCAACCTCCTGGCCTCTGGTTTCTGGCCTCCTCCATTGGTCCCTCCCCACTCCACTGAGCGGCCTACAAAGAACCCGCCTGGGGCCAGGTCCTCTTCTCTTCCTCGAAGGTGCCCCTGCCTGGTTCTGCTAGTGTCACTCCATGCTCCTCCGTGGCTCCCCCAGTCTTAGGTGCAGGACCTCACTCGAATCCTCCGTCCCATTGCTGAGCAGACACACTTGTCTCCCTCTGTTGGGGGTCTGCCTCTGCCCGCTCTGCCCAGAAGGGCCCAGCACTGACAGTCCCGGAGCTCTGCCTTCATGGTCAACAGGTATGCTCCTGTGTGTGTGTCTGTGTCCAAACGTCCCCAGTTTATAAGGACACCAGTCATATAAGATTAGGGCCCACCTGGTGACCTTATCTTAGCTAATTTTATCTGCAAAGACCCTATTTCCAAGTAAGGTCCCATTCTGGGGCACTGGGAGGGGAGAGGTAAGGACTGACATATCATTTTGGGTAGGACAGAGTGCAGCCAATGGCGGGAATCAGCCAGTAGGCATGGACATGACCAGGGGCGGCCCCGCACACCTGTCTCACTGCTCTGCTCAGCAGCCTGCTCTGGGCACAAGGATTTCCAGCTGTGGAGCCGGCCTGACTGCCTGGAGTCCTCAGACCAGAGAGAGCAGGCACCAGTTCAATCAGGACCAGGAAAAGCCACCAGGGACCATCTGGTCCATGGCTTCTTGCCCTTCAGGGTCCCCTGAGAGCATCTTCAAACACAGATCCCTGGGCTCCATCCAGACCTACAGAGGCAGTGGTGGGGGGGAGATAGGGCCCAGGAATCTGTATTCCCAGCTTCTCCAGGGAGCCTGCTGCATGTGCAGACTGGAAGATGTAGCATTTGGGGACCCCCACAACGTCTAATAGCCCCCGCCCATTGAATGGAGGAGACAGGGGTGAGCCGGAGCTGGCTAGTGGCATGTGGGGAGGAGGGCCCAGTCTCCTGACTCCCTCCCAGGCCTGCTCCTTTCACTGCCGCCTGCCAGGGCCATGGCATAGGGACCCTTAGCCTGTTCTGCCCCGACCAACCCAGGAACTTGAGCCGGGGAGGGCGCAATGGAAAAGGGCAGAGGCTGGGAGGCGGTAGCGGGTAGAGGCCATGGGTGGACAGGTGGTTAGTGCCCCAGAAGTAATCCCAGCCCCTACTTCCTCAGAACCTAAGATGGCTGCCCCCCAAAAGGGGTTTTCCTGCTCTCTGCAGGGGGAGGGGCGCTCTCCAGGCAGCTCAGCTCTTCTGCTACTGCCAGACAGGACCGCTCCAAGGGCTGCTCCCACGGGTGACCTCTTCCACTGTCTGCTCAGGATGCAGGGAGGAGAGCCCCTCTGCCAGGCAGATTGTAGAGGGAAGATCCTGGGCTTAGGAACAGATGGTTCTGGAATCCCAGCTCCCCACCTGCTCACTAAGGCATCTGGACACGTCCCTGTCCCTGTAAGAGTCCTTGTCTCCTTCCTGAGATCACTGAGTGAGTAAGTGTGGATCTGCAGGAGGGCGTCCCCCCGGCAGCTGAGGGACTGGAAGAGCTGATGCCTTGGGAGGGGGAAGGCCAGCAGTGGGTCGATGGGGGGCCACCCACCTCTGCAGATCCCAGGAGGCTGGCTTCCCGCAGTGCCTTCCCCAAAGCAGACCCCTAGGCTTCCCTGAGACAAGGAAACACTGACCTCTGTGATGGCAGGGACACAAGGGCTGCCCTCTCTGCTGCCCGGGCCCAGCTATCACTCACTCAGCCTCACCTGGGACTGTCCCAGACACAAGAACCAGCTCAGAAGGCAAGAGAGAGCCACTGTTCTCCAGCCTCGGAGTGTAGGAGAAAGACCACCAGGTGGCCCGGCCCGTGACAAGGCCTCCTGGCAGGGCAACCAGGCCCTGGGAGGGGACGCTCTGGAACAGCAAACTGAACACGCTCCCCACTGGCTGTCAGGCAGAAGGGAAGGCAGCTGGAGGGCGGCCCTCTGCCCACAGCACTGGCAGTGAGTGGGCCTATGGGACGGACAGACAGGGTCAGGCTGGAGGCAGTGCAGGAGAAGGGAGGACCCAGCAGGGCTCGATGCTTGTGCCCAGCATCAGCCGCTGAGAGTCAGCTTCCTCCCTTCAGACTTGTCCATGTGGTCACTCTTACCCTGGAAGTCTCATCCTCCACCCACAACAGAGGACAGCTTCCTTTGGGGGATTCCTGGGGGTCCTGCCTCAGGAAGTCCCCAGTCCAGAGCAAAGCATAATTGGGAAAACCAAGGCCCTGTTTCCCCACCCTAGAACTCCCAGCTGACACATGGCTCCAGGTGCCCCTCACAATCTGGGCAGAAGGCCGGTGTCTGGTGGAAAAGACAAGGTTGGGGATGGGCGTGTGTATCAGTGAGGATGGCCTGCTGTAACAGAGGACCACAAACCACATGGCCTATAACAACAGGAGTTTACTGTCTCACGGTTGTGGGTGGCGTCGGCAGGTCTGTTTCCTTCTGAGGGCTGCTGGGGGAAGGGTCTGGCCCGGGCCTCTTGTTGGCTTGCAGAGAGCCATCCTCCCCCCTGTCTTTTCTCACCATCCTTGCTATGTGCTCAAATATCCCCTTTTTATAGGGACACTAGCAATACTTGATTAGGTGCCCACCCTATTCTATGATGACCTCATCTTCACTAATTTAATATGCAATTATTCTATTTCCAAATAAGGCCACATTCTGAGGTCTGGGGGCTGATGACTTCAGTGTACCTCTTTTAGGGGGTGGGGGCCAATTCAACCCACAACCCCCAGCTTTCCTTGTCCCCATTGTAGGTGTCATCATTCTCCAGAGTCCTTACCACTTGTCGATGTACTATATGTCTTTCTTACTTTTTTCCTTGACCATCTACTCCCACTAGCCTGTAAGGTCCATAGGGGTAGTTTTGGGGTTTTTTTAATCTACCACTGCATTCCGGGCACCTGAGCAGGGCCTGCCACGTGGCTGGCCCTCAATACTTATTTGCCAAGTGACTGGATGAGTGGACAGAGGAAGGGCTCAGGGGAAACCCCTCCAGGTGCACCTCCCTGCCAAAACAGTGGCCCCCAAGCAGAACTGCATCTCCAGAGAAGTCATGGAGGTTAGTGCCACCACCAGAGACCCGAAGGGTGCAGAGGACGAGGCGCCTGTCCCACTCCAGTTTTACTTACTCGTGTGGTCTGTGCAGAAGATGGAGGCAGGTTGGTGATGACAACGGGTTATTGCAAGTTTAAAGCCAGGATGATTCCAGCTGCAGCTGCCCTTCCCGATGTGATGTCCTTCCTGGAGCAAATCAGTACAGTTATTACTCAGCTACAGATTGTGCAAACACTCCTCACCCCGTCCCATCAACCAGGAGTGCCCAGAGCAGTGAGCTGCCCTTGGTCACGGTTACTGGCAGACTGCTGCGGTCCTGCCGAATGGGCATCAGCCCTTACGCCCTTCCCCTGGGTTTAGTCCCTGCAGATGCAGGTTATCTCAGGACATCACATCATTCCATTACCTGGGTATGTCCCATTGATAGGCTGTGGGGCCCAGGACTTGGTGGTACTCTAGACACTGAAATAACAGACATGCTTGCCCAGGGGACAGATCTCACCAAAATTTAGGAACTTGCCACACTTAGGTGAAATTTGAGGGGTTCAGTCATCTGGCAATATCAAGACATTCCCCCCAAAGTGAAGTACAGGTTATTACACCTTGAGCACCTCAGCAATAGGAAGAACACAACCATTTTGATAAGTGTATCAATTAGGCAGTTGCCTTCAACTTCAAGTAACAGAAACTGGAAAGAACAGTGGCTTAAGATTTTTTTTTTCAGTTAAAGGAGGTAAGAAGTTCAGGACTGCTGTGGAGGTCCCAGAGTTTCCAAAGGCACTCAGATTCTTTCTTTCTGCCCTTGCCATCGTTTGCTTGCCTCATGGTCCAAGATGGCTGCAGAAGCTCCAGCCATCATTTTCCTTTTATTGTCAGGAAGTGGGAGGCTGGACCAGGATGGGGGTGGGGAGGAAGGACAAAAAGGATTTCCTGGAAGCGATCCAACAACTTCCATTTACATCTCATCAGCCACCCTGTCTACATGGGAAGCTGAGTAAAAGAAGGAGGAGGTGGTGACGGAAGAGAATCAGAAGAAAAGGAAGAAGAAAGAAGGGGATACGGATATTGGGCAAATAATGTATAGTCTCTGACCAGCACTTTTTGAGTGTACAGTTCTTATCAAATTATCAAGAGACCTAAGGGTATACTAGCTTTGAACTGAGAAGAAGATTTAGCTGAGGCTGCGTTATAAGCAGTTCTATCACTTGGAACCTATGACTCGACAGATCCAGCGGTGCTCTGAGGGGACTGTGGCAACTCTAATTGAAGAATGAGATAGGAGGGCCCCAGGCTTTTGGAGCAAAGCCATATATTCTTATGAAATAAATCATGATTTTTTGAGATACAAGTTTCGGCTTGCCACTGAGGTCCATTTCTGGGCTGTCCCTAAGACAATGGGACATCACATGACCATGGGATCTGAACTGCCCATTACAGACTGGCTGACATGAAGCCATAAAGTGGGGTGTGCCTCACAGGAAACCATCAGCAAGGGGAAAGTGGATGGACCTGGAGCACAGGTAAGTTGCCTGAGCAGGTGGGTCACCCTCCTGATACACCAAGTCATACCTCCCTGCTTCCTCATCTTCAGCCGATACCTGTGACCTGATGAAATTTCTTATGACATTATTACTCCCATTACACTAATAGAGGCCTTGAGTCACTGGGACATTAAACAACTTATCCAAGTCACCCAGTCAGTAAGTGGAAGAGCAGGGACCCAAAACCCAGACTCCCATGGAGACACAGGACTGCTGGTAGTGAGGCAGGAAGGTGGACACAATCTTGGAGGGCTGCCTGAAGCTCCAGTGACAGTTAAGGGAAGGTTGTAGCAACCGGGTGCACGCAGGAACTCCCAGGGCTCGCACTCCTCAGGAAGGATGCTTAGGGTCACTGTGCTAGGCAGTGAGGCAACTGCAGAGTGCCTGGCACCAGGCGAAGTCGTGCATTTCAACCACGGCCACTTGTTGGGCTGTACGGACGGAGCCCCAGGTGGCTATCTGCGTGTTGCTTCTTTCTGAGCAGCTGTGTGTTAAGCGAGTTCCCCACTTTCCTTTGTCTTTCCTCACCGTCTCAGGTGGTTGGTGGAAAAGTGTGCGGTTTTCCCCGTGAGCCACACAGGGATGAAGACAATAAAAGGAGAACAGCGTCTCCGCGCACCTGACCGGCCCTGACAAGACTCAGGTTGGGCCCGTTAGGGAGGGGTGAGTGGTGTTTCAAGTATCTAAGGGGCGGGCACACTATGGCGGGCAGCATGTCAGCCGGGTCCCAAGTTCTGTCTTCTCCATCCTTGTTCTTAGCCAGAGGCGTCCATCCCTGTGGTCTTGTACCTCCAGGCATCATGCCCCTGCAGAAGCAGCAGAAGTCCAAGCACCTCTCTGCCCCAGGCTTGGTCCTTCCTTTGGGGAAGGGAGCCTCCCCAGCAGACCTCTGGTTTACCTCCTTGACTGTAGCTGTGTCCTCGGACCGCCGCTGCTGCCAGGGAGGCTGGGATGGAAAGGTTTCACTTCCTGGTCTCCACCACGGGGAAGGGCAGGAGACCGGGGGCTTAGAGTCACAGAAGAGGCCCCTGTGAGTGGCCCATGGTCTCAGAAGTTCTCCACCTCCCCGGCTCTCCTGGCAGTGCTGTGAGCTACCCAGTATCCGTGCATAAATTCCTTTTCACCCAGACCTTTCTGTTGATGGCAACTGAAAGCTCAGCCTGATATTTGAGGCTTCCTGAGCCTGTAGAGAGGGCCCGGGGAAGGAGGGTACCTGGCGGAGAGGGGCGGGTGGAGGGGCTGCTTCCCTCTGGCGAGATGGGGCAGCCAGCGCTTGGGGGAAATGTGGGGAGCAGGGGGACAGCCGGGCTGTGAGGGAACAGCTCCGCGGGGACCCAGGCGCCGCAGGCGAGTGGGCGGGGCCACCAGGACTACATTTCCCAGCAGGCGGCGCCCTGCGCGTCACTTCCGGCGGCGCCAGCGGCGCGCGCGTGGGAGTGAGCGAGCGAGTGTTTACTTCCGGCCGCCGCCGCCGCGGGCTGAGGGCCGAGCGAGTCGGGCGGCGGGTGCGGCGGGCCCCGCGCAGCCATGGACTGGCTCATGGGGTGAGTCGGGCAGTCGGGCGGCCGGCCGGGCGGGGCGGGGCGGGCCGCGGGAAGGGCGACGGGGCGCGCCGCGGGCTGCTCCGGTCAAGGGCACCGGGCCCGGGCGGAGCGGGCCGGGCCGGCGAGGGGCGTCCCCCGGGGTCGCGGCGCGGGGTTGGCGGCTCCTCAGAGCGGGGTCGCGGCGCCGGGACCGGAGCGGGGCCGCGCCGGCCTGCAGCTCCGGCGCCCGCGCGGGGCCGCCGCGTCCCGGGGGCCGGCCCAGGTCGCTCCGGCCACACCTCGCCGCTGGGTGTCGGGCGGCCGGGGAGGTCGGACTGCGGCTGCTCTCGCTGATCGCCGCAGGGAACTTGCTTCTGGAAGAAACTTTGACGCCGGCAGAGAAGAGTTTCTTAAAAACGAGGGGAAAGAAGCAAAACGACTCAGCTGTGCTAACGCGTCCGCGGGGCTCGGGTGAGGAGGGAGAGCAGGGGGAGGTTGGCGGGGCCGGGCGGGTGCGATCGGCGTCTACGCGGGCGGGCGGCCGGCCGCAGGGCGGGGTAGGAAGGAAGCATCGGCACCGGGGCCGCGGGCCGGGCTTCCCTCCCATTGGCTTTGTGTTGAGCTTGCTGGAAGTTAGATAAACATGCAGAATGTCACGTCGTTTCAACAAGTTGTTCTGGCTAAAGCGATCCTTTTTTTTTCTTTTTTAGTTTAATTTCTTTTGGAGAAACGAGAAGGGCAGGTAGTTTCCCCCCAGTAGCGTGGTCCTTCTACATCTGTACCTACCTCTGATTTGAATAGTACCCCTCTGGAGTCAGGTTAATTATTCCAGGGGCTCGGGGTGGGAGTGAGGGAGCTGCTGCTATTTTGTTGGCCTTGGGCTGGTGGAAGGGCTTGTGGAGACACTGCGGTCCTGAGAGGGAGGTGAAAGATCTGCTGTACCTTTCGTTTCAGTGTGTGTAAGGCCTTCGTAGGCAGAGTGGGGGTTGCTGTCAGGACAACAAGGAGTTGAATTAGACCTGTCTTTGCCTGCAGGTTGGGTGCAGTCTAGTGTGTCTGAGGGGAACAAGCTGCATGAGGATGGACCACGAGACCAAAAGAGACGTGCTGAGTGTGGCAGGGGTAGTCCCGGAGCCAGAGTGCAGGGGTCAGGGAAGTGTGTGGGTGATGCAGGGACCAGCCATGGGGCAGGACACATGGCCTGGCTTCAGCACTGCTGCCATCCCAGCCCTGCAGCTTGTTAACCGTGACCTTAGGTGATCGCTTCTTCTCCAGACCTGCTTTTAAAAAGTCATCTGGAAAAAAAAAATTCATGTGTAAGGTGGAAATTGTAGCCCTCGCAGTGTAGCCTCGTGGAAGGGTAAACTGAGGTGACAGAGAAAAGCCTTTAGCACGGTGCTTGATGTTGGTGAATGCTGGCCACTGTTGCTAAGGAGAGATGTTTTGTAGGAGGCTTTTGTAACCCACAGTCACCGAAAATTCAGGGCAGACAGCTGTGTTTGCTTTATTTTGAATCCTGGATGCTTCCTTTCTGCATTTATTGGTGGGATTACGTTGGAGACAACCCGGCCACCCTGTGAGTCTGTTTCAGAGATGCAGACAATTGACTGGCTAAGTTGAGTTCACAGGGCTCCGTGTCGGAAGGATCGGCCGTGCCACTTGGACTGCTGAGGAAGCAGCTGGTTGTATTTTGTCAGTGTGTAATTATCATGTGCTCGTGTCCCTAAGAAGCAGGTACTCTGTGCCTGGAAGCTGACCGAGGTCTGTTCTCTGTGCACTTTACCGTCATCGTTGTGGACAAGCAGAAATCTCCCACAGCTGGGCTCATGAGGGTCTGATTCTTGAGGCCCTTGTCAAGACTTTGGCAGCCAGGCGGTCGTCTGGGTAAGGTCAGCGGAGCACTTACCTCGTGGGCCCCATGCTGGGGGGGTGGGGGGTGGCTGTCCAGGTGCTGGAGGAATACAGCTTGGAAAGGGACAAGGCTTGGAGCTGCGTCTCCTGTGGTCTCTGGCAAGGGAAGGAGCATTCGCTGCTGCCTGGCTGTAAAATAGTCAGTTCCAAAAGTGGGCCAGACAGCTCGGAAGAGGGGTGAGGATGGAGTTTGGGCATCCTTGTGCATGTGTTTTTAAACTTAGTGGATTGCAGATCAGACTTTATGAATCATAAATTCTTTAACAATTCTTTAATTGTGAATCTCTCCTCTTTAAAAAAAAAAAAAACAGTGGTGCGACCTCAGTGGTCAAGTTCTTATCTTCTTGAGAGCTTGTTCCCGGGGTGTCAGGACACTGCAGTGGCCCTCTGCACCTCCCCTGTGCGTACTGAGGGTCTCCATGGAGCGCGGGGGTTTTCAGGCCTAGACTCACAGCTGCAGCGAGGGCACAGTGGAGACCCCGGGCCCGCAGGCCCGCCAGCCCACCCCGCCCCGCCCCGAGCCACCCGCCCGCCTCTAGAGGAGAGCCCCAGCAGAGAGGAGAGCCCCAGCAGCGCTGCGCGGAGCTGCCTCCTGCCGGGTGCCCTTTCCGTGCTCGCTGCTGTGGCTTCGCTTGTCCTTAATCCTTGGCCAGCTTTCAGCCTGGAAGGATTGAGGAAATGTGTGTTTTTTTTTTTTGTTTTGTTTTTTTTGTTTTTTTTTACTGTTTTTTGCCATTTTTGTTAATTCAACACTATACCCTGTCAACCAGGTCGTTTGGAATATAATTCTCACGTTTTAAGTGTTTTTTGTACTTTTTTAAAGAAAGAGTTTCTCTGCATTAGTTCATCTCAGGTGACGAAGCGTAGACTCAGGTGACGAAGCGTAGACTCAGCTGTGGTAGCAAGCAGTGCGCCAACCTCCCTCTCCTGACAGTGATCACTGTCACGACCCACAGCACGGTGCCCAGATGTTGGAGTGAGACCGCAGCCAGTCTCACTGAGGGCCGTGCTGAGCAGTGCAGGCAGCCTTGTCTCTCCCTGCAGCGGCCGGGGAAGGGAGGTCCCGCAGGAAACCCGCCAGGGAGGCCAGAAGTAAAGCCAGCGTGTTAGGACTTGTGCGGGAGTTTGCTGGGGCTTCTTGGGAGAAGAATTTTGTGATGGGCAGCTTGCATCCATCTGCTTCAGCGCCTTTTTCTCTGCTTGGCGTTGAGCTGGCTGTAGGAGGAGATGCCTAGTCATTTTTTTCCTTTTTTTTTTTTTTTGCAAAAGTAATTTCCAACCTGCAGAGGGTTCCCACTTCTGTAGGTCACCCCTGTAGTCCTGGCCCTTGTGGATGACAGGCGACAGGGCGGGAGGAAGCCAGCCCCAGGGAGATGCTGTGGGAGCAGGGGCGGGGTGGTGGTCCAGAGCAAGCTGCTGTCTGGTCCTTAACGGGTAGCGACAGGCCCTGTGAGCGGATGACTGAAGTGCAGTTCAAGTTCTGCCCAGCAAAGAGCAGTCCGGAAGTTTCCCTGCAAGCACCCGGGCTGCCAGAGAGGAGAAACACACCTCCTCCCGCTTCCAGCTGGCAGGAGCAGACCAGCCCTCTGCTGGCCCTGGGTGGGGCCCTGCAGAGCCCCCTTCCTGGGCGGCACCCTACCATGACTTCCGTGCCTCTCTTCTCCCCCAGGCTGCGGATGGGGTGGGGCGAGGTGGAGGTTAGCACTCTCTGGCTCTGGCAGAAGGAGATAAGCTTGCAGGACTGGCGTTCTCACGCAGAGGGTGACGGAAGCTGGTGCTCGTGGGCAGCTGACAAGGCTCTGCTCCATGCCGTGGGGTGTTCGGCCCGCCCATCTTGGCCTTCAAGCATCTTGTGCTCAGGCGGAGGGGACCACATCCTGCAGATGGCATCTCTGCAGGCATTTGGGGTGTGGATGACTTTCTTTTTCTTGCACATTGCCTCTGGGGAAGATGTTGTGGCTGCCAATCAAATCCGATTATGGGGATACCCAGACTGAACTGGCTTGAGTCTCTAGACTTGTTTTTTAACAGCCTGGTCGGACCAACGAACCCCTCCGAGGCCACCAGTAGCTCCTGACAACAAGGTCCGCAGCTTTGAGGTATAATTTACATGCCATGAAGTTTGCTTGCTTCAAGCATACAGTTAAGTAATTTTTAGGAAAACTACCAAGTCTTGTGATCATCACCAGTTTAGTTTGAGAACGTGGCCATCACGCCTGAGATAAACCTTGTGCCCATTTTTGAATTGGCCCCCCGCAATGACCCCAGCCCTGGGCAGTCACTAGTTTACCTTCTATTTCTACAGATTTGCCTATTCTGGGCATTTCATGTGGGAATTGAACGGCATCACAACACGTGGTCTTTTGTGGCTGGTTCACTTCGCCTGATGTTTTAAAAGTTCATCCCTGTTGTTGCACGTATCAGCGGTCCTTATTTTAGCCAAATGATACTCCAGCATATGGAGATAGGTGTATTTTGTCTCCCCATTGACATCTGGATTATTACTGCTTTTTGCTGATCCTGAAAGATAGGGACATGACCCAGCCTTTTCTGGCAGCGAGCTGGCCCACTTCCCACCGGGAGACCTCTGGTCCCGACTGTGTTCAGGGTCTGTCGTGGGCCAGGCCCTGTGCTGGGGATCAGAGCGTCCAAGATGGAGAAGACACGGTTTCAGCTTTGTCGGGCTGGGGAAGGTGAGTGAATGAGGTGGGGTGGTGGGCTCGGGTGGGTGGTTGGGAAGGTGCAGGGGCACTGGGAACCCTGATGGCGGGGGAACATCCAGGAACAGCGGCTCTCCACACAGGTGCCCACTGGGGCCTTAACTTGTGGCTGTGCTTGCCCGGGCTGGGGTGCATTCAGATGCCCTTTAAAGAGAACAGGGTCACAAAGAGCCCTTTGTAGGGTGAGCCCCAAGTGCCTGGACACTCTTGGCAGCACATCGTTTCTCGTCTGTCCTCCTGCTCTGTGAGTCTGCTGGTAGCCGTGTTGCAAAGTGTCCCCAGAGCTGTGCTGTTGGCAGGGGACAGGCAGGACACGAATCCACTGAAGGCGCCACAGGAGGCCCTGTGGGGGGTGGGCGGGGCTGCCCTTCTCCTGGCAGGCGCTCCTGAGGCAGCTGCAGCGCCCCACTTCCAGCCTTGGTCCCCCTGTCCTCACCGCCAGGTGTCACTGCCTGCTGCCAGCTCTCCGAGGCCTCTCCTCCAGGATGCTGGAAACGCCAGATGGTGCGGAGGTGCCATGTTGTCAGGAGCTAATGGTGGCCTGGGAGGGGTTCGCTGATCCGACCAGGCTGTCGTCAGCTCTGAGGGCGCCTCCTGGAGGGGTGAGGCTGATTTGGGAAGGGGGTGCCGGAGGCCACCTCCAGGGACACCAGGGTGAGTGTTCCCGCCATCCCCGCGTTTCCTCCGTCTTCCTCAAGTGGTCCTGGAGACCTGGACTCCCCCAGACCCCACGTCCTGGGCTCTGTCATGGGCGTGCTCGTGTGGCTCCACTGAGGGAGGCTGGGCCCAGGGGTGGGTCTGCTTGGCGAGACATCTGCCCTCTGTGCTTTTGTGGGAAGCTGGTCTCAGTCCCCAGTGGTGACTTGTGTGTGTGTCCCCGCCAGCAGCGGCCCTGTCCGGAAGGGGAGGTGGCGTTCCGGGCTGGCTTGGCTGGAGGGCCTCCCATTCTTTGTCTTCCTCGTGTTTGTTTTCCTTGCTGCACAGGATTTCTCCTGGCTGGGGCGCACCCGCGGGTGTTCTGTGCTGTTCCCTCGGACAGGCCTAGGGGCGTGGAAGTGGGACCAGTTGGACTGGAGGATAGGAAGTGGATGCTTGAGGAGAAGAGGAGGGGGTGGTTGGCGGGCGTCTGGGCCACATGGGATCCGTGGGACTGTGTGGAACTGTGTGGCCCTGGGCTGTGGCCACATTCTCCTTGTCACCTGGTTTTCTTCTCTAGTGAGAACAAGCTGTCATGCGGGTGCCTGGGGTGGGGCGTTCATCCCCTGCCTCCCTGCAGGTGTCTGTGTGCTCACCACGGGGGCGCTGGGGGTAGAGTCACCACAGTTATGTCGCTCTGTTCGGTCTGGAGTGTTGCTGCTGTGTTGGGTGGTGGGGGTGGTTTTGGGTAAGTGTTGATTGAGCATTTCGGGGTGGCAGGAAGTGGGGCTTCCATGGAGGGATGCACTTTCTCCCCCAGAAGGCAGGCCAGTGTGCTAAAGCAGGGGGGTGTACCGTCCTGCCCCTCCAGGATCGAGAAACTTTTCCCCTCCAGTGTCTGCATGGGGTTGAGTGTGCTGCCCCCGGGAACCGCACCTCCAGAGCTCCGTTGGCCTCCACTGAGGTGTCCAGACCCTGCTCTGCTGGGACTGGGCCCCGGACCTTGGAACCTGATGTGGTGCCAGCTGGCCGAGCGGGAGCCAGAGGCCCACAGCCCTGGGCGGGCCAGCTAGCGAGCTCAGGGGTGAGACCAGTGGGGGGCAGCTCGTCTGTGGGTCTGATTCTGGGCAGCCTTGCACCTTGTCTCTTTCCCAGCACGACCCCCAGGTCCACCCTGTGCAGTGTGCTGGTGCCACTTGTGACAAGGCAGTTTGTCTGTGTGGTGCTGTGAAGTGTGGGTGTGAGCCAGAGGATGCAGGGCACCTGCTCTGAGCAGAGGTGTGGGGAAGGACTGCAGGTGAACAGGGAGGGAGGACGGGGAGCTGGGGCACGCGAGCCGCTGTAGTAGGGGTTCAGAAAGACGTCCAACAACTCAGGGTGGTGTTAAAAGTCATGCTGGTCCCACGATTTGGGAACTATTTTATGAGTGTTGTAGGTTTAAAGAAAATCAATACGTCAGTATCATTAGTAACTATGATTTTGATGTTAGAAGGATACAATATAAAGTAAAACCTAAAAAGACTGCGTAAGTCAGGTTGGAAAGTGTATGTGAACTCATAATCACTCACAGCTCTACTCCTGTCACCCTGTGGGTGCACAGTCGGCCTCTGCTGTCTGTGACGCGGTCAGCCTCACTGAGATGTGTCCCTTTGAGTGGGAGCTCTGATGGCAGCCTTGCAGGGCCATGTCCCCGCAGGTGGTGGTGAGGACGCACTTGAGTGGCTGGCCATTTCAACTCCCAGCAGAGCGTGGCGCCTTAGCCGGGGTGCGGGCGTGTGTCCTACATCTCATCCCGGGATCTGTGGGGCTCTCTCTGGCCTGGACGTTGGGAGGTGCCTCGACCACAACATCACCTCCAGACTAATGTCTCTAGACGAGGACCTCTACCTTTTCCAATTCTGTGGGGTGATGGGCGAGGTCACGCCTCCCCTTCCCCAGTGGTCTCTCTGCACCTGGGCTCCATCCGTCTAGAACAGGGTTCTCAAGCTTTTGGTCTTGGGACCCTCGACATTCTCAAAAATTGGTAGGTTTGTGTGGGTTGTAGTGATCAGAAGTTTTTACCATATTAGAAATTTAAATTAAGAAATTTTTTAAAATACTGTTTAGTTTGTTTAGAGAGAATAGTCACACCAGCATACGTTAACGTCAGTAACGTTCTTAAAGTAAAAAATGACTGTATTTTTCAGAGTGAAAAAAAGTGGGAGGAAGAGTATGACTCTTTGCAGAGCTCATGTGCTGGATCCTTCTGTCTGCCTCTGTGTTCCTTGTGATGTGATTTTACACGTCTGGGCTTCTGGAAAGCTCTCCTGGACCCTGTGAGAGAGCGAGAGTCGAAGAGGCAAGTCACGTCTTCGCGTTACCATGAGAAGAGTTTTAAGAAGGGTCCTCGGGGAGCCCTAGGGGCCCCCGGACCCCACCTTGGGCACCGCAGCTCTAGGGCTCTGCACGTGGCCTGGCTCTAGTCAGGGAGCCCTCGGGCCAGGGCAGCCACAGTGGACGTTGCTGGAAGATGAGAGCATCGCTCTGCTGCTTTCTGTTGGTCAGGCAGGTCCCAGGGCCTCCCAGAGTCAGGTCAGGGGCAGGGTGGGAGGGCACGGACCCTTCTCTCTGCGGAGGGTTCCCACATGCGGGGAGGTGAGAGGGCTGGGAATCCCGGGCCAGGTCTTGCCGGGACCCCAGCGTCCACCACAGCTCAGAGCTCAGGGCCTCTGGTCTGGAGGCAGGTGACTTTTCTGCACAGAAGGTGTTAAAGAGAATGGGGCTCGGAGGCCAGATGGTTTAGTGTTTGAATCCCAACTGCAGCTTCATTAGGTGTCCTGTTTTACTTCCTTGAGCCTTGGTTTTGTCGTCTGTGAGATGGGCTGAGTGGTCACCTTCCCTGGCTGGTGGTGCAGGTGGGTTTGTGAGGTGTCCTCCGTGCGAGCTGAGGTGGTGCTCAGCCCCGGCCCTGGTTCAAGACCTCATTTCTGGAATTCCCCCCGGGGGGGGCCTGAGGGTTGCCCCTCCTGCCGTCCCTGCCCTCCCTCTGCAGTGCTGCAGCCTTGGAGCTCCGTGGGCTGGCATCCTGCCGGCCACCTTGTTCCTGTCTCCGAGTGCTCCCCCGCCCAGCTCTCCGAGTGCCGCTGTTGCACGGGGATAGGGTGCCAGTGGGGCCTCCCCCGATGGCTTGGCTGCTACAGCCCAGGGCGCCCATGGGTTGGGGCTTGGCACCCTGGATGCTGCCTGCTGTCCACCAAGTGCCCCGTCCCGGTGCTGCCATCCCGCCCCACCGACCTCCTTGCTGGACGCCAGCGCCTCTGCTGACGCTGACCCCGGGGTGGCGGGAAGGGTGCGGCCTGGGTGCTGTGGGAGCTGCCAGGGCCCCCTTGTGTCTCCTCCCCCATCGGGTGACCATTGGCAGGTATTGAAGGCACTGCCGCCTTTGGGATGGGAGGTGCCGTGGTGGCTGGCTCTCGTCGCTGCACTTTCTCCGCGGAGAGTCTGTTCCCAGGGCCGGAGCCCGAACGGGATGGCGGAGGCGGGGGGCCGGGAGGCATCAGCTCCGGTCTGGCCTTGCCTGGTGGGCTTTTCATCGTCGACACTGTTTTCTCGTTTTAAAGGGGTGTCTTCTGCACCCGCCTCGTGCATCTTTCCTTCGTGGGTTAGGGCAGCCCCTCTTCCTGCCCTCCCTCTGCCTGCTTGACTGGCTGTTTTTCCCACAGCAGAGCTTGAAACTAAAATGGTGGCTCCCGTCACCTCCCTGCTGGGTGCAGCTCTCTGCCTCCGGCCTGCCCTCAGGCTTCTGCACACAGGTCCACTCTCCCCCCCCAGTTCCCAACTCGCTTCCCGTGTGAGCTCAGGGGCCCTGGCTCCGAGCCCACCTCCTGCCCCAGCCTCTTTCTCCCTCTGGCTTCGCGGCTGCTGCATCGCGGTGCTGCCTCTCGGGCTTCCTCCCTCTGCCCTCCCCCTCCACGCCCGGGCTCGTGGGGGAATCTCAGGCCATGCTCAGTGCCCTGTCCGTCCAAGGACGGCCCCTGAAAGGAGACCCTGCTTTCAGAATGAGGTCGTATGCCGACGGAGGTGTCTGACCCCGAGTGTGCTGCGCCCCTGCCCGTGGTGCTGGCACCGCTTATGCACACGTGCTCAGCCAGCTTAGTCCTGCCGCCGTGCCTGCCCTCACCCTGCGCTTGCTTCTCTTGGCAGCGTCTCTGGGGAGCAGTGAGGGGTGTTTCTGACTGATCCCATTTTAGGCTCGTCCTTGAAGCACAAGGCCTTAGGGCCCGGCAGGCTTGGACCACCTCCTTCCTCCATCCCCCCCACCCCCTGGAACGAAGCAGGCTGGGGCAGCTTAGCAGGCTGATAGGGGTCGACCCCAGGGCAGAGCCTCTTCTTGCAGGCCGGTTCCTTCCTCTGCAATGTGATGCTTGGCCCTGTCTTCTGAGGGGAGGGCGCCTTCTTGGTGTGCAGCCAGGCTGCAAATGAGGGGTCCACGCTGGGTTCTCCAGCTGAGCGTGGGCTCATTGTGTTTCCCTGCATCCTGGCTCGGCGGGTGTCACCCGCACAGGTCCTCAGCATGGCCCAGGGGACGCATGCCTGCAGTCCCAGCATCCCGCTCCTGGCCCTTGTTGCCCTAGTCTGTGGGCGGGCACACCGCCCTCAGCAGCCAAGGCTTCTGAGTGAAAGGAAAGAGTAGAGGCCTCACCAAAGTGGCTGCAGCGTGGCCGGCCTGCTCCTGCTGGACGGCGCTTGTGGCGTCTCTGCCCGCTTGGAGAACTTTTTGCCCTCTTCTGTGGTTGGGTCAGCCTCTCTGTGGGCAGCTCACCCCGTTCTCTGTACCCCAGGGGGCTGCTTAATGCTGGTTGGGTTCCTCGGCTTCTCATCAAAACAGACTCTTCTCCGATTCAAAGCGTGGGGACGCCGGCCCACTGGCTCTCGGTCAGGGTTGGGGGAGGGGGCCAGGAGTGGTGTTTACTGAGTGGGGTCCCCCTGGCCCCACAGGGCAGAGGGCGCTGCAGGCAGATGGGAGATGGCCGGACGTACCCAGAACTGTAGCTTTATCTCAGCGTGGCCTTCCTGACAGCTGTGGGGGGACTGGGAGGCAGTGGGGGGTGCACACAGACAGGCCTGGCACTAGCCTGGTCTGAAGCCCCTCATGTCCCCTCTTCCCTGTTTCCTCCTTGGCGGGGGGGTGGGAGGGAGCCTTGTTGAGTGGCCAGCGTGGCCAGCAATGATCCAGTTAGCCCACGTAGAGGCGCCTGGTCCCGGGGCAGGCCGGCAAGGTTGGCTTTTTCTTACGTCCTTCTGTTGTGTCAGCACTGTTAGGCACGGGAGAGGAGGGGTGGGTGGGAGACTGGGGGCCCGCGGGGCGCCGCCAGCCCAGCTGGAGAGAGGAGCCCCTGTGGCTGCTCGGAGGCCTGGGCCTGAGGCAGCTGCCCTGAGCTCGAGCTCTCTTCTCGGATCATCTCCCAGGCCCTGCTCCGGGACTGTGACGAGGCCTGGGGCCACGGAGCCTGGCGGCAGCAAGTTGGTTTCCTCACTGACCAGGCTGCACTTCCAAACGGCAGGCCCTGGCTCACGCCCACGTTTGGCTCCCCAGGGCCTGGTGCGTTGCCTCTCGGGACCTGGTCCTGGTCCTGCCCTCGCTGCACTCCGTGGAGCGGGCTGCCTGGAGTCACCTCCCCTTCCAGGGTCTCCAGGAAGGGCCTGGAGGCAGTTTGGGCTGGAGCTGTTGCAGGGCTGGGGTGGGTAGAGGCCGGGCACGCTGCTGGGCATCCTGTGGTGCCAGCAAGACCCCCCACCTCGGGAATGACCCTGCCCAGGTGTCAGCCCTGCCAGGCCGAGACCAGCTTCTCAGGATGGGCCCTGAGCGGTCACTACCCTGGCTCAGGCTGTCCCCAGACTTGCCTGTGGTCTGTGGTCTCTGTGCTGGTGATTGTCAATCCTGTGCGTGGGTCATGGACAGAGAAAGCCACAGAATCAGGCCAGAGGGGGCCGTCAGGGCAGCGTGGTCGTGCTTCCCAGGCAGCTGGGTGGGGACACACAGGGAGACACGGGACAGGTATGGGCCTGGGGGCCACCGTGGGGACTGGGCCCACAACCCCAGAGTGGATGCCAGTGCGTTCGTCCTTTCTCCTGGCTGCTTCCTTTGGAGCCGACACAGCGTCCCTGTGCACAGCATGCTTTGAGGCCTGTGGAGAGGGGAGCCCAAGCACGGGGAGGCTGAGGCTGGCTGGACACCCAGAGAGGCGGAGGACTCCCACGGTCTCAGTGACAAACACTTCTGAAAAACTTCCGACACCGCGGGCCGCCCGCCCCCAGAACTCGGCCTCAGGGCCCATCGAGGGGGAGCTGTGCGAGAAGCGTAGACGACTTGGTCTCCCCGACGGTTCTTCCCACTTGGAGCTGCTCTCGCACCCTGTGCATGCCCTCCCCAGCGGTGTGGCCTCTGAGCAGGGGATTTTCGGCGGCTGTTTGGCTATGGCTGGGTGCTCGGCGTCTCCAGGCTGTGTGCGTCCTGCACAGCCCTGCAGGTGGGCCACCCTGCCCGGCGTTGGCGTGCCGTCAGGTGGAGTTCTAGAAAGGCGCTGTGGGCTTGGAGAGCGGACTGGCCAGGGCCTCTGCAGCTGCGGCGCGTCCGGGGCTCTGTCTGCTCACCCCGTGCTTTTGGCTGGGCGCCATGGTGCTCTTTCTTGGAAGGCCGTTGCCAAGCAGGCAAGGAGGGTGCTGGTTAGTCTGCCCCTGCGGGAGGACAGGAGCAGGTGATGTTCCCCGGTGTGCAGCCCCTGCCTCCTGCTCTTGTGACTTGTCGGCCTGGTCTTTGCTGAGTGGTCCGGCTTCTTTTGACTGGCAGGAGTTCTTTCTGTTTTAAGGGTATTAGATCCCAAGTACTAAGATGGTAGAGCTTATTCTTAAAGAGACAGATAAGAGCAGGCAGAGCCTCAGAGGTGCTGGGACCCAGCCAAAGTAGGCTGTCTCCACGGCCCCCAGCCCCCCTGGTTTGCTGCGCTTCCCGCGGGCATGGGTTCTGCTGCCGAGGGGAGAGTGTGGGGCTGTGCTGAGAGCTGGGCCGGGAGCCCAGAGCGGCTCCGTGTGCCAGGAGACCGGAGCCGTGGCGGTGGGACAGAGAGTGCAGTGGGCTTGTGTGCGGGTGCGCGGGTCTGGGCCCTGTGTGTGTGGCTCTGGGTGTGGCCTGAGCAGGACCATGGGGACAGACGGAGCTCCCTCGCTGCCTGGGGCCCTGCGGGTCTGCGTCCGGTCTCCAAGGCTGTGGGGAACGTGGAGAGCCCAGAGTAGTGTTTCTCAGTGTCACTCAGGGAATGCCTGTCCTCTGAGTGGATGCTCGTGGGCCCATAGCCCAGCCTCCACTGCCCCGCCATCCCCGCAGAATGTGTCCCTCGCTGCCGTCTTCCCAGTCTCGCTGCCTTTGCTTTCTCCAAGCTGTCGAAGGTGATGAGCAAACACAAAAGGGCTTAGCAGAGGAAAATCAGGGCCGTGGATCGTCCAGACGGCTCTGCTGTCTGCTCACTCACCCCACTGCTAATGGGGACCCTCCCCCCAGGGCCCTGCGTCCTCTTGGAGGAATTTATTGCTGGAAAGTGTGGGGCATTTAGTACCCAGTGACGTCCCTTCCTTTTCCTGGATAAGCTGTGTGGCGTCCGAGGACCGGAGGGGCTTCAGCGGGTGCACGGGGCCAAGGCTGCCCCATCTTCCTGAGAATCGCCGACATGGGGTGCAGTGCAGACCACTGGAGCCACGGCTGTGTCCCCGGGACAGCTTGCTCCTGTCCACCAGAGGAGCGCCTTCTGCTGGCCGACTGTCCTGTGCCCTGCTCCTGTGACAAAACGTGTGACAGTTGCTTCCCTTCCACAGCCTCACTTCCTCTGCCTGAGAGCAGGTGGGCACTGAGGCCCCGGAGCCAGCCTGTGGGCAGCTGGCCATGGTGAATGCTGGCCATGGGGCATTGGCCCTGCAGGCTCTGGACAAGGAGGCCTGGGTGCCCACTCCACATGCCATCTGCAGGTCAGGTGGTCTTAGGGCCCAGACTGCTCCCTAAACCTCAGCCCTTCACGGTGGGTCCCTGGAGAGTGGCTGGTGTTCGCCTTACTGCCGTCGCTTTGCTGGTTTCAGGGATGCTGATGTGCTTAAGCCCCCCGGAGCACCTGAAGCACCAAGGACACCCGGCAGTGGTCTTGTGGGTCACGTTTGTAATCAAGCAGGCTGTCCCTGCTTCTCCCGGCAGCCTGCCTGCCTCCTGGAAGCAGGGTGCCCGGGATTAGGTCTGGGTGGCCATATGCAGAAGGCGCTGTGTCTGGCTGTGCTCTGGGCAGGGGCGCTGTTTTCACGGTGCTGGGCCACCCAACGTCTGCTCTGCGCTGCTGGAATGGAGACCCAGGCAACTTCTGTGCACGTGGACACGGCAGCAGGGGTTTAGGAACGCTTTGTAATGAAAATCCTGTGTTCACGTACATTCTGTTGTTCCTGCTGGAAGGTCTCCTGCCTTTTGGCTGAAGAAGTGCTGGGCTCAGCTGAGCTCTGTCGAGCTCCCGGCATTTATAACTCATGTGAAAGTAGACGCGTTGCCTTGTCGCGACCTTGCTGGCTTTTGTGCACCGCCTCCAAGGCCAGCCTGGCGCAGCCGGCTTTTACGGGTGCACGGTGGCCGGCCCTGTGACCCCTCACTCTGCGGCACTGGGGGGGTTGGGATGCGCTTCCTCTTGGCGTGCTGTGTGTGCCGTGTCACCTTGTCTCATTTGTTGTCTCCTCGTTGGACTTGTGGTTTTAAGTGGGAGCATTTGTGGTTTGCTGGCCTCCGAGGGCTGAACTGTCACCAGGAAGGCAGCAGGGCCCTTGGTTCACTGGCAGAGTGTTCACTCTCCTGAGATGGCTCTGTGCGAGGGCGGAGCCCTGCCACCCTGATGGTGGAGCTGGTGCCGTGGGGGCCCTTTGTGGGGTCATGGTCCATGCACACAAGGGTCCCCGGCCTGCCCAGCCACTGAGCTGGACTCCCGCCCTGCACCACTGGGGCCTGGGCGGAGGACTGGGCTTAACCTAGGACCTGCTGTGCCCCGAGTGAACGCTGGAGGCGGGGTGGGGGTGGGAGGCCTGTGTGCACAGCACCGGCTCTGCTATGAAGGCCCCTTGGTGCTCACATTGGGGCCCCGGCCGCCCCTGCCCCGCCGGCCCCTCCCTGCTCTGCTGCCGCTCTGGGGCCGTGGGCAGCTCTGGTTTACTTCCCGGCTGGGGCCCTCCCCAGGGTGCACGCACCCTCCGTGGGACCGCATTGATCTTCTTTCCCGATGAAGCAGCTCAGCCGCGTGCTCTCTGGTGGTTCTGGGCAGCCGGGGGCGTGGTGTTGGAAGGCACACAGACTGAGGGGCCCAGCAGGGGTGCTGTCTGCCCCCACCCCCCTGGTGTCTGCCTCCTTTTGTTGCAGCCTCCTCCCCGCTCGATCAGCACAGCTGGGACAGGGCTGACCAGGGCTGGCATTGGCGGCAGCACACACGGGGGGCTGGAGGCACTGTTGTGACAGGTCTCCAAGCCTCCGTCACCCACCATGTGTGGGGTCCGTGGTATCTTGCTGGCAGCTGGTGACGTCCTGACGCCTGGCTCCTGGTGGCACCTGTTCTTGTCCTGCCTGCAGCGGTGACCGCGTTGTAGGGGCAGGCGCTGCTGTGAAGGACTTGGTGGCCAGTGTCCCCGCAGTGCCCTCGCCCTGCGCCGCCTTGACAGGGAGGGTGTGGTGCATAGCTGTGCTGTCATGGCATTTGTGGCCTTTGGGCATCAGCACCGGAGTGCTGCAGGCGGTGACAGGGCTGGGACCAGACAGCAGGGTGGGGGTGTTGCGAGGGAGTGGCCCAGCCCTCGTGACTTCCCAGAGCCCGGGAGCTGTGGGCCCAGGCATCAGGCTTTGAGTCTGCTCTGACAGTTTTTAGCCCAATGGTTCACATGTGGGATGCAGACACTGCACCTGCAGACGTCCCCAGCCTTCTGCTGATTCACATAATTGGGGTCACAAGGTCCTCCTCGTAACACAGCAGACACCGGTGGGAGCACAGTGGTGACTGCGGACCCTCCTGTCCTCTGAGAGCCGCACGGCCTGCCGGGAGCAGTTCACAGCAGCACTGCAGCTCACCAGCCCTCATTTCCTTCCCAGAAGTCTTGCTTTCTGCTAGAAATAACAAAACACCCCCTGAGATGAAGTCCAGCAGGCTCCGAGGTGGAGACTACACTCTTCAGCCGGTGTGTCTGGGCCTCGAACCCAGGCTGGAGCAGGCCTGGCCCTGACTGCTCGCATGCCTCGTGTCCCGGCTGCCGGGCCCAGCCCGGCCCAGGAGCCAGTCGTGGGTGGTGTGGCCTCATCAGGGCCACGAGCTCCCTGGGCTTGCTCCAGGCAGGCCCCTGGTTCCCTGGGCTGAGCCAGCTCCGCCGGGGCCCAGGCTCTCGGTGCCTCCACAAACCAGAGTGCTGACCATGTCACACTCTTGCTTGAAAGTGGACCCCTTTGCCTATGGGTGAAGTCTAGATCCCCCGTTTTCCCCCATCCCCGACCCCCAGCCCATAGGTACCTGTTGCAGTGCAGCCTGGTCAGGCCTCTGATGCACCCTCTTCAGCTGAGACATCTGGCCTGTGTTCATGCTGCCTCCCTGGCCTGGAGATTGGCCCTTTGCCTGCCTGACTCTTGTGTGTCTTTGCTGGCTGTGGGCTCTTAGAACACTTGACCTTCAGCTTCAGGACCCAAACACAAATGAGGCGAGGGGCCAGCTTCCCAGCCATCTTTTTAAAGATGCTTGCCCTCTCTATTAGAGATTAAGAAAGCAGTCCCATTTACATTAACGTGGAGAAGAATAAGATATTTAGGAATAAATTTAACTAAGGAAGTGAAACATCTGTACGCTGAAAACTGTAAGATGTTGATGAACCAAACTGAAGAAGACCTACAAGATTTTCTGTGTTCATGGATTGGCAGAATTAATAGTGTTAAAATGGCCATACTACCCAAAGCAGTCTGCAGATACAGTGTAATCACAATCAAAATTCCATGACATTTTTTTACAGAAATATAAAAACAATTCAAAATGTGTATGGAACCACAAAAGACCCCAAAATAACCTTAAGAAAGAACTAAGTTGGAGGCATCACAGTCACTGGTTTCAAACTATATTGCAAAGCTATGGTAATAAGAACAGGACAGTTTTGGCATAAAAACAAGGCACGTAGACCAACGGAAAGAGTATAGAGCCCAGAAATAAACCTGTGCTTATGTGGTTGGCTAACTTACAGCAAAGGCGCCAAGAATACACGGCGGGGAGGAGACACTGTTTTTGATAAATGGCACTGGGAGACCTGCACTGCCACCTTACACCACATGCAGAAGTGAACTCAAAACGCATTAAGGATTTGAACGTAAGACCTGAAAACCTGGAACTTGCAGACGAGAACCGAGGCAGTAAGCTCCTTGACGTTGGTCTTAGTGTTGATTTTTTGGACCTGACACCAAAGCAAAGGCAACAGAAGCAAAAGTAACGGGACTGCATCGAACTAAAACCTTCTACACAACAAAGGAGACCATCAGCGAGTGAAAAGACCACCCGGGGAACAGGAGGAGGCACCGGCAGCCCCCAGGTCTGCCAAGAGGCCCGCGCCTGCAGGCCCGCGCGGGCGGAGGAGACACAGCGGGGCAGCAGGCGTGCGAAGATGCTCCACGTTGCTTCTCACTGCGGAGGAGATCAGAGCCACGGGACACCGCCTCACGCCTGTCAGGATGGCCGTCATCAAAGAGACAGCAGGTGCTGGTGAGGGCATGGAGAAAAGGGGGCCCTTGTGCACTGTTGGTGAGAATGTAAATCGGTGCAGCCCCTGTGGAAAACAGTATGGAAGGTTCTCAGAAAATTAAAAGTGGGCCTACTGTATGATCCCACAATCCCACTTCTGGGAATAGAGTCGAAGGAAATAGTTATCTTGAGGAGATGTCTGTATTCCTGTGTTCACTGTAGCATCATTCACAGTGGCTAAGGTATGGAATAACTTCAGTGTCCAACAGTGGACGAACAGATAAAGAAAATGCACGTGCGTACATAATGGAATATTATGCAGCCGTAACAAGAGAGAAATCCTGTCATTTGAGACAACATGGATGAACCTGGTGGACATCATACTAAGTGAAATGAGCCAGGTGGAGAAAGTGCCACTTGGTGTCACTGATGTCTGGAATCTCAAAATAGAAATAAAAAGTTGGAACTCATAGAAAACTGGGTCGAAAAGCAGTTACCAGGGCCTGGGAGTGAGGGAAATAGGGAGGTTGGTAAAAGGGTACAAACTTTTAGGGAAAAAAAAAAGATGCCCGTCCTGGCTAGCCTCTCCTGTTGCTCCTGCGTTCCTGGGGTCCGTGGATGGCCCTGAGGAGGAGGTGGAGCTGCCCTGCTGGTCTGGGGCCTCAGGAGGGCATGGGGAGGCTGAGCCCACCCACCTGCCTGGCACTAATGCAGGAGGAGGGGGTGGCCCTTCCCACAGAAGCTCAGCTTGGCTGTGCCCTGACCATTTGTGCCTGCAGCGTAGCGCTGTGAAAACCACGATTTGCACCTTTGACCTAACATGGGGAATAGGGAGCCCGACAGTAGCCGGCTGCACACCCTCTCCAGGCCCTCACAGACACTTAAAACAAAGACTGACCGAAATCTGAGCCAACTTCAGCAGACTGAAACGTCCAGCACGTGTTCCTGGCGGAGTCCAGCCAGAAAGCAGCCACAGAGACACGCTAGCTCCCCATATTTAGACAAAGCTCTATATGTGGAGACTTGTGGGGTCCAGGGGTCAGAAAGCCACCCAGGGCCTTGGACACACGTGTCGAGTCCCCACGGGGACAGTGGTGCAAACCCGGGGAGAGGAGGAGGGTGAGAAAGGGCAGTGCAGGTGAGACAGAAGGTGGATCTTCAGCAGAGTCATCAAGGCCAGACGCAATTCCTTGAAAATAGGAACGAAGTGAAGTATCTCTGGTGAGACTGGTCAGGAAAGAGAGAGAAGGCACAGTCTTTGTGATAAATCACACTGGTCAGCTGGATAGCCGTGCATATTATATATTTAAGACTTGGCCCAAACCTCACATCATACAAAGAAAAATCGAGCCTGGAAGACGGTGGGTCCAAATGCAGAAGCTGTTCGAGTCCAGGCCCACGAGCCACGTGTGCTCTCTGAGTACTGGGCGCGCGCTGAGGTCTGAAGCACACTGCATCCTGGAAACCAGTGTGAAGAGCCACTAGTGTTTTTATATTGATTAGACGTGGGTATGACGCTATTTGGGGTTCAATGGTAATAAAATTAATTCCACCTGTTTCCATTTTATAAACATCGGGCACCTGACCACCTCCCCCTCTCGCCCTCCACAGGGCCCTGGGCCCGCAGAGGGGAGGTCCTCCTGGGCCATCCTCGCACACGGCCTGGTCTGGGTGCACAGAGGTGACGGGAGAGAGGCGATGCTGGCTTCTTGCGGTGGCCACAGGCAGGCAGGGCGTGTGGTCTAGAAGACATCCGCCCCGTGCCGCCCCGTGTGCCAGCCGGAAACCTGCCCCACCAAGCTCACGGCATTGTGTGGTCTCCCCTCACCTCCAAGGTCAGAGTTGGGCGTGTACATTTGTTTACTTTGCGTGTTATTTTCTCCTTAAGGGGTGAGAGGGGCAGAGCTGGTTGAGCCTTCTCTTCTGAGATGTAGACACAGGCCAGTGTCAGGGTGGCCTGGAGTGCAGGGCTCTGGCCGCAGACTCCTATGGAGAGATGCTTTCGCCTGTCAGAGTTGATTCTGTAGTGTCTTCTCAAAGTGGCCAACAGGGTTTAAAATAGATCTTTCAATAAGAATTCATGGATTCACCGTCGGGGTCTTTGAGTGCATTGTAGCTGTGGTCCTCATAGGTGGTCACATCGTCCCATCTTTGGCCCTTGGGAGCTTATCTGTGCTGGTTCCAAGTCTTGGTGACAGTGACCCTAGTGACCTCAGACAGCATCACTGCTCTCTACTGTGACAGCACCATCCAGCTCTGGACTCCACCTTTTGTCCACGAAGCCCTGGTTTCTTGTGCTGGGAATTGGGTTTTAGAGGCCATGTTCCAGGTGCTAGGGGTGCCCACTGCTTTGGGAGGGCCGTTGTTTCTAGGACTTCTCGGTGAACAGACCACACGTGGAAGGATGGAAGGCGCCGTGGGGCCGTGCCAGCCCTCCGCATTCCCCTGCGGCCTGGGGCTTCCATGCTGCCTGCTTCGCCCGTGGCCACCCCTCGGCTGTGGAGGACCCGGGCGCTCAGTCGCTGATACAGATTCCCACCTGAGGCATCCCTGTCCACACTCAGGACTCGGAACGTCACAGCACCTCTGGCGCTGCCCCTGGCGCTGATGCCGAGAGCAGGGCTGGGGAAGCCCGTGCCCCTCGGCCACGTCAGGGTGTCCTGTGCTCTCCGGGGCGCTTTTCTCCAGGAGGTTAGCTGACTCTGCCCGTAGGGTCTTCCCCTGTCGCCCCGAGTCTTCAGAATTCTGATTTGTGATCATGGTTCGCTTGTGGCTTCTTCTGTTTTCCTCGTTTTTTAAGCAGTTGTGAAGTTGAAGGTGACAGCTTTTACCTTCAGGAGTGGGTCTGTCTGGCATGCTTCCCTTGTGCAGAGGCTGCTCTTCTAATTCTTATTTATTAATTCTCTGTTGTCTTTTAATAACTTGGAATCAGATTCACCCACCTCTCTTTTCTGTCGATCTTTTTTAAAGTTAGGTGGGGGGTTTCCGTGTGTGTGTGCTGGGGGCTACCATAGCTCTCTCAGCACTGCGCTCTAGAGGCCCCACTTCTGTTGTCCCCCTGCATGGCCAGAGCAGGGCTGGGTCAGCCCCCTCTGTCTGAGCCGTGTCCTCCTCCTGTCCTCTGTCCCGGCTCCACCTTGGGAAGCACCTGTGGTTGGTTTGGGTCGGTTGGCTGGTTCGCACCATCAGACCTCGCAGCGTCGGGGTCTGCCGTGCCCCCACCTTCTAGCGGGTCTCCCTCCGCCCTGGCCTGCCTTGCTCTCCGTGGCCCGTGTCAGTGGTGGGCTCCCTGGGAGTCACAGAGCTTCTCACTTCCCTACTCCCTTCCGCACATGTGCTGCCCCGTGGTATGATCTTAGCCCGCTGGCCTGCCTGGTGGCCGTGCCCGGTAGCGGCCTGCTCACAGGCTCCGTGTGGAGCCCAGGCCGTGCGGTCAGCAGTGCCCATCCCACGGCTTCAGCCGGAACGCGGGAGGAGGTCCTGGGCCTCGGACGCGCCCGCTCCCTGAGCTGGTGCTGCCAGGGCCCATGGCTCCCCTCGTCGGCCTGTCTTCACTCTTAACCGCCAACACCCATCAGCTCGGGAGAACCGCAGGCCTGGGAGGTGCTGGGAGCCTGAGGGTCCGGAGGCAGGAAGCTGGCTGGGAGTCGGGGGTGTTGAGGTGTCGGTTCTGCGAGAGGTGTTTGGGGAGGACCTTTACTCGTCAAGCGAAGCTTGGAGTAACTGTCTGGAGCAGAACTTGAAAAGCAGCTCTAAAAATAGCAGACCTCATTTAAAGTTCATAGCCAGCTTTTAAAACACTGATTCATTGAACACACTGAAGTACACTGCACTTGGAAAGCATTTTGCGTTGGTTCCATTTTTAAGCACAGTTACGTTTTTCTTCCCCCAGCGTGCATCTCCCAGTGCTGCTGCAGACCCTGTGCTGCGCCCTTGCACCCTGGACCAGCCTCGAGCAGAGACGATGCTTCTGTTGTGTGTGCCCCTTGGATGTGTAGGAAGGGCCTCCCATAGACACATGGCAGCAGGCGAGCTGGCCCAAGCCCTGTGCCCCCCACAGACCGTCTCAGACGAAGGGCCAGAGGCAGCAGCCGTCGGTGCCAGAGCAATCTTTCCCAGTTGTGATCACTACCCGTGTAAGAAATGGATTTTGTAATGCGACCTCAAATGCGCTGTTTGTGCGGGTGCGGGTGCTCCCGCCGTGTGCGGGGGGGGTGCGGGCTGAGTGGGTCGTGCTCCCGCCATGTGCGGGGGTGCCTCCTCCCGGGACAGGGGCCGAGTGAGCGCTCCGCCACGGCCAGTCGGGATGGAGCCGGAATGCAGCCCAGCCTGGCCCTGGAGCTGGTCATGTCGTGGGGGCGTGAGCTGAACACGGCCTTGCCTGGGGCTGAGGGGCTGGGGCCCTGGGACCCTCAGGGCCGTGGTACTGACTTTTCTCCGCAGTCCTTAGTCGCTGCTGTCAGGAGGGAAGGGGGCAGGACCGGGGCTCCTCCTGGCCTCAGCTCAGGTGTGGACCCCGTGTTCCCTGCCCTCTGCCCCCCACCTCACGGGCCTGGCTCTGGCTTCCCAGACGCCCTTCAGGGCCCAGCGAGGAGCTTTGGAGGCCCGGCGCCTCTTGCCTTTCACGTCCTCTGCTCTGGGGACCCAGAGAGATGAGGTTGTGGTGATGAATCAGAATGGAGACTCCTGGGAGAAAACGAGGCCCCCAGGACATGTGTGCCGGTGTGGTTCTCTGTTACGAACGTGTTTAAGTGAACGAGCAAAGGTTTTTCAAAACAGGGAGAATACCGTCTCTCACCCCTCCTTAGCTCCGAACCTTCTGCTTGCACGGACACCCGGCCAGCAGGGCCCAGGCAGCCCCGGTGCCAGGGCCCAGACTTGCTCCTGGGCGCAGCGCAGCCCCACCTCCCGCCCCGGCCGTGTCGGAAGGGGACTGGTGTGCAGCGTGGGCAGGCGGCGTGGGCAGGCGGCGGGGACGGGAAAGGTGGAGCAGCAGGAGGGCTGGAGCAGGGCTTCTCCCTCCACCGGAGGCTGTCCCCCGCCAGGTGCGCAGCGCTCTGCGGCCCTGCTCTCCCAGCTCCCGGGGAGCAGGCATGGCAGCCGCAGCCTCTGCCTGCTTCCTGCCGGCGTCCAGGGCAAAGTACTAGGAGCTCTTTCTGGAACTGACACTTGGCGCTCCTGAGAGTATTTGAGGGCTACTCTCGCAGGCCCCTGCTCTCCCAACCACAAGCCTTCAGCTCTTGCCCCCTGTGGGTCCTGACCTCTGTCCGTCAAGGTTCCGTCGCGGCTCCGCCACATGTCAGGTCTTCAGCTCCATTGTCCCCACCATGTGCCCACTGGCCGTGTCCCGGGGAACGCTGCCGTCTGCCCAGGCAGCTCCACCCCCAAATACACCCCAAGCCTGCTGGGTTCTGGCCACGCAGGTGAGCCTGGGGAGCCCCAGGAGGCTTGCCCCTGCGCCACTTTCTTGGCGCCCTAGCTGGTGCCCCCTCTTCTCTGCCTCTGCACCTGAGTGCGCCCTGCAGCAGCAGATGGGCTGCAGCCCTCCTGCCGCAGCGCCCACTGCTGTGGACATCGGTTTCTGTCGCCCTGGACTCCTGTGTCGGCTTGTGGCCCTGGACTTTCAGGCCTCGCCACCCCTCCCTCTGCCCTGTGGGCCTCAGCTGCCCAGGTGCAGCCTCCTGGCCTTCTTGCCGGGCTGCATGGCCAGCTGCTTGGTGCCCCCAGCCCTTTGCACTTGCTGTTCCCGCCATCTTTTCTTGGCTTGCCCCTTCGTGTTACCCAGGTCTTGGTGCTAGTGTCCCTTCACCAGAGAGGTTGTCCCCGACCTCCCACTTCTGGTAGCTGCCCCCTCCCTTCCCCATGCTGTCCTCTGCAGGGCCCGTACTCACCTGGAAGTACCTGAGTTCTCTGTGTTTGTGTCCATCCTTGGAAGTGGTGGCTCCAGGAGGCGGGGATTTGGGCCACATAACATGACATCACTTAACATCATGATATGAGTCTGCCACATTCCGGGCACCAAGCAGGGCCGGGCATGGTGTTGTGGTGCTAACTGCAGTGCCGGTTGACAGAGCAAGCATCAGCTAAGTCTGTCAGTCCACAGCCCTGCCCTGCGGGTGGCCAGGCCAGTGAGGGTCTCTCTCCACTGCCAAGACCGTGGTCTGTGTGCCAAGCCCGGGGCCTTGGCAGTGAGTCACCCAGCTGGGCTGCCCTCGGCGTGCTCACGGGTGGGGAAGGACATTGCCCATGCACTCAGGCAGACACTGAGGGGTGGCCTTGGTGGGCCCGGTACCAGCTGAGACATCCCACGGGGGCAGGAGTGGTGACTGCACCCAACTCTCAGGGGCTGTGAGCCATGTGTACGGCTGTGGGTGGGGCGTCCCCTTGGGAGGCTTTCCCAAGCCCACTCCGGTGTGGTGAGAAGGGGATGACGTGACGTTGCCAGGACCCCCAGCAGGATGCCAGTTAGGACACCTCGGGGTCCCAGTGCCTGGTCAGTGCCAGCTTGGGGCGCCCAAGGTGGAGACGGAGATGATGACGTGGTGGGCACTCGGACTCTGACTGTGGTCCATACCCTGCTCCTCCCTGCCCTCCTCAGCCTCAGCAGTGCCTGGGAGGGGAGCGGGAGGGTGGAGGAAGGGGAGCTCCAAGCAGCGCTGGGAGGAGCAGCCTGGGAGGGGGTGGTCATTGCTGCAAGTGCCCCGGTGAGCACTGAAGCAGGAGCTGGGTGATGGGTGAGGGGAGGAGGCACCACCAGGGAGGGGGGCTGGGCTCCACGGGGACCGAAGAGTGCGGCTCGTTCGTTCTGTCAGCACCCCCCGCCTCTGCCCTTCCCCTGGGGTCCTTGGCACTTACTTTCTCTCCTGAAACCCCGGACCGCACTGGGGGATGAGCATGTACCTGGGCGGTCATCCTGACGCTTGGATCTGAGCTGTTTCTATGTCGGGCTTTTCCTTGTGCAAAGAGACGCAGGCTCACTTCCACGTGGATCAGTTTCCGTCGGGGCACCCCACCCCAGACCCTCTCCTGGTTTTCCTTCTGTGTTTGAAACAGAAGCGGCTGATGCTGTGTCCCAGCTCTTGCTTAAGCCTGCTGGGGCTGTTCCCCGCCCAGGAGGCCGCAGCGTGGTGTGAGTGTGGCGGGACCGTCTCGGCCCGTTTGCCTTTGCTACTTGGTTCGGCCAGGGAGACCTCTGCTGGCCCTCCCTTGATGACACACCTTGCCGTGTCCTTTCCGGCACCTCCTGCTGCTGGGGCCGCCCGCCCTTTATGGCGCTCCATGCGGCAGGCGGAGGCGTCCCTCCGCTGGCGCTGTGTCTCTCACTCACGGGGCTGAGCCTGTTTTACATCTTCGTTCCCTCTTACACGCTTCCTCTGTGAGCAGCTCGTCAGTCTCGGGTGCTGGGTTTTGAGTCAAGCACTCACTGAGGAGGGATCTACTTTGCTCGTTCCTTCAACGACGCTCACAGGCAGAGAAGCTTCCCTTGGGTGGCAGAAGCCCGCCGGGCTGTCGTAGTCAGAGGTAGCTGGGCCTGGGAAGCAGCCAGTACTTGGCACATTCTGTTTGCACAGCGTAAGATTCGCCTTTTCTGCCCACAGTCACGCTTGCCCGAGGACTCTCCCTTTCCTCATCCGCTCAGTTCTGTTCCTTTTGAAAACGATCCCACCGCAGTTCAGGGCCTCATGTTGTGGCAGCTCCTGGTGGGGTGGCCCAGGCGTGTCCAGGAGCAGGGTGCCCGCTCGGGGCTTGCTCGGTGGACTGGAGGGCAGTGTTCCCCTTTTACAGACAGGAGAATGAGGCACAGTTCAGGCAGTTGCCCAGGCCCCCAGGCTGGGAAGTGACATGCCCACCCTCTGCCCCCGAGCCTGCTCTCCAAGCCTTTGGTGTGTGTCTGGGGGACTGCTTTGAGGGCCTCCTGACACTGGCCCTGAAGCCCCCAGAGGTGAGGGCGGGGAGTGGGGGTGGCTGGGGGAGCTGGGTGGGGCGGCCTCGGGGCAGGGGACTTTTCGGGACTGGCAGGAGGAGAGAGGGAGGCTGGGTCTGGACTTTCACCTCTGGGTGGATCCCACGTCCACCAGAGGGCGCCCGCGGCAGAGCCAGCTGCCAAGCTGGGCTTTCCAACACCGGGCGAGCACAGAGATGAGCCTGCGGTCCCACCCATTGAGGCTGGAGGAGCTGCCTGTCTGCCACATGGATGCTGATGCAGGCGCGGGTCAGCTCAACGGGACCCCCCTGAGCGCCTGGTTAATGGGGGAGCAGCCAGTCCAGCCTCCCACACCTGCCCCCACAGGATTCCTGCTCCCACCTGGGCGGTGTCAGTGTCCCCGTCTCTGTCTGGTCAGTGAACAGATGTTTCCTTGTCTCAGGTGGCCCACTGCTTTGCCTTGTTCATTTTACCCTGCGCTCCAGCCCCATGCTGGAGTTTTGTTGGAAGGCTTCTGGCAGAGCTTACTGTCCACTTAACAGCCATTCTGCCAGCCATGGCCTGAGGCCTGGGGCAGGGTCACTGCCAGGATTAGGGACTCTGCCTGTGGCCACAGCAGAGGGGGTGGGGACCTCTCTGAGCCGCACAAACCTTCTCCAAGTGGTTTTCCGAATTTCAAGGCAGGGCAGGGTGTGGCTAGTGGCAATGTCATCCCACGAGCACAGGGTGCTGCTTGCGCCAGGGCTGGTTGGCATGTGCCTGCCTCCCGCGTGCCCCCCCACCCCGTGCAGACAGGAGCCTAGGTTAGCAGCCTTGGTCCGGGCGGAGAGTCCACTGGACGGCAGACTTGTGGTTTGTCCTCGGGCTCTGGGCACATCTCCACAGAGGCAGCCTTGGGCCGGGGCTTGGGTAACAGCCCATGGCCTTGAGTCGGGTGCAACTCCCTGAGCCTCAGGGTTGGGTCACGGGACGTGCTGGCTCTCTGGCGCTTGGCCATAGGGGGCAAAGGGAGGGTCATCCTGAGGAGCTGCCTGGGAAGTAGAGTGGGGCCAGGCTGTGCGGGGGGCCATCGCAGCGCACTTCCTCTGAGGCTGGCCAACCCAACAGTCAAGTGCAGTGACAGCAGGCTCCTTCCAGTGCTGGGCCCTGGTCCTCCCTGGGACAGAGTGGAGAGGCGGGGCCGGCAGCCAGGCCTCTGTCCTCATACAGGGAGGAGGGGTTCAGGCATCAGTTGGCAGCCGCGTGCGGGGCCCTGCGGGAAGGCGGAGAGCACAGTGGCCTTTGATGGGCTGCCCGCCGGCACCCTGTGTTGCACTTGGCCCTGATGCCTGGGTAGACTGTTCAGGACTTGTGTGTTGTACCTACTCCCCCAACAGCCCCACTGGAAGGAGAGCTGAGGGCTCTGGGAAGGCAGAGACCCCAGGACAGGGGCGGGAGGCGAGACAGCAGGCAGGGTCGCACGCTGAACCCTGGGGATAGAGTGGAGAGCAGGCCTGAGGAGGCTGAATCGCTGGCAGGCAGGGAGCTGGTTTCTTCCGAGGAAGTTCAGGGTGGCTCCCAGATTCGTGGAGTTTAGGAGCCTCTGAAGGGTCTGGAGGTGCGTCTGAGAGGCAGCTGGACACCCCACCCCGCCCGTCTGCTTTGACCCAGAGGGTTACAGTCTGGAAAGCATGAGTCACAGGACTGCACTGTGGCCACTGTCATGCAGGTGAGGCCTGGGGGCCTCCCAGCACTGCGACTCCGGACAGTCCTGGTCTCCAAGGCCCTGGCAGCTGCAGTCTGCTCCCCGGGCAGAAGAGGGTTAGTCTGGCCGCCCAAGGGAAAAGCCCTCCAGGCCCCAACAGTGGGGGGCAGACAACCCCCGTGCCGCGTGCCAGGGCGCCAGACGGCCCCCGGAGAGCGGCCCTGAAGCGGCCTGCCAGTGCGCACGCATGGTCACGGAGCTTTCTGGTGCCCACTTTCAAATGCGAGTGGATGGCCCGGATCACTGGATGTTTTGTTGAATGTGTGGGCAGGAAAAGACAGAGACCAAACAGCCAAGTGAAATGAGCTGTCATTCTCTCCCCAAGAGACCTCCAGGCTGCAGAGAGTAGGCTACTACGAAAAAGGAACATCCCGCAAGGAAAAAGAAGGAAGTTACTTGTGAGAGCAAATTAAAACCCTGATAAAGAGGTAGGAGGTGTATTTCCCAGCAAGTAGAAGGAAAAGTCAGGTGTGGACCAGGAGGGCAAAGGGATGGCCGTCAGAGCAGTGGGTGACTCCACACAGAGCAGGAATTATAAGCAACTAGGAAATTTTCCAGAATCACAGAAAGTGAGGTCAGATTGAACGGGCTTGCCCAGTGCCCCAGACAGTGAATGTTCCTTGTTCCCACGACAAGGAACATGGTGGTGACATTTCAGAGCACCAGGGACCCAAAAAGGATTTGGGAAACTTGAGAGAGAGGAGCAAATCAAAAACAAATCAGGAATCCGAACAAAATTCCAACCTGGAAACTGAAGGATAGTCTTCAAGAGACTGTCAGGAAAGAATTTCCAACGTGGTCATCACATCAGCTGAACCTTCCCGTAGGGGCCCTGCACGCAGCTACCAACTGATGCCTGAACCCCTCCTCCCTGTATGAGGTCAGAGGCCTGGCTGCCGGCCCCGCCTCTCCACTCTGTCCCAGCTGAATAAAAACATTTTCTCACACGCATGTCCTGCAAAAAAAAGAAATTGCTTCCCACAAACCCTATTTTGGGAGGTTTCTGAGGAGACCCGGTACCAAGGGACAGGAAGGGGGTCTCCAGCCATGGGAGGAAGGGCTGCCCTGCAGATGGCTGGGGTGCAGGGAGGGCCGCAGCTGAAGGACCGGGGCTGAGACTCATCCTGGGTAGCTGTCCGGAGGCTGCTCGGACAACACTGGCTCATTTCAGAGGAGTGTGACTGGGCATCCTCTGTGTGGGGCCTTTCCTGGTACTGTTCTCCCTGTGTCCCGACAGACTCAGCCTAAGTTGGAAATGCGTTCGGTATGCCTGCCGAACGTCGTAGCTTCGTCTCACCCACCTCAGTGTGCTCAGAACACGCCCAGTAGCCCACATGTGGGTCACATCGTCTCACACAAGGCCTGTTTTGTACTCAGGGGTTGACTGTCTGCGTCACTGACTGACTCCTGCACTCCGAGTGAGCAGTGGACGGTTGTCAGGGTGGTGGTTGTCCCCCGTGATCGGAGGCTGACTGGGGCCCCCAGCACCACAGCGGGGGGTGGGGGGTGTGGATCACCGCCCAGGAAAAGAGCAAAGCTCCACGTTCCATGGCTGGTTTTGACTGAACATGTGTTACTTTTGCACAATCATAAAGTCAAAAATTTGTTAAGTTGAACCATAAGTCAGGGATGTCTGTCTTCTTAATTTCCCTAATTAGGAATTCCTGGCTTCAGTTTCTGACGAGCCACATTAAACCTAATTCCACGTGGTTGGCGTGTCGGGCCTGTCGGTGGCTGTCAGCACGACAGACGTGTCCATGTCGCTCCAGCGTCATTTCACCCTTCCTTCCTTGTTACACGTGCAGGGCATACTTTCAGAGAACTTTTTTTGGAAAAGGTGTGAACCATGGAGGGAAGCTCCCCCACAGTCTTGTATTTCATTGTGAATTGGGTTCCAGTAACATAAGCCACCCTGACTGTGGGCACAAGTACCACGTGGCCTTCCCCTGGCGGGTGAGGTGGCGGGCAGGCATCCTCTAGGCCCATCTTTGCGGTTGTCCACCCCAGTCTCATCTCCCAGATTTCGGGATCATGCTGGAAAGTGTGTGTGTGTGTGTGCGCGCGTGCGTGCGTGCGTGCCAGAGAGAGAGATCAGTGGTGTCAGGGTGCGGTGTACGTACCACGTCATTCTGCAGGGTGTAGTGTGTGATGTGACGATTTTGGAGGAGGAAGGGATGGGTTCGTCCAGGCCACGCGGCGATGTGTGCGTCCTCGAAGGGCTCCCCCTTTGTGGCCTCCGCTGCGCTCCTTTGCTCTCTGGACTGGCTCTGCCTTGGGACACATCTTTTCTCCACCTCGCCGTCACCGACATCCCTGCAGCCCTTCCTTCTCCTGACTCCCGAGCCCAGTCTGTTGTGTGTTGGAGCCAGCGGGGCGGCCAGGGTGAGGCTGGCTGGCCCTCTATCCAGGGAGCACCTCCTCCCAGGGCTCCGCAGCCTGCCCCCCCCCCCCCGCCTCCCCCTGAGGAATCTCAAGTATGGGCTGCGGCATCTCCGGCTGACTCTCCTGCCACTTTCCCACACTCCCATGGGGGGCGCCTTCCCTCCGCCTTCAGAGGAGAAAGCAGCACCTCCAGTTAAAGGGAGTGCACCATAGGGGCCACCTGCCTTCCTCTGCCCTTTGACCTTGGCCAGCAGAGGGTCCAGAGGAGGAGGGGCTGGCAGCCTCCCTTTTCTGCGTGACTTGCGTCCCTGGCTTTCTCCCACACGAGCCCCCCAGGGACAGGGCGGGAATCAGCCGAGTGCCTCTGTGTCCGTGACAGGAAGCCGCTCGCTCAGCCTCTGTGCGCATGGGCCCGTGGGCACTGCCGAGTCTGCAGCTCCAGCAGAGGGGCGACAGTGACCTTGCTGGGGGCGGACATGGGACAGCCTGGGGATGGGGGTGCTGCGGGCAGGAAGTCCTTCCCCAGCCCTGCACTGGGCTTCCTGGGGCCGTCCCCCCCACCCCGTGGAAGCTTACCCCCGCCCCACCACGGCGCAGCGCCACTCCTCCATGTCTCTCTGGCTCTGTTCTAGTGAGAGGCTGTTTCTTGCTTGGATTTCAGTGTTGTGGGGGGGAACGATTCCCAGTGTGCCAGTGCAGGGGGAGGTCTCAGCCACACGCGAGGTCTCAGCAGGCTCTGCGGGAGCGGGGCTGCCCCCGTGGGTTTCCGAGCCCCTCCCTGTGCCCGGAGCCCAGAATCTTGGGCTGAATCTTGCAGCCAGCCTCTTATACCAGCAGGCAGGGCAGGGCGACTTGCTGGGACCTGCATCACCCTTTTCTTTGGTGGCCTGGGCTCTGTGCCTGCTTGGCTCATGAAGGCCGGGGAGGGAGGAGAGACAGTGACCCCTGTCCCCAGCCGCAAGCTGTCTTTTCTGCCCTGGGAGCAGTGCTTTTGATCACGAAAAAAAGCACTTCTTTTTCAGATGCTTTTCCATTATACATTACTACAAGCTCTTGAATTTAGTTCCCTGTGCTCTACAGTAGAACCTTGTTTATCTCTTCTGTACGTAGTAGCTTGTATCTGCTAATCTCAAACTCCCAGTTTATGCCTCCCGCCCTTTCCCCTTTGGTAACCATGTTTTCTATGTCTGAGTTTATTTGTTTTGTAAATAAGTTCATTTGTGTCCTTTTATTTTAGATTCCACATATAAGTGATAGCATATGGTATTTTTCTTTCTCTTTCTGACTTCACTTGGTATGATAATCTCTGGGTCCATCTTTGTTGTTGCAAATGGCATTGTTTCATTCCTTTTTATGTGTGAGTAGTATTCCATTCTAGGTGTTTTGTAAATAAGTTCATGTGTCTCATTTTTTAGATTCCACATGTAAGTGATATCATGTGATATTTATTTCTCTGTCTGACTGATTTCACTTAGTATGAGATACCACAACATCTTTATTCTTTCACCTGTTGATGGGCATTTAGGTTGTTTCCATGTCTTGGCTGTTGTAATAGTGCTGCTGTGAACACTGGGGTGCATGTATCTTTTCAAATTGCAGTTTTCTCTGGATACATGCCCAGGAGTGGAATTGGTGGATCATACGGTAAGTCTATTTCTAGTTTCTAAAGGAATTTCCATACTGTTTTCCATAGTGGTTGCGTCAGTTTACAATCCCACCAACAGTGTGGGGGGTTCCCTTTTCTCCACACCCTCTCCAGCACTTATTGTTCATGGACTTTTTGATGATGGCCATTCTGGCTGGTGTGAGGTGATACCTCATTGTAGTTTTGATTTCCATTACTCTGATAATTAGCGATACTGAGCATATTTTCATGTGCCTAGTGGCCATCTGTATGTCTTCTTTGGAGAAACATCTGTTTAGGTCTTCAGCTCATTTTTTGATTGGGTTGTTTGGGGATTTTTTTTTTGTTGTTATTGAGTTGTATGAGCTATTTGTATATTTTGGAAGTTAAGCCTTTGTCAGTTGCATCATTTGCAAATATTTTCTCCCAGTCTGTAAGTTTTTTCATTTTGTTCATGGTTTCCTTTGTTGTGCAAAAGATCATATGTTTAATTAGGTCTCATTTATTAATTTTTTAATTTTATTTCTGTTGCCTTGGGAGACTAACCTAGGAAAACACTGCTACAATTTATGTCAGGTAATGTTTTGCCTGTGTTCTCTTTTAGGGTGTTCATGGTATCCTGTCTTATATTTAAGTCTTTAAACCTTTTTGAGTTCATTTTTGTGTGTGATGTGAGAGAGTGTTCTAACTTCATTGATTTACATGTGGCTCAACAACGCTTACCGAAGAGAGTATCTTTTCTCCATTGTATATTCTTGTCTCCTTTCTTGTAGATGAATTAATCACAAGTGGGTGGGTTTATTTCTGGGCTTTCTGTCCTGTTCCATTGATCTGTGTGTCTGTTTTTGTGCTGGTGCCATACTGTTTTGATTGCTGTAGCTTTATAGTGTAGTCTGAAGTGAGAAAGCATGATTCCTCCAGCTCTGTTCTTCTGTCTCAAGATTGTTTTGGCTATTTGGAGTCTTTTTTTGTGTTTCCATACTAATAGCAATGTTTTCCTAGGTCAGTCTCCCATTTTTTGTTCCAGTTCTGTGAAAACTGTCATTGGTAGTTTGATAGGGATTGCATTGACTCTGTATATTGCCTTGGGTTGTATGGTAATTTTAGCAATATTGATTCTTCCGATCCAAGAATACAGTGTATCTTTCTCTCTGTGTCATCTTCAGTTTCTTTCATCAGTGTCTTAGAGTTTTCGGAGTACAGGTCTTTTGCCTCCTTAGGTAGGTTGATTCCTAGGTATTTTATTTTTTTGTTTCTTTAAAATTCTATTCTTTTTTTTTTTTTTTGATGGGATGGTAAATGGGATTGTTTCCTTAATTTCTCTTTCTTATAGTTTGTTGTTAGTGTATAGAAGTGTAACAGATTTCTGTATATTAATTTTGTATCCAGCAATTTTCTGAATTCACTGATGAGCTTTAGTAGTTTTCTGGTTGCTCCTTTAGGGTTTTCTATGTATAATGTCATGTCATCTGCAAACAGTGACAATTTTACTTGTTCTTTTCTGATTTGGATTCCTTTTATTCTTTTTCTTCTTTGATTGCTATGGCTAGGATTTCCAAAACTATGTTGGACTAAAGTGGCAAGAGTGAGCATCCTTGTCTTGTTCCTGGTCATAGAGGAAATGCTTTCAGCTTTTCCTCATTGAGTGTAATGTTAGCTGTGGGTTTGCCGTATATGGCCTGTATTATGTGGAGTTACGTTTCCTCTGTGCCCACTTTCTGGAGAGTTTTTTTTTTTTTTCTTAATCATAAATGGATGTTGAATTTTATCAGAAGCTTTTTCTGCATCTGTTGATATGATCATACGGTTTTTATTCTTTGATTTGTTAATGTGTTTGTAATGCAGATATTGAAAAATCCTTGCACCCCTGGAATAAATCCCACTCGATCATGGTGTATGGTCCCTTTAATACGTTGTTGGAGTCAGTTTGCTAGTTTTTTGTTGAGGATGTTTGTATCCATGTTCATCAGTGGTACTGGCCTATAGTTTTCTTGTTTGTGTGATCTCTTTGTCTTGTTTTGGTATCAGTGTGATGGTGGCTTCATAAAATGAGTTCGGAAATGTTCCTTCTGCAGCTTTTTGGAATAGTTTCAGAAGGATGGTTGTTAACTCTTCTCTAAATTTTTGGTAGAATTTGCCTGTGAAACCGTCTGGACTTTGGTTCATTGGGAGTTTTAAATTCCTAATTCAGTTTCAGCGCTGGCACTTGGTCTGTTCTAGTGTCTTTTTCTCCTGTTCGGTCTTGGGAGATTGTACCTGTCTGAGAAATCGTCCATGTCTTCTGCAGTGTCCGTTTTGCTCGGAATAGTCTCTTATGGTCCTTTGTATTTTTGTGATATCAGTTGTAACTTTTTTTTTTTTGTTTCTGATTTTATTGATTTGGGCCCTGTCCCTTTTTTTCTTCATTAATCTGGAGAAAGATTTATCAATTTTATCTTTTCAGAAAGCCAGTTTTTTGTCTCATTGCTCTTTTCTTTAGTGTTTTAGTCTCTATTTCATTTATTTCTGCTCTGATCTTCATGATTTCTTTCCTTTTATTCACTTTGGGTTTTGTTTGTGCTTCTTTCTCTAGTAGCTTTAAGTGTAAGTTTAGGTTGTGTGTTAGCTTGTGCTTGTGTCCTGAGGTAGGCTTGTGTTGCTGTAAATTCCCTTTTAAACTGCTTTTGCTGCTTCCCAGAGGTTTTGGATCATCGTGTTTCCATTTTCATTTGTCTCCAGGTGTTTTTATTTCTTTTTTGAAGTCACAGCATGTTGTTTAGACTCCACGTGTTTGTGTTTTTGCAGTTTTTTTCTGGTAGTTGATTTCTAGCCTCAAAGCACTGTGGTTGGATAGTTGATGTGATTTTAGTTTTCTTAAATTTACTGAGGTATGTTTTGTGGCTCAGCATGTGATCTATTCTGGAGAATGTTCCATGTGCACTTGAGAAGAATGTGTGTTCTGCTGCTTTTGGATGGAATGCTCTATAAGTATCAATTAAGTCCATCTGGTCTAATCTGTCACTTAAGGTCTGTGTTTCCTTATTGGTTTTCTGTCTGGGTGATCTGTCCATTGATGTAAGTAGGATGGTAAAGTCCCCCACTACTCTGTTACTGTCAACTTCTCCCTTTACATCTGTTAACATCTGCCTTCTAGATCGAGGTGTTCGTATGTTGGGTACATACGCATTTACAATAGCTACGTCGTCTTCTTGGAGTGTTTCTTTGGTCATTATGTAGCGTTCTTTGTCTCTTGTGACGGTCTTTGTTTTATAGCCTGTTTTGTCTGATATGTCTTCTTACCCCCGTTTTCTTTTGATTTCCATTTACGTAGAATACCTTTTTCCATCCCCTCACTTTCAGTCTCTAGATCTGAAGTGAGTCTCTTGCGGGCAGTGTACATTTGGGTCTGGTTTTTGCATCCATGCAGCCAGTCTGTCTGTGTCTTTTGGTTGGAGCGTTTAGTCCCTTTCCATTTAAGGTAGTGATCAATATGTATGTTCCTACAATTGTTTTGTTAATTGTTTTGGACTTGTTTTTGTAGGTCTTTTCCCCCCTCTTTCTTTTTTTTGTTCTTTTCTCTTGTGATTTGATGACTGTCTTTAGTGTTATGTTTGGATTCCTCTCCTTTTTTGTGTGTGTATCTATGATAGATCTGTCTTGTTGTCACCACGAGGTTTTGGTGTAGCAGTCTGTATACATGCGTGCTTGTTTAAATTGCTGATCTCTTGATTTCAAATGCATTTTAGCATTTGATACCACATTTTACATCTGATTGTTTCGAATGTCACTTAGCTGTACCAGTAGAGATGACTTCACCACGTTGGTCGTTCACCTCCTCACTGGCCTTGCGTGTGGATGGTCTCCTGCCTTTATTGTGTATTTGCCCTTCCCCATGAGCCTTTCCCCGTTGTGTAGTTTTCCTGTTGCTAGTCGTGGCCTTTTCTTCTCCTCTAGAGGAGGTCCTTTAGTGTCAGCTGTAAAGCTGGTTTGGTGGTGCTGAGCTCTTAGCTTTTGCTCGTCTGTGATGCCTCTGTTTTCTCTGTCAGGTCTGAACGAGGGCCCTGCTGGGTGGAGTATTCTTGGTTGTAGGTTTTTCCCTTTCTTCCCTTTGGGTGCCCCTCCCATCTGGCCTGCAGAGTGTCTGCTGAGAAATCAGCTGATAGTCTTATGGGAGGTACCTTGTTTGTTATTGTTGCTTTTAACATTCCCTCTTCGTCTTTACAGAGTATCTTCTCTGTTGTGGGCAGAAGTCCTGTATCGGTATATGGCTTGCAGAGCTCTTCCAGTCTTTTCATTTAATGGCTGGCGTCTTTTGAGGTGTAAGCACCACTACTACTGCCGACACCTGTCATCACCTTCCCTGGACTGTGCTCTTGGCGGCTTGCACGTTTGTGCACGAGGACTTGCGTGTTGGTTCCTACTGCTTTGGAACAGGTGTTCCAGGGGCACGTGCTTGTCTGGGGCTGGCTTCCTGGAGGGTCAGGCAGCAGGCAGGGTGCCTGGCTGGACGTGAGCACCCGTGTCTGTGTCCTTCGCTGGAATTCGCAGATGTAAAAGGGGAGACCGAGAGGGCGAGGAGAGACGTGTTCTGACACCAGCCACGTACTGGTGGTCCTCCGATGCAGGACGTCCAGCTGTTTCCCTGGTGTGCTTTTGGGCTTGATGCATCTGTCCTCCAAACGGCCTCTTTGCACTCTCTTTGGACCTGGGTGTGTCACTGAGGGAAACATTTCAAGCTGTGTGACAACTGGCAGTGCTGCCTCCCAGCCAGGAACCCGTGTCTGTTGGGCCTCATCTCTGCCCATACGTCAGAACTCGTCCACTGTTTGGAAACCCCTGTTGCTTCTTGTGTCAGTTTGACAGAAGTGCGAGGAAAGTGGGCAAACCTGAGTGGGCGAAGTCCGCACGCAGGGGTGAGGCTGGTGGTGGCCCTCCTCCTCTTCCGCAGGATGGACAGCTGTGCAGAGGGAGAGTGTCCCCACCCCCCGGAGGCTCCTCACCAGACACCATCTGGACTTGCAGGTTCGGGGCACACAAGGAAGATGATGACGACATGACATCACAGTTGGTAAAAGTCAGCGTGTACCTGGGTCCCCGCCACGCGCCCAGGGTCCTCCTGCGTCCTGGGATGCAGCGTCTCCTGTGTTGTCAGTGGGACAGCCGTGTCAGGTCTCGGTCTTTCATTTTCTTCAATAGAGGGTCCCAGGGCTCCTCAAAGAAGTGGTTGGTTTTGGGACCAGGGCAGGGGTCTAACAAGATGGCCTGGGGGCACCTCCTGGTGCTCAGTTATCCCAGCTGCCTGGCAGGCTGGGTCCTCCGTCCCGGGGCCTCCACGTCTCACTCACAGGGTGAGCGCGGTGGCCGAGTTCCTGCCAACAGTGGGGTGGCCGTGGAGACGTGTCCTTCTAGGACAGAGGGCCCTCTTGCCCTGTCCTCATGTATAGCAAGAAGTCCATTCCTGGTGTCCCCAGGCGTGTCCAGGCAGTCAGCCCATCTGTGTTGCACATGGGGTTGTCCTCCCAGTGGCTTTGGAGTTGCTACTGCACAGAGTTGACTTGGACGGACGGTCAACAGGGCCCTGTGTGGAGCACGGCCTCGGGGTGCAGTGTGGGCGTGGGGCCTGGCAGGCCTGGCAGGCCTGGCACCGCGCTCCTTGCCGGACAGGGCCTCTTGACAAGCATGGGGACGTGTGGCCCCATGTGGACAGCAGACTGTCACTGTGGTTAGATGGGAACTAGGGCCGAGCAGATTGTTGTCCTCCTTCAGATGTCAGAGTCGTCAGCGCTCGGGGGCCTCTGGCAGGTGTCCCAGTGGAGAGCCAGGCCTCAGCCGTGCGCCTTCTCGTGCCCCCCTGGGAAGTGCTCTGGCCGCGGCCGTCAGGGCCTGCTGCTCGTGGTGGTGACAGGAACAGCCTCTGCCTGGTGCTGGCTGGGCACCTGCCCAGGACGCCTGGGAGCCGGCCAGCCTTGTCTCTCCAGGGCGGTCTGTATGGAGACCTGCTGCAGGTCTGCGTCCCCGCTCCGTGGTACACGGACAGTCTCCCTGCAGCCTGGCTGCCCTGCCTGGTCCTCTCTCATCTCACCAGCTCTCAGAGGACCTCCCCGGCCCCCTGAAAGGCAGACTCCCGCAGTTCCACCCTGGGGCCTCGCCAGTGGGTCCCCTGTGCGGGCTGTGTCTGTCCGCACAGCTGTGGCCTTGCCCCACACAGCACCCGCGCGGCGCCACTTTGAAAAGGCAATCGAGAAGCTCCCTCCTTGAACCAGGTTTGGCTGGCCCTCAGCTGTAAATGGAGCAGCTGTTTGCTTGGCCCCCAGAGAGCCCTCCTTTCTCCCCCTGCCTGCCCTCATTGGCCGGCGGTGGCTGGCTTCGTGTCAGGGCTGCCCAGGGAGGGAGGGAGCGGCTGCTGGGGCCGTGGCTCCCACTTTCCCGGCCCACTTCCGCGCTGCCCCATCATGCTGGGAGATCACAGCAGCCTCCCCGCAGATCGAGCTCTGCTCAGCCAGGCCCCCAAAGCCGGACTCAGCTGCAAAATGGTGCTTCAGGCAGTCGGCAAAGTGCTCAGGTGAATGTGGTGAGGGTGGTGGGGTGCTGACTGTCCCCGTCCCTGCCCCAGGGCTCAGTCTGCGGAGGAGCCCTCCTAGGTCAAATGCCGCAGTCACCCCTGGTGGGCCCGAGGGGCTGATGGGCCCAGGGCGGACACAGCCCCGCCTGCAGACGGCCCGGCAACCCGCTGGATTTGGTCAGGAGCTTTTTTGGAGTGAGGTTCTCCCTGTACTCTTGCACTTCCTGCTGTTTGTAGGAGAGGGAGCTCTGAAGGGGGGTGTTCGGCCCTTAAGAACAGGGGGCCCCCGTGACCTGTGTCCGTCTTTCTGCCGAGCCGTGTCTTGGACCGCAGCAGACTTGCCTTGTCCCCGCCCCCAACCCCCTGGACAGACCCTTCGCCACTGGCAGGTATCTAGCCAGTTGTCTCCGGGCAGGGTGACCAGTGTGTCCACAAGTGGCCTTGTCCAGAGACCTGCCCTGGGCCATGACCGCCATCGGGGGTGTAACCAGAAAAGCAGGTTCTGCCCGTTGTCTCCCTTTCCCTGACCTGCCGCAGCAGAGCTTCCCGTGCCCCACACAGGAGGGGTTGGAGAAACTCCAGCACCTCTTCTGTCTCGGGGTACAGGCGTCTGTGTCAAGCATTCCAGAGAGCGTGGGGTCCGGGCGCGGGCCATCAGGACCCTGAGGGACAGTAGATCTGTCTTGTGCTGCGGGACTCCTGGGGGCGGGGGCACAGCTCGGCCCCGCCATGAGGGACGGGACCCTGGACACGCTCGCTGGGGTGTCAGGAGTGCTGGGGTCCTCACCCAGGGGGTGTCACAGCGTAGACTGAAATCAGGTTTCCTTCAGGACGGGAATCTTGTATTTGCCTGTAATTTGGGTGAGTCTTAATTTTAAAATGAAAGTCCGTCTTTTCTGATTCTCTGATTGTCACCAAGCTGAGCGGGCTTCTTGGTGAGTGAGGTGAGGGCCAAGTGTGACAGCTGGTGGGCCTCGGGGGTGACAGTGGTGGGCTCTCCGAGCTGTGTCTCTGGGTACCTTTGGGGTACCCTCCTCTCCCACCAGCACATTCTCCTGCCACTGGGGCTCCTGGGGAATCACAGGTGGAGGCCCCAGCGCTCTCCTTCTGTGACGTCAGGAGTGGGGCTTGGAAACAGGGGCTGCTGGCCTAACTGTCCTCCAGGTTGTTGGTTCAGGACAGGAACAGTGGTGTCCCCGACAGCATGCCAGGGCTGCAGGGGTGTCCCTGTGCGCTCGTGCGTGGTGGGAGGGCCCTGCAGAAGACAGAAGGGCAGGACCCCCCAAGGCCAGCATGATTGCAGATGTCCCAGCTGGGCTCCCCAGGAGGGGGCAGCCCAGTCATCCCACGGAGAGTCCAGAAAGGCTTCATGGTGGAGGTGGCGGTTCAGGCAGGTGTTAGGAGGAGAGCATCTCATCTCACAGGCAGAGTCATCAGAGTAGGACCCATGCTGAGCCCAGTGGCCCGTTGTGGCTGGAGCGGTGCCCCGTGGTGCCCAACGTGCGTGGCCGGCGGTCCGGGGTGTCCGCAGCCCTCACTCTGTCTGCCTTGCCTGCTCGCCTCTCAGCCAGTCTCTTACGTTGTTGGAGACACAGGGCTTGTGAAACTGCTTTGTTTGGGGTGTTGACCACCAGGCTGTTAAACCAAGGAGGAACCAGCCTTGTGCTTTCCCTGCAGTGTCCAGGGGGTCTTCCCCACCCTCGGCCTCCAAGTCTTTGCTCCAGGAGGGGGCTAGTCGCCAGGACTGGTGAAGATCAGTGAGAAGAACATGGTCCAGGGGTGGGGTCTCCTAGAGTCAGCGTGCAGTGTTCAGCCCCCACCCGGCCCTGCTGCACCAGAACTTGGGGCTCTCCCCAGCCCTGCGGGGAGAGATGTTTGAGGAGCCTTGGGGGCCCGCCGTGCCTAGGCTGCCTTGGTGGCTGGCCCTGGTGGTGGGCACGCCTGTGCCTGGGGTGCGGGCTGCTCAGCCCCATTGGCGATGACTAGGCCGAGCCACCTGACTGGCGAACAGGTGGGTCCTGGGCAGATGGCCCAGATGCCCTTGTTTTGCCTGGAGGGAGACGTGTGGCAGAGGCTTGGGCAGGTGGGCATCCCTCTCTGTGGGCTCCTCCTTGCTCAGGCCTCCTACAGCACCACCGTGTATCCGGGGGGGCTTCCTCTGGGGCCTGCCCAGCACCTGACTTTTATCTCTGACCCCCTGCCTTGCTCACCCTCTGTCAGGGTCTCCATGCTGCCCTTGACTTCTCACAGGTGCCCCTCCCACAGCTGCCCAGCATCCCTCCTGGTGAGAACCTCCGCCGTCCCGGCACTTGTGCCGGCCTCCCAGGAGCACCGCGGGCAGCTGCAGGCTGGAGCGGAGGAGGGAAGGAGCCGCCCTCTGCCCCCCTTCTCACACCCGACCCAGTGCCACCTCGCCAGCCGCCCCATGGCTCTGTGCCTGGGGACCCCCGGCCCCTCGCCCAGCACTAATGAGGCCTTGAAGATTCATCCTGTTTTTAAACCCAGAAGCTGCTCATGGCTCCTCTTGGTGCTAGCCGGGGCATCCTCTTAGCCGCTGCGGGGGTGGCCGCCCTGGGGGCTGCGGGCGGAGCCAGCTGAGTTGTGTTTTTTCTTTTTTTTTTTTTAAATATTTTATTTATATATTACTGACTTTTTTTTTTTTTTTATTTTGGCGGGGGGAGATAACTAGGTTTATTGATTTTTTTTTAGAGGAGGTACTGGGGCTTTGAACCCAGGACCTCATGCATGCTAAGCACGCATTCTATCACTTGAGCTGTATCCTCCCCCCAAGCTGAACTGTGCTTTGACAGAGGTGAGCTGAGCTCCTGGCATCAGCGTTGGGCGCTCAGGGCGCCCTGCTCTCCTGCCTGGTACGGGCAGGAGCGGTCTCTGTTCCTCGGGCTGGACTCGGCCTGGAGCTGATGCAGCTCCGCAGCCCCGCAGCCTGTCAGTCAGCGTCCCTCCTCCCCACTCAAGTTGGCTCATTTGGCAGGATGGCACACACACGTGTGGGTGTGTGCACGTGCGTGCACGTGCGTCTGTGCTAATGTCACGTGGAGTATTGCAGGGCCTTCCCCGTGACACTGGGTAGAAGGTGCTGGATGGGGTCTTGGAGACAGGAGTGTCCCAGACCAAGCATGTTGGCAGAGAGACCCAGCTGGATCCGTGCCTGGGGCGTGGGAACCCCCACCCCGCCGCGGTAAAGGCGTCAAGGGAGGGGCGGGGGATAGGTGAGGCTGGGTGGGCATCCACTGAGGAGACCACTGGAAGGTGTTTCCGGCTGAGCCTGCCTCGCCAAACACTTGGTGTTGGCCACGTGCGACCCACCTCAGAGCCCCCAGTTAGACGTGGCAGTTCAGGCCACCCAGGGTCCTCTGTGGGCCTGGCCATGGTGGGCCCCGCGGGGGGCTGGGGCCTGGCGTCCACCCTCTGGTCCCGTCAGTGAGACCTATCCTGCCCACAGCCCAGTCATCCCACAGTCCCTCCATGCCAGGGACATGGCCTTCCCTTTTGCTGGACCTGAGGGGCCCCAGCTGGAGAGGGTGCCCGTGGGCCTGGGCTAGCCAGGGCCTGTTGGAGCCCAGTACCTGTGGGCGCAGTGTCATGCAACAGCCTCTTCCCTTCAGAGGCCACCGGGAATCTCCTGAAGTCTCAGATTGGCTGCTGCCCAGAGGCACAGAGGTGCCCATGGGGCCAGGCATCTCGACGAGGAGCCGGCCGGCCGTGGGAGGGGCAGGCGCGGGGTCAGAGGTGCTCGGGTGTGGCTGGGCTCCTGCACAGGCTCTTCCCGGCCCAGGGCCTTGCCCATCCCCAGACAAACCCCAGTGAGCTCATCCCTCAGTCCCACCCGCTTCTGGCCAGTGCCCACCGTCTACCAAATACCTGGTGGGCTGTGAAGGAAGAGTCAATGACCAGGGTCCAGAGAGGCCGGGCCAGCTGGCCTGGCAGAAGGGTTTTCCCCAGTTGCACCAATGTCCAGGGGCCCAGGCCAGTGGGGCCAGCGTGGGGAAGCTGGGCTGGGGGCCTGGCACGCACCACTGGTTGTCGGAGGGCAGGACCGACTGCAGGGGCGAGAAGGATGGGGAGGCTGAGGCCTTCTGACCACACGGTCCCTCAGAACCAGAGACGGAGCACATCCTCAGCCTAGGGGCTCCAGGCCCCCGGAAGTGGGCCTGCAGGCACAAGGACACTATGCCCTTAGCAAGGCAGTGAGTGCCCCCACGCAGGTCTCTGTAGGGGCTCCACGATGCCGCTGTGCCCTGGGTTGCTCATGTGAAGGCCACCGCTGGCCGACACTGGTGTGTGTCCCTGAGTCACCGAGCGACAGGCTCCTGAGTGGCAGAGCGGGGAGGCGAATGGGCAGCGGCTGCACAGCCCAGGCCCCCACTTGCTCTTTCCCTGCCTGTGTGATCATGGAGCCCTCCCAACCTGGACACCGAGGCTCAGCATGAGCAACTGGCCCCATAGTGGCCATCGCCAGGCCCGGTGTGCACAGGGGCGAGGCACGGGCAGGTGCATACTTAGGGTGCAGGTGAGGGAGCCTGGGCGGGGCTCACAGCCGAGAAGCTGCCTGGCGGATGGACACTTGAGGTGACCAGAGCAGAGGTTGGCTCGGGGTTGGAGTTCATCCTGCAGGCTGATTCCTTGTGCCTGGGGCTCTAGACACGAGGACCTTCCAGGCCAGTGCAGGCTTTCTGATGGTGGCTCATGACTTAGCAGCACAGACTCAGGGTTAGGAAAAGGGCAGGGGCGGGGCTCAGTGCCCACCACCCATTCCTAGGGGAGCCCTGGGCGCCCTAGTGCACCCTGGGTCCCCCCTTGTGCACCTTGGGGAAGGCTGCCGGGCCCCCAAGGGCTTACGTCCTCACTCGTTCCCTGGGAGCAGCCCCGCCCAGCTGTGGGGACCCCTGAAGTGCCCGTGTGTGTGTGTGTCTGGAGTCCACCCCAGCGCTCCAGCCTCCGCCCGCCCAGGCCCGGCCCCAGGACGCGTGGCCCCTGTCTGGCACTGGCCGCTCTGGGCGCTGCACCCAGAGGCCAAGCACATGTTGCCTTTTAAGGTGAAGATCAGCTGTGAGAAGCTGAAGGGAAGCATTTCCCTGGCTTTCAGGGAGCATTTTTTCCTTCCTGTTTCTCTTAAATAAACCACTAGCAACTTTTCAAAACAGGAGAAAAGGGCAGGTCAGGAGCCGCAGAGCTTTCTTCGCCACGTGACACCCCCCGGCTTCCCAGGCTGACGCGGAGAGGGACCTGCAGAGTCCTCAGGACGGAGGACGCCCTCCGTGCGCGAGACCCAGCTGTGTGTGCACCTGGGCGGCCGCGGGCACGACAAGCAGGAGCGGGCAGGTGTGCCTCTGCTCACGCAGGTGCTGGGGACCTCGGGCTGTGAGCCAGAGGGGCCCGGCCCGCGCACCAGCGCCCCCCGCCGGCGGGGCCCTCACCGGGCAGTGCACCTGCCCTTGGTCGCTCTCTGTCCAGTGGAAGGAGGCACCTCTGAAGTGGCCTTTTCTGCTCAGTAAGGCTCCTGACAGGACTGCCGTGCAGCTTGTTTTCTGCACGTCCCGATGTTTGCCATTGAAGAGTTCAGGCATCAAGGAAGGGAAACGGGAGGGCCTCCGTGCTGTTAGGCACATTTTCCTTCAGCTTTTCAGGCCCCCCCACCACCGAGAGCTCAGTCCTGGACCTGAGAATGTTGTGGGCCCCTGCAGGTGCGGGGTGACCACAGCTTTGCTCCTCAGTGGTCCCCAACGGGGAGAGGCTGGCAGGAGCCCCACTCCTGCCCCTGGGCACTGGGCCGTGGCGCTGGGGCCTGGGCCCTCTGGGCTGCGCTGCTCCAGGCACGTCGCTCCCGTGCCCAGGTCATCTCCAGCATGTGACAGACACGGTGACTTGTGTCAGACCTGGCCCGTCCAGGCTGGCGTCCCAGCTGGGCTCTGGGCTGCTCTCCATTGGGCGGTTCTCCTCCTTAGGGCCCGGGCCATCTCATTGGCCTGCCTGGGCCGCACACACCGCAGCCCCGGCTCCGGCCTTGGGGGCAGCTGGTGGCAGGCTGGTTCTGGGGCCGCGGCCGCCCCCCTGAGAAGGGGATGAGCCCCCTCAGCACCAGAGAGCTTTGGCTTGTGGGGTTTAGCTGCTGACATTGACTGTACTTGAAGGCAAACAAAGACATTTCAGAAACATGTATTCACTCCTGTAAAAATAGCCTTAACAAGTCCATTCTGTTATGTAACAGTATTTTTGATGGAAAAGAACGATTTTCTTAACCAAGAAAAAATTTTAGTGAGAAGTGGCCACTTCATCAAATCTCTATAACGTCTGCTTATGCCCTCTCTGTGCCCACCTGCAACCCTCACATGTACCTGGGATGGAGCCCAGGCGAGCAGGGCAGGCATCCTGTGGGGTGAGCCACTAACCCACTGGTGACGGAGGCCTGGGGTGGAGGTCCCTGGGGCATCAGCCTACAGCAGGTTCTTGGCAGGGGTGGGCTGTCGGGCCAACTGTGCAGAAGGATGCCCCTGGGGGATTCTGCTCAGAGGTTCGGGGCCTGGGTGAGTGATGCCAACCCCGAGTCCTGGCCCCAGGTGGGGACCAAGATGATCACAGGGCCGTGCCGGCCAGTGTGGCCAGCACCTCACCCTTCCGCTGCCCAGAGCTCCCTGCCGGCCCTGGGTTCCATGTTCAGGCCCCTGACTGCTGGAGAGGGCTCAGGTCAGGCAGCTTCCTCCCACGCCTGGGGCCGTGGGAGCAGAACCCCCGGCCACCCCCCTGGCACTCCTCATCTCCGGGGCCCAGCCCGCAGCTCCCATGCCTGCATTCGCGGTGACCCTGTGCCCCTTCTTTCCGCAGGAAGTCTAAAGCCAAACCCAACGGGAAGAAGCCCGCCGCCGAGGAGAAGAAGGTGTACCTGGAGCCGGAGTACACCAAGTCTAGGATCACCGACTTCGGGTTCAAGGAGCTGGTGGTGCTGCCCCGGGAGATCGACCTCAACGAGTGGCTGGCCAGCAACAGTGCGTGGGGCGGCTGCAGGGGGTGGCAGTGAGGACAGCCGGCCTCTGTCTCCCCAGGGACTCCCCAGGGCTGGTGCTCATTGCCTCCCCCGCCCACTCACACCAGTCGGCATGACATGGCCAGCCCTAAAAGGCACCTGGGGTCCCCACAGATGCAGGGGCTCAGTGCAGGTCCTGGCTGCCCTGGGGGATGGGCCACCAGTGCCAAGGAGAGACTGTGTGACGGGAGTGTGGCTGCGACGCCAGCAGTGCTATGGCTGAAGGAGGGTTGAGGCGTGAAGCGGGAGGTGGATCTCACCCCTACCCGCTGGGCGGGCTCAGGGCTCACAGGACGACACGTGGAGGGTGAGGACCTGTCTCTCCTCCAGAGGGCGGTAGTCGTGGCCGTGAGCCGGCATAGCTGCCCTCTCTAGTGGATGTCGAGGTGGGCATCCCTGGTCCCCCAGTGCTTGTGAGCAGGGGTGTGGGTTCACGGGACTGGGCTGGGGTGTCTTCTGCCCTGCCCCTCGGGGGGCGACTCAGTCTCCACAGCCACGGGCACCCCGTCTAGGCCCGTGCCCGCCAGCGTGGCAGCAGCTGGCCTCCAGCTCCCAAGGGCAATGCCGCAGCGGGGATTATGTCTCTGGTCTGTGACCAGCACCAGCCCCCAGGGTCCGAGGAAAGAGGCGCTGGGCCTCCTGGTCTGCAGGGCACTGGGTACGCAGATGATGCCGCCACGTGGTTTTCATGCCTGGCCTTTCTCTCTCCCTTCCAGCCACGACGTTCTTCCACCACGTCAACCTCCAGTACAGCACCATCTCAGAATTCTGCACGGGAGAGGCGTGCCAGACGATGGCCGTGTGCAACACGTGAGGCACTGCCTGGGGCGGCCCGGCCCCGCCCCGGGGGGCTCCTCAGACCCCGCCCACTGGGGGGTCCCCCAGCAGCACGGGGCCTTGCTCAGTGGGGTTCTCACCAGGGCTGCCCCCACAGTCCCCATGGGCCCGGGGCCCAGCAGGGCAACGGGAAGCAGAGCCCAGCTGATGGCGTGGGACTCCTGGGGCATAGGTGCCAGGAGCCAACAGGGGCTGACAGGCTGTGTTGTGGGACAGGGGCCTTGCACCGGCGGAGACAGCTGGGTTTTCTGAGACAGCGGAGCATGCGCAGCTGAAAGTGTGTCCCTGTCACAGCTCCTTGTCCGCCAAGTGACAGCATGCCCTTGGAGCTTCTGCTGCCTTCCCTGCTGGCTGCTTCGTGGGGTTGGGACGCCCCCTTGGTGACCTCCCACGGGCCTGCACATCCATGTCCGCAGTGAGCGGGCGTCCCTGAGGGGCCTCCAGGCTCTGCGGCAGCTGTCAATGCTGTGTGGGTCGGGGAACCACCACATGGCATGGGTTTGCTGCTGTCTCAGACAGAAGACACCAAAGATGGCAGGAGGCCGGGGCTCAGCCTGGGGTGGATGTGGCCGAGGAGGAGTCACAGACGTCCCCTCTTCACGTTCACGTGTGAGCAGCTGGCCTCTGCTGGTGACCACCGGTCTGAGCTGCCGTCCTGCGTTCGCCCTGCCCACTGTCTGCAGCAGACCCAGCTTGCACCCAGAGAAGCTGAGCCCCTCTCACCAAGAGCCCACTGAGCACTGCAGCAGAGGGTCCTCACCACCCTGCAGCTCTCAGCCCTGCTGGGTCCTCCTCTGTGTGGCCCCGACAGGTCACAGCGACGGGCTTGGTCATGCAGGAGCAAGTGCAGAGGCAGCCAGCTCTCCACTCCTTACCCACTGAGGGCGGCTGATGGCATGCTCAGGAGTCACGTGTGTCCCCAGCAAGTCACAGCCAGGCCTGGTCCAGGGAGGGTGGGGCAGTGCCAGGCGGGCAGTGCTGAGTGCAGGCTCAAGGTGAGCTTGGGCAGGAGAACATGAGTGTGGGACGGTGGCCCCATGAGCAGACCTGGCTGCGTAGGCTGGAAGAGGGTGCGGGCAGCGCTGCAGAACCCCATGTGGCGTGCTCAAGACCCTCGCCCGCTGTGCGCCTGGCCAGGCGTCACGGGGGCCTGTGGGGCTGGCAGTGGGGAAGGGCTGGTGGGCTCCACTCCCACGTGCCCTTCAAGTGCTGGTGTGTTTGCTAAGAGGCTGCTTGGAAGAGCATGGAGTTTGATGTCAGGCAGGCACTGGTCTGGATGCTGACCCTGGTACATGGGACGTGGAGATCTGGGGAACTTGGGACTTGTCCATCCTTCTCGTTTGCAGTCTGTTGTGTGTGAGTCGATGTGCGCATAGTACCTTCCTAGGGGTCATCTGAGGTCGATGAGCGGAGACTCAGCAACGTTAGCTGAAGAGCCAAGGGAGGCTGTGAGGGCACACGCCACCCTGGGGCCGCCCAGCCGCCGGGGTCCAAGGCCCTCCTCCGCTCTGCTGGTGCCTAAAGGATGAACACCTAAGGGAAACGTTGCAGTTGAAAAAGAAGGCGGAGAGGGCTGTGCCGAAGCACGTTTGAAGAAATAATGGCTGTAAACTTACCTAATCTGGCAAACACACAAACCTATGGATTCAAGAAGCTTCAAAACCTCCTGGCCTGTCCACACGCAGACACATCGTGGGCAGACTGCCGAGAAGAAGGGGCCTCGGCAGCCGGGCAGCGGCGGAGGGGACGTGGCCGGGCAGCGGCCTCCTGGGGAGCTGCGCCGCGTCTCTGAGGGGCAGGGGTGGGGAGCGGCCGCCCGGGAGCGCTCCGCAGATGTCCTTCAGGAGTGACGCGACGTGGAAGCACTTCTCAGGTGAAGGAAGACGAGGCATGCACTCCTCACAGCGGACCTGCTGCAGGGAGCTCTTCCGGTGACGGGAGTGATACTAGGCGGGACACGAGACGTCAGGACAAGGGGCAAGCGGCAGCGACGGGAGACACGCGGACCCCGCTCCCTTCCTGGGTCTTTACGGCAGGTTTGCTCGGGGAGCAGAGCTCCTCTCGCGTCTGAAGGGGGGTTCGTGTGTGTGGCAGCACGGGGGTTGAGGGGGGCGGAGAGCCCGTGGGGCGAGGGCGGACAGCCCGCCGGAGCGGGGCGGCGGCTTTCTGCAGTCCCAGTTGCTGAGGGCGCTCACTGGTTCCCAGCGCAGCATGAGCAGGTCAGGACGAGTTTGTAATCCTTCCAGCAACCTCTGAAAAAGTCGCTCGAATGATGCAGTCAAAATCATAACAGGTGCGTTAAGAGGAAATACTGAAAACCAACACAAAAGAAGTCAGGAAAGAGGAAGCACGAGGAATGAAAACAAAGGGAGCAGCTGGTGAATAAAGGGAAACTTCAGTCCAAAGGGCTGGTCGTTGCCGTGAGTGTCAGTGATGTGAACTTGCCGATGACAGGACGGAGGCTGTAGGAGGGGAGTTCCTAAACGAGCCAGCTGCACAGTGTGTGCAGGAGACTCGCTTCAGACGCAGCGACGCGGTCAGGGTGAAAGTGAAAGGACGGAGAACGAAACCGGAGGAAAGCCGAAGCGGCCGTGTTAGCCCCGGACAAGGTGGGCCTGGGGGGAGCGCGCCTGGGGGCGGAGAAGGAGGCTGCGCTCCTACAGAAGCGTCGGGGCGTCAGGAAGTGTCGGGCTCGGACGTGAACGCCCAGGCGCAGAGCGGGCGCGGCCGGGCAGGGGGCAGCGGCGCGCCCCTCGGCAGGAGCGCGGAGCCCGCAGGCCTGAGCCGACGTTCACCCAGCGCGCCACCCTCCGCGGCAGAATGCACGTTCTTTTCAAGGGCACGGGGATCATTCACCAAAACACATGAGAGCCTGGCTCACAAAACAGCCCTTGGCAAGCTTTAAAGAACCAGCATTATCCACAGCAAGCTGCCTCCCCAGGGTTACATTAGAAACTAACAACAGGAAGGCTCCAGACGTTTGGAAGGAAACGCACTTCTCAGTAATCCGTGGGTCTGAGGGGGGTCTCAGGGAGACTGGGAACTGTTTTACACAGAAACGAAAATGCACTTCTCTGAATTCAGGATGCAGCTAAAGCAAAGTACAGGATTAAAGGTTTATTTTAGAAGAAGTAGAAAGATCTCAAATCACTCCAAACTTCCATATTAAGAAACCAGAAAAAAAAAAGTAGAATAAACACAAATTGAGCAGAAGGAGATTAACACGAGCAGAGGTCACTGGGATTGATCCCTGGAAACAACAGAGGGGTCAGTGAGGCAGAGGCTGGCTTGAAGCGCAGAGTGAAATTGAGAAACCTTCAGGAAAACGAAGTTAGAAGAGAGAAGACGGGGATTATCAGTGTAAGGAATGAAAGGAGGGGCCACTACAAACCCAGTAGGTACTGAGAGGAAAATAAGAAAACACCACAAAGAAACCTTTGCACGCATAAATCCCACAGGTTAGATTAAAGGCACCGATTCCCTGGAAAGCACAGAGTTCCAAAACGCACTCGCATAACGCAGTGAGGCAAGAAAAGGGAGTAAAAGGCATTCAAGTTACAGAACAAAAAATAAACCTGTCTATGTTCACATACAGTGTGATCATCTATGTGGAAAAGCCCAAGGATTCTAGCAAAAAGTTGAATGAATAAATTTAGCATGGTCAGCAGACACAGCTCAGTCATAGTTCGTGTACTGGCCGTGTTCGGTTGGAGCCTGGAGCTGACACAGTTACGTCATTTACAGTGGCTGCAGAAACAATGAAATGCTCAGGTATAAACTTAAGGAAACACGCACAGGATCTCTACACTGGAAACCACAGAATGCTGATGAACAAAGGCAGAGAAGGCCAGCGTAAATGGGAGTCACTGTGTTCCTGGATTGGAAGACTCAACACGATGGAAGTGTAAGTCCCCCCAAATCGGTCTGTTCACTTAGTGCAATTTCGGTCAGAGTCCCAGCAAATTTTTTTGGTAGGTATAAACAAGCTGGTTCTCAAATTTCCATGGACAGGGAAGGTCACTGGAGTAGCTTCACTGATTCTGAAAAAAGAACAGTCAAGTTGGAAGAACCCCACAGCCTAGGTTTGAGACCCAGTCTGAAGCTGCGGTAATCAAGGCGGAGTGGTGTCGGTGAAGGAACAGGTGCATAGGTCGGTGTGGCTGAGTCGAGGGTCCAGAAGTGGACCCACACGAACGGGGCCTCTGGTGTCTGCAAGATGCAGAAGAAATCCCAGGAAGAAAGGGGGAGTCTCGTCCACTAGTGCCGTTGGAAAGGGGGGTCTTGTACTAATGCTGCTGGAAAACCGCCAACTGTGTGCCACCCTCTCAAAAAAGGGGGTCTTGACCTAAACCTGCCAAAATTAACTCCACGTGGACTTTACATCTAAATATAAAGCAAAACTTTTAGAAGAAGACAGGAGGGGGTCTTCCTGGCTCAGTTATCAGGTGGAGAGCACTCGGTGTGACGCAGGTGCCGTCTGCTGATGGAGAAGAGTCAGTAAACTGGGCTTCGTCAGAATGTAGGACTCCTGCTCTGAGAAGGAGCCTGTTAAGAGAAAGGAGAGGGAACTGGCAGACTGATTACACATCCACAAAAGGACCAGGCCCCTGAACGTGTGGAGAGCTCTCACAACTCATCAGTGAGGAGATCCGGTCACCAGTGGAAAAGGACTTGGGCAGATTGCCGCAGAGGACAGACACCAGGAGGGCAGGTGAGACCTGCGGGGCTCCACACCACGAGCAGGTGGAGAAGCACGAAGTCAGAGCACACCTGCTGCCGCGCCAGGTGCGGGCGAGGGCGTGGAGCGGGGCAGGGAACGCCGGTGGGACAGTCACCCCGAGAACGTTTGAGGAAATGAGGCATCTGCCTACCGTGGACCCAGCAGTTCCGCTCCTGGGTGTCCACCTAGAGCACCGGGAACTTGCGCTTACACGAAAACCTACCCGGGGGCCTTTAGCAGCCTGACTGAGAATTGCCCCAAACTGGAGACCACTCAGGTGTCCACCTTCGGCAGGTGAGTGGACACACTGGTGTGTCCACGCAGGGCTACCTCCTGGCAGCAAGGAAGAAGGGGTGGATGGCAGAGTCCAGCTCGGGACGTCACATGGTGTTCCAGGGACCAGGGTGGGAGGCTCTGGCTAGGAGAGCAGCAGTCGTGGATCCTCTGTTTGGGTTCGAGCGCTGAAGACTGCACACCCAAACCAGTCAGCTTTACTGTGTGATAATTTAAAAATAAAATGAAAACAAAAAAGAGGAACGTTGAAAGCAGTGTTTCAACTGTCATGCAGGTGGGCGACTGCAGTGCCCCCAGGAGCTGGCCTGCCCGGGCCTTGCGTCGTGGGAACGCTTCCCAGTTACTGGCCGAGGTGGATTTTTCCGACTCTGGCCTCAGCGGTCAGGCGCATCCAACGTCAAGCGGGGCTGGTGACTCGCTGGAGCCCACGGGAGTCTGTGGCCCCATCCTCAGGACCCCAGGGGCTGGTGTGAGGGGAGGGAAGGTACGGCCAGCAGGGCTGTCCTGTGATCTGGGGACAGGGTCCTTGCCGATCTGCCCGGGGCTTTGTCCGACCAGCTCCTGGCCTCGTGGGCCCCCGTCTCCCTGCGGGGCCCGCAGTCCCTGGGGGGGGCCTGGGAGCAGGCTCGGCGGGGAGGCTCTGTGGAGGCGGCATTACAAGTGCAGTCTGCCTTCTGCCTCGTCCCCTGGAGTTGCACCCTGACCTTCACCTTCAGGTGGGTGGGGCCTGGCTAGGAGGAGCAGGCAGTGGGCGGGCCTGGTGCCCCAGCTGTGGGCTTCAGGGCTGTGTCCTCTTGTGCATGGAGGGTTGGCCTCCTTCCTGGTGGCCTGCTCGTTGGGGTAGGGGCTCCTTCTGAAGTCTTGCAGCCCGACCCCCAGTCCTGCCAGTGGTACAAATGAGCCAATAGGTGCTGGGGGCAGAGGAGAGCTCTGGGTCCTGCTAGGGGGTGGGGAAGCTGGGGGAGGTGGGCAGCAGGGCTGTCTTGAGGCCACTTGGGCAGGCCATGCCTCTTCTTTTGGTTGGAGTCAGGCTGGCCATGAGATGGGGACCCTGCTGTCCTGAGAGCAGGCCTGGCAAAGTGGTGAGTGTAGGTGAGCCCTCATGGCTGTCACCCAGGGGTGCTGGTGAGCTCAGATGTCAGGGCGGGGTGTTCAGAGCCAGCCTGGAGTCCCAGCCTGGGCAAGGTGCGAGGTTGAGGTGATTGGGGGACCTGGTCTAAGCCAGTTCTGAAGCCAGTAAAATCAGCTAAATGGGTAGGGGCGCCAGGTGGAGGTCTGTGTGAAGCCCTTTCTGGCTGGTGCAGGTGCCACAGGGTTGGGGTCTAGGCCACGGAAGAGGGTGCTCTGGTCACTCACTGGCTGGTTGACCAAAGCAGCCTGCGCCCACGTGGGTCATTTCCGAGCAGACCCATGCCCTCCTTCCCCCACCCACCCATCTGCTCCTGAGCCAGCCTGCAGGTGCAGGGCCTTCTGCCTGCAAGACTGGAGCAGGTCGGGGTGAGCATGGGGATGGTGGTGGTGCAGGCGGAGCCTACCAGATGTCTGTGCCTGTTCTGCCAGAGGATAGGGCCGGTTGCTGTGAACGAGGAGACTCGCTTGGTTTCCCGGCTGGGCTTACATAGGGTGTCCACGTCCCCAAGCACTCTGGCCCTCTCTCACCTGGGGACTGCCTGCCCGCCCCGTGCATGGGGGCAGGCTAGGGGGCTCTGGAGGGCATCCAGGGACCAGGTTCCTGTTTACAGAGGCCCCTCCACCCACTGGGCCAAGTTCAGGGTTTGGCTTCCAGTGGTGGTGGCAGGGAGGCTCCTGAGGGTCCAGGCCCTGTGACAAGGCACAGCAGAGCCTTGCAGAACCACCGGGAAAGCTGGTTTGTAGCCCTGTTAAGAACAGACTCGGGGCCTCTTGAGATAACTCCCAACGACACTTGCCCCTTAGAGGACGGGAGGGGCTGCCCTGCCCAGGGGCCTGTGTCCGGCGTGGCGGGGCGGGGGCGGGGCTGGCGCGGGGCTGGCGGGCGTGTGACGGCCCCTCTGCCCCGCAGACAGTACTACTGGTATGACGAGCGGGGGAAGAAGGTCAAGTGCACGGCCCCCCAGTACGTCGACTTTGTCATGAGCTCCATACAGAAGCTGGTGACCGATGAGGACGTGTTCCCCACAAAATACGGTATGTGTCCCCAGCGAGCGAGCCCGGGCTGGTCAGGGCACCCCCAGCCCGTGCTCTGGGGCTAGTGGGGCTCCAGGCCCATCCTGAGTGGCCAGAGGGCAGCCCCTGGCTGGCAAGAGGTTCCTGTCACCCGGGCCCCCTCCTCTGGAGCCCAGGCCTCGGAGAGAGCCCTGGAGCACCTGTCAGGGAAGCACGTGTGACCCCAGGGCCAAGTCCGGGCTTCAGGTTGTGCGTGGCGGGGTCGCAGGCCCCTCACCTCACAGGCCATCAGTACAGCTCGGCAAGCAGCCATCCTCTGGGCAGTGGGGTGTCACCCCAGTGCCTACCAGTGGGCAGCTCGGTGAGGGCTGGAGGGTCAGGGGAGCAGTGGGCAGGGGGTGCAAGGCCCTCCAGGCTGGTCCTGCAGGAAGCGCCCGGCTGGCCGCCTTTCCGCCAGCTGGGAGCTCGGGGGGCCTGTCTGGCCTCTGGCCCCTGGGGAATGAGGGTGTGGCAGACCGAGTGGGCTCTGGGTGACCGGTGGGCCCGTCCCCACAGGCCGGGAGTTCCCCAGCTCCTTCGAGTCCCTGGTGAAGAAGATCTGCAGGTACCTGTTCCACGTGCTGGCCCACATCTACTCAGCCCACTTCAAGGAGACCCTGGCCCTGGAGCTGCACGGACACTTGAACACCCTCTACGTCCACTTCATCCTCTTCGCCCGGGAGTTCAACCTGCTGGACCCCAAAGAGACCGCCGTCATGGACGACCTCACGGAGGTGCTGTGCAGCGGCGGGGGCCGCGGCGGGGGCAGCGGGGATGGGGCTGGTGGGGGCGCAGGGGCACAGAACCACGTGAAGGAGAGGTGAGCCCCGGCCGGACGGGCATGCCCGCGTGCAGAGACGTGGTCCGCGTGCCTGCGTGTGTCTGCGTGTGCGCGCACACGGGCCAGGCACGCTGGGCAGAGGTCTGAGAGGCGGCGCTGCCCCCCCGGCCGCGCGGCGTGTGGGCGCCTCGGACCCGGGGCCGCTCCCCGCGGTTCTCCCAGCGCTGTCCTTCCGGCGGGCAGGCGTCTGCGCCGCTGGTCAGGCAGGATCTCTGGACTCCAATCCATCACGCACTCGGCAAACACTTCCGGACTGACGTTCTGAACTTCCTTCTGGGGTCTTTTCTTTCCTTGGTCTTCCACGCGCCAGCCCTGGGGCCCCACCTTCAGGCAGAAGCACGGGAGGCAGGGCCCCCATCGGGGCTGGGGCTGCAGACTCGCTGCCACTTTGTTTTGTTTTGGGGGCGCGGCTGCTTCTAGCGACTCCTCCCCAGTCCTCCCTCCTCTCTCCTGCCTGGTCCGGACCTTGGCTGGTGGTGCTCAGAGCAGGTGGGGGGTGCAGGTGCCCTGCGGGGCCCGGGCCCACAGGCTGTGTTACTTCTGGGCTTGCCGGGCTCAGGGCTGAGGGGCCGGGGCGGGCAGCCTGTGTGGAGTCGCGGCTGCCGCCCCCGGAAAGCACCGCTGGCTCGCCGCCCGCCATTTGGGTGTAATAAAAACAGTTCTCTCAGGTCAGCGCCTGTGTGTGTCCTCGGCGTCTCAGGGACCCGTGTGGAGGCCACTAGGGCAGGTGGGGGTGGCCAGGCTCACCCTGTGGCCACCGCCTCCTTCTCCCTCTGCCCTCCCCCACCCCTGCAGGCCGTCCGGGGGCCCTGTTCTCTCATTGACCTCCAGGGCTGACTGCTGGTACCCTGCCGACGTGTCCACAGGAGGCTGGGGGCGGGGACATGCTTTGTGTCCCTTGTCTCCAGGGGCCTCCACCACTCTCCCTGTGCTGTGCCCTCTGCGTGCAGGCAGCCGGGACCCGGGCTGGGGGCTGGAGTTGGCTGGGGCTTCCTGGCCAGCCCATCACAAGCTCAGCTGTGGGGACCACCTCTGCAGGGTCAGCACAGGGAGAGCGTGGGCCGGACTCCGAGGGATGGAAGTGGCTGCGGCTTGAACAGCCTTGGAGCTTGTCCAGTCCCCATGGACGGAGGAGAGGGGTTCCAGCGAGGTCGTGTCCCCCTCCCCATCTGACATGCTGCCTGCTGATGCAGGGACAGCCTTCTCTGAGTGTTAACTCCTGTCGTGCTAACCCCACATGGTCCCCTTAAATGACGGGGTCCTGGTCTCTGCTCTCCCGTCTCCCAGCTCACTGGGGCTCCTGCGCCCTCCCCACTAGCCTTCATCCGCGCGGTCCGAGGTTTCCTGCCCTCCTGACGCTCACCTGGCCATGGAACCCAGCTGTGGCCAGCAGACCCTTTCTCTGCTTTCCTGGCACCTCACCAGCCCCCAGGGCCTAGCAGGCCCCCTGCCACCTCTGCCTCCCACAGCCTGGGCTGGCCTTTCCAGCCTGCATGGTCTTCCCAGCCTACCGTGGCCACCCGGTTCCCCCACCGCCTTCTCCCAGACCTGCTTGGCGGGAGGGTGGGCCTCGCTGCTGCTGCAGTGCTCTCTCCTCCTCCTGCCCCCAGAGCTGCCCCTTGGCCGGCCTGGGGCTCCCCCGGAGGTCCACATGCATCCTGGGTGCGTTGTCTTTACTGGCTGGCCCCTGGCTCCCCACAGGGTCCCCCGCTGTCTCCGGACCCATCCTCCGCTGGGGCACCTCGCTGACCTGCGCACAGCGCTCACTGCGGGCAGCTTGAAAGCTCCCCAGTGCTGGGCCATCCCAAACCCACTGACTCAGTCCCTGGAGATGGGGGACCGCAGAATTGTTTCACCGTGGCTTTTCTGAGCATTGTTCCAGAAGGTTCTACCATCTCGCCTGCCAGCCGCACTTGGAGCACCCACCATGCCCTTCGGAGCCCACTGCTGCTTCACTGGGGTGTGTACCCTTGTACCCCACATCACTGGACATGCAGACCGCATCCAAGCCACACCTCCCACCCACTGGGGACCTTACTGGTCCCTTGAGCCCTGACGTCTCCGATGAGGCTGGGAGGGGTGAGCTTGGCAGCCACCACCCTGTTCCTGGCAGGCGCCTCCCAGAACCCCCGGCCACCCACCACCTCCTCCGCCGTCTGGGCCTTACTGTGAAACTTTGGCCCACAGGTCGCGTGGGCCCCTCCCCCAGGCATGTCCCCCCCTACTCCCAGCTGGGCAAGGACCTCTTAAGTAGAGGTCCCACATGGACTGGATGTGGGAGCCAAAGTCATGCCCTGGGGCCCAGGGAGGGCCACGTTGGGAGTTAAACGAAGCGGGTGGAGCCGGGCTGCCGGGTATGGGTAGCAGGCCAGGCGCACAGCCTGTGTCTCCTGTGGGTTTAGGAATGAGGCCTGGTGACGCTGGCCCATGGCAGGAGTGAGGACAGCTGGGGACTGCAACTTCAGCTCCAGCTGCTGCGTGGAGCCTGTGATACAGAGCGTGTGTGCTGGTTCCAGGGGGTGATGTCTCCGCAAGGAGCCACAGGATACCTGCAGGGAGGTGTCCAGGACCCACGTGGTCGTGTTGGTCTGGCTCAGGAAGGGGCTGTGCAGTTCCTGGGCGACATGAGGGTTGTGGCCACAGCACTGGTCATTAGGAAGGGCAGGCAGCCAGGGTGAGGACCAGCACCAGTCCCCTGAGGGGTGCCTCTGCTGGACTGAGCCAGCTGGACCAGCCTGCACACCTCCCAAGGGTGAGGGAAAGGCCCTGAGGTCTCCACCAGCTGGCTGCCCCTTGCTGCAGAACCCAGAGTCCTGGCCCACAGGGGCCTTGGGAAGCCTTCTCGTCCGTGTCAGTCTCCCCGTGCACACCACAAGGTGGCTGCAGGCGGCCCTCTCAGCCCCCGCCTGCGCGGAGGCCCCGGGCTCCGTGGTGAGGGCCCAGCTTGAGGGGAGCGCTCAGGCTTGACCCCCAGCTCTGCTCTGACAGCCGTTCACTTACCTGCCCCCCGTGCGGCCTTAGCTAGTTCTCTTACCTCTGTTCTGGCGGACAGCGTGACAGCCGCCCTGATGACGTCCATGCCCTGATCCCTGGGACCTTTGAATGTGTTGCCTTTCCTGGCAGGGTGACGTTGAAGTGGCCAGAGGAGTTCAGGCAGAGTGTCCTGGGCCATCCAGGTGGACTTTGCATACGTGGGAGGGGAGGCAGAAGAGGGAGGAGCAGAGAGGTGGCGTGGGACTGAGACTTGGCCCGATGGGGGAGGAGGAGGGTGCCGTGAGTCAAGGATTGCGGGCAGCTCTAGAAGCTGGAAAAGGCTGTTCTCCCCTGGACACTCCGGAGAGGCAGACCGCTGCCACCTTGATTTCAGTCCGGTGAGACCCATTCTGGACTTCTGAGTATAGCACTGTGAGATGACAGGTTTGTTTTGTCTGAAGCCACTCAGCTCGTGGTAACTTGTGACAGCAGAGACAGGGCGTGAATGCAGGAGTGGGATGCTGCTGTTAACAGAGGCTCACACGTGAAGAGTCGGCTTTGGGGTGAGGCAGTGGCAGAGGCCAGAACTTTGAAGGGCGTCATAGGAAAAGCCTGGATTTCCTTCAACAGATTATTGGTAGAAGTGTGGATGTTCAGGGCTCTGCTCCTGAAGACTCAGAAGTGAACGGGGGGCACAGTTTAGGGAGCCGGATTCACCTGGAGGAGCACTTGAAGCCAGCACAGACGTCTGTAGTGGAGATAAGAACGTCAGAGCACCGAGGGCGAGGGCTCCGGCACATGAGGACCGTGTCTTTGGGAACTGGAAACACGGGCTTACGCAGCAGGAAGCTTGGCTGAGTTCGGTCCTCCTGCAGCCATGTGCACAGCAGGACGTGTAAGCAGCCAGCTTGGGTATTTAGCTCAGATCTCCAAGCAGCATGGAAGGCGCAGCCTGGGTTCTTCTTGCTGCTTGTAGTAAAATGTGAGATGAAAGAGAGAAGTTGAGGGAAGAACTGCTCGACAAAAGGGCCCTGAACACGTGATGATTTGAGAAATTCTCCGTCGAGCCAGATTGCAAAAGACATTGAATGAAGAGACTCGTGTCAGGACAGCGCGCTCTAGAGAAATGGTCGAGGGCCGCCAGGCAGCCTTTCGCCGATGCCACAGGACAGGCAAGGGCAGAGCACTCCAGCGCACGGAGGGCTCTGACCAGGGGAGCCCTGTGGCTGACACCCTCGGCCATCTCGGCAAGAGCTGCAGGGGAGAGGTTCCCTGGAAGGGCCTGAGGAGCCCTTCTTCTGCGGAGCGAGTGCCCTTGACACACACACAGCAGGTCTGAGGGTTTTGCACCGTCAGAATCCCTGCCAGCTCAGACTGAGAGGGACAGAGAGGGCATGGGAAGGGGGCGGGTACAGCTTCGAGGTGGAGCATGTGCTTAGCGTGCACGAGGTCCTGAGCTCAGTCCCCAGCCTCCATCAAAATAAGTAATAAGCCGGATTACCTCCCCCGCAAAGCAAAAGCAGACCAGAGAGGATGGCGTGGAAAGCCTCTGCTGCAGATCCTGCGGGCGGAGGACAGACCGATGGCGCCTCAGCTGAGGGCCCGCCCCCCTCCTCCCGAGGAAGGGGCGAACCTGAGGGCGCAGCCGGGGCCTTGATGGGCGCTGATGGGGTGTGCCCGCCTGGATTTTGAAATTGCCCGCCTCCTTCCACTTTCTCCCTTCTGCATTTTCGGGGGTTTTTGTGGGGGGTAGTTTATGGAGATACTGGGTAGTTAGGTTTATTTATTTACCTATTCACTTATTATTTGATGGAGGTACTGGGGATTGAACCCAGGACGTCCTCGTGCATGCACCACTGAGCTTACCCTCCCCCCAGCTTTCCCCCCTTTTGGGGGGATGCTGATGTCTGTAACTGGCATCTTACAACTGTTCTGCCTTGTATTTTGGAAGCAGAGGACTTGTCTAGTTTCAAAGGTCCACGTGTGGAAAGGAATTTTGTGCTAGGATGGATCATACTCAGAAGTCTCACCTGCAGGGGCAGGTGTAGCTCAGCGATAGGGCACGTGCCTGGCGTGCACGAGGTCCTGGGTTCGATCCCCAGTACCTCCGTTAAACAGGTAAATAAACCAACCTAATTACCTCCCCTCCCCCACAGAAAAGCCCATTTATACGTGAGTCAGATGATTTAGGTGGGATTTGGGGTTTGCCTTGATGCTGTCATGGGTTGCGACTTTTGGGGACCTTGCAGTGGGGTGTGTTTTACACGTGAGATAGACAGGAAACTTGCTGGCGGGTAGGCAAAATCATGCCACCACCCAGAAGAGTCCACACCCTGATTCCCGGAACCTGTGAACATGTCACCTTACGTAGCACAGGAATTAAAGCTGTCTGGGCCCAGTGTGATCACGGTGTCCCTGAAACTGGAAGAGCCAGGGGGGACTCAGCCCGACGTCCCTGGCCTTGGAGGTGGAGGAAGGAGCCATGAGCCAAGGATGCTGGAGCCTCAGGAGCTGGAAAAGGAAGGAAATGGACCCCCTGGGGCCTCCAGAAGGAACGCAGCCCAGGCCTCATCTTGATTTTAGCCCCGTGAGACCCAGGTCTTGGCCTCCAGAACTTGAGAGAACACACTTGTGTGGTTTTCAGCCACTAGGTGTTTGGTAACTTGTTCCTACAGTGATTGGAAACTAACATGTCTGTCAGACGGGCCAGGGGACTCTCACAGGATCACTCAGAGGCCAGAGGAGACGACCTATGCAGACACCTGCCCAGGGCCCGACTCCCAGGGTGAGTTTGACAGACAGCAGGCCTGGGCCTTGGCCTGACAGCCAGAACCCACAGTCCCACCCGGCGCCCCACGGCTGTTGTTCGTCCCCTCCCTCGTCCGTCAGCCCCCGCTGCCCTTCTCCAGCAGACAGCACTGCCTTGGGGTCTTCTTCCCGTCCCTGGCCACCCTCTCTGTTCCCTGCTCACCTACCCCCTTGCTGAGTCACTCCCAAGAGAGCTGAGGGCTGGTGGTGGGGTGCGGGGTGTGTCCAAGAAAGGGAAGTGTGATGTGCTCACAACAGTGTCTGGCACATCATTAGTGCTTGGGTATTGGCTTTTATTTTATGTTAGCAAATATCAACACTAACAGGTTTTGGCTTAGCTTGCCCTGCTGTCTGTTGCTTACAGACAAGGGAGAGCTTCACGTCAAAGTGGGCTTGCAGGACGTGGCTCCTTCCCACTGGAGGAGTGTGGCGGCGGGCAGACGGAAAGCTGGTGGTCTGCCGTGGCATTTTCTCTTGGGACTCCAGTCACGTGCCCATTAAGGCTGACTCTTCAGACTGCAAACCCTGAGCGGGCCGAGTGAAGGAGGAGGAGGTCTGTGTGTCAGCTGCTTCCTCAGTAAAGCAGATGTGGAACTACAGGTCGAGAACATTTCTCTGGTGGCTGGCCACACGGGGCCCCGGGAGCCAGACAATCATGTGCCTTACCAGAATGCATCAACCAAACCCCCTCCCCCAGCCTCTTTTTCAAGCTCAAGGTTATTGGACATTATGCAGTCCATCGACTGCAGTGGAAGCTGGTCCCCTTGGCCTCTCCCTCTCCCTTCTGGGCCCCGAGCTCCCTCAGAAGCCAGGCGACGTTACAGGGCCGGGCGGAGGGGGAGACCCAGCTCCACGTCAGCAGGGCCCCCAGCTCAGCAGCCAGGAGCACGGTGCCGTCGTGGCGTGCTCCTCCAGCACGAGGGTGTGGGAAGAGCCAGGCCGCGCTGGTTCTGCTTGCCCCCCGCCCCTCCGCAGGACACGTGGCAAGGCCTGGAAACAGCTTGTCACATGGGCTGGGAGGCCTCTACCGGCTCTAGCGGGTGGAGCCCAGGGATGGTGCTGACACCCTGCAGAAACCACGGGGCCGCAGTGTTGGTGGCGCTGTGGTGGTGTAGATGGTGGGTGCAGAGTGGCCAGGCTGCATCTGACCTCCTCATATGGGGGCGGAGGTGCGTGTGTGAGAGAGGCCAGGGGAAGGCTCCACGGGCGTTGTGGTCTCTGCTGAGACCCCTCGTCAAGGATCGCTTCTTGTCCGTCCTCAAGGCTGTGTGGCGACGCCCAGGTGCAGCCTTCTTGTCATGGGGCTGGGTGACCCGCGGCTCTCGGGAGGTGGGACCCGTCCTTGGTGCTGCAGCAGCAGAGGCCGGAGCTGGCTGTTGTGGGGTCAAGGTAGGCACAGCAGGGACCATGTGCTCTGCCAGCCCACCATCTCCAGGGTCACCCGCCAGCCTCAGCCCGTGGCATCCAGGCTGGGTAGGTGCCCCAAGGCTCAGCCTCCAGGAGAAAAAGGTGCTGGTCTCGTCTCGGGTGGCAGCAGAGCTCAGTGGCTGGGCAGGGTCCATGCTCGACAGGCACCCGTCCCCAGCAGAGATCTGTGTCCTGCGCCCAGCTCCCCACCGGCCCGGCCCATGCTGCCCGCCCGGCCCCACACGGCAGCCCATCCTCTTCAGCTGGGGCAGAGCAGCACCAGCCACCTGGCGGAGCCAGCCCCAGGCGGCACCCCCGTCCCGCCCTGCCCACCTGCCTGGACGGAGACTGGCGTGCGTGTCTTTACGGAAGGAGTTTATTGTTCGGAACTAAAGTCGCTCACAGTTATTTGACAGGGGTACACTGGGTGGGGCTTGTCCGTCTGCACGACGTCCGTGTGTCCCGAGTACAAAAGAGGAAGAAGGCTAACGAGAGGTATTGCTTCCGTGTCCTCTGTCTCTGGAGCGGCCCCTCCCGCCGGCGCGCACGGCTCTCGCTGTTCTAGGTGTTCGCTTTTTTGCCATGTACTGAAATCCCAGCCTGTGGTCGGGGTGTCCGTGTAACAAGTGTTCAAATCTACCCACGACAGGAGAGCGGGCAGGGCGGGCGGGAGGCACCAGATGCAAAGAGGACTTGTCCCAGCAAGGGTGTGCAATCGCACCTGCCTCCGCGCCTGTGGCCCCCGAGGCAGAGACAGACCGGACAGGCGGCCCCGGCGGCCGCCTCGCGAGCCCTCCACGCGCAGAGGCCGCCGCTGCCTTGCTCCCTGGCTGTTTGTGTTTTTTTAAATTTTTGTCATTTTAATAAAAAAGAACCCTGCGGTGCCCCTGCTGTCTTGAGGGGGATGGGTGGTTCAGGCCTTCCTCCTGCCCCACACTCGGACACAAAACCAAGATGGTCCCCAGCCCGGGCCTGGCGGACGGGCCTTGGCGGTGCCGGGCCCCCACAGGAACGGGCCAGAGCCAAGACCAAGTGAACCGCACCCTTCTCTAAATATATATATATACGTGCGTGTGTGTGTGTGTGCGCGCGCGTGTGCGTGTATAGAAAGGACCAAGAGCAAAGAACCGAATTCAAAGCCTAGCGCTGCCCCGCGGTCCCCCAACACCCTTCTCCAAAAACAACCGAGAAAAAAAGTTTATAAAAATATCTTGCAGGAATTCTTTAAAGTTTACAGTAGCTTGCCAGCGCCGCATCCACCAGCTGCCCCCGCCGCCCCAGCGCCCCGACGGCTCTGTCCACGGGGCATCTTGGCCCAGACCCCACCCTGCCCAAGACACAGACAGACAGACAGACAGACAGACGGCAGGACGGCGCTGCTGCTGCCCCTTCCCTGAACAGAGAAGTAAGAAACTCAGTAAGTTAAAACCGCAAATAAATAACACTGGTCTCGGCCAGCCCGGGGCGGGCGGGTGGGTGCTCCGGGCCTCCGGGGTCTCTTCCCCCCATGGCCAGGAAGGAAGGGGAGCGTCTGAGCCCCGCGAGCCGTGGCGGCACTGAGGTGCCTGGACGGAGGAGGGAGCTGCAGGGAGGAAAGGTGCCGAGGAGAGGCCGCACGGCGCTGGGCCTCATGGCTGCTTTGCCCCCTTGGGCCCTGATCTGGAGGCCGGCTGGGCAGGCCGGACCTGCTGAGGGCTCCGGTCGCCGCGCGTCCCGTCGGGTGGGCCGGGGGCAGCTTCCCCTCGGAGCCGGGTCCTCCTCCCCATGGCCATGCGGAGCTGAGACCGGGCAGAGCTGCCGTGCGGGCGGGCAGAGGCGATGGGCGGGCAGGCGGAGGTGGGCAGAGCCTGGCCGCCGGGCGGGCAGCAGCAGCAGCAGCAGGAGAAGAGAGAGGACAGATCCACGGCAGCGGCCTTGGGTCAGCCAGCGTCTGGTGCAGAGCACAGAGGGTGGCCTCGTGGAGGCGACGTGTTAACTTTTCGGGATAATTCCTGGTGTCAGAGTGGAAACAGGGTGTTGTCAGAGAGGCAGAGAGACAGCGAGGGGAGCGCACGGGCAGGCCCAGCGTGGCGTGGCCCCCGGTGCCCCTCCTCCCTGGCTTCACAGCCGTCTAGGCGGACAGACGGGTGCGGCCCCGGGTCCACACGTGGCGGGCGGCGAGGCGGCCTGGGCCGCTGTCAGGGCCATGCTGGGGGAGGGGGCTATGTGTCTAAGGCTGCTCTCGGCGGGCGGCGGGCAGCCCCGTCCTGGCCGTGTCCTTGCCCGCTGGGTATGCGGCGTCCCCTCCAGGGCCGGGGCCAGCGGCCGCGGAGTCCCCCAGTGGGCCGTGGGCACTCCGCTTGGCGGGCGTGCTGGGGGCCTGGGCCGCCTGCCCATTCTTCTCGTCTGAAAAAAGTTGTTTAATTACGTCAAAGAAGTTACTCAATGGGCTGCCTGGGTGCACAGAACAGAAGACAAAAGAAAAAAAAAGAAAAGAGAAAAAAGGAGAAAAGGAGGAAGGGAGGGAAGAGAGAGAACAGACGAATGAATGAAGGGCCTGCTGGCGGGCGGGCGGGTGGGCAGGTGGGCAGACGGGCGGGGCGGCAGCAAGCGGGGCGGGTGGAGCCCAGGCCGGTGGGGACCCCTCCCTCACCAGGCCTCCCTGAAGGCCCAGGCCCCCCCACCTCAGCTTCGGCCTCCCGGTCAGCCCTGCAGCCTCACCCGCTGGCCAGCCCCACTCTGGAGACGGAGACGTCAAGGCCAGGGCTGAGCGGGACCCCGGGCCGGCGGCCGGCGGCCGGGAGGCTGGAGCCAGTGGGCCTGCCAAGGTCCTCCCAGGAGGCCTGGTGCCCAGCCCCTGGCCAGCCCGGGTGGCACAGCGTGGACACAGAGGTCAGCGGCAGACAGACAGATGAATGGATGGGTGGACAGGCATGGAGCTTGGGTGTGGGGGAGCTGGGGGCAGCAGCTGGAGGGGGCCCTGGTTCCAGAGAGACAGTCCTGACGGCAGGAGGAAGGGGCACAGATGGGGGGCTGTGCTTGCTGTCCAGGTGCACGACTAGGGGCACCTCGGCTTCACCTGAACACGTTCCCCACCTGAGCCCCTCCACCAGATGCGGTGCAGAGGGCTGTGAATGCGTGGGGCCGTGCAGCTCCCCGCACCCCCTGCAGTGAACAGAGGGCCTGACACCAGCCTCCTGCCCAAGGACTGGGGCCACTCTGACCCTACGCCAGAGCCAGCACATGGGACCCCGGCTAGCCGTGGGGCTCAGGAACCCCTTCCTCCTCTGAGCCTTGGGGTCCCTCCCTGGCCTGCCCTGATCCTACCGCCAGACCTGTGGCCACCCTGGGGTTGAGTGAGCGAGGCTGCTCCTGGCAGGGGTGGGGGGCTGGGCGCAGCTGGGCGCCTGCGGGGCCACGGGTGTGTCCAGACCCCTCGTGTACACAGGGACCTCAGGACAGCAGCAGGGGTGGCGGGGCAGCACCCGGCCAGGAGCAGGCTGCAGGTGAGCAGGGGGGGTGACAGGCTGGGGGGACCCAGGTGAGCGTGAGGGGTTCTTACCACATTTTGAAAGCCTCCCCGTCATCATTTCCATACAGTTAGTGGTGTCTGGAGCACAGAACGGAGAGAGGGGGGAGGGAGATTTGTGAAAAAGGCTTCCTGCTCAGACCTCAGGCTGGTGCTGCCTGCAGCCTCTGGCCGGCCTGGGAGGGGGCGGGGCCTGGGGAGGGGACAGGGCCTGGGTGGGCAGGCCTGAGAGGGGCAGGGCCCAGAGCAGGGTAGGGCTCAGAGGAGGGCGGAGCCTGGAGTGGGCAGCATCTCCGGGCAGCAACCAGAACCTAAGGACCTGGCCCTGCCCCTCCCTGCCCTGGGCCTCCCAGGCCCTCTCTCTCCTCCATCCTGCCCTGGGCTCAGGACACCTGCTGTGGAGCTAAGCAGCCCAGGGCTGTGGTCCTGGTCTACACTGTTCACCTGTGTGTCCTTACCCTGCCACTCTGACTCAGGTGGCCATGTGGCTCCTATGTGACCCACAACTCATGGTGGCACCCCCTTCCCTGACCCTCTCCCTCCCTCTGCTGGGCCTGGGATGTTGGGGCTTGGGGTGGGGAAGGCAACAGGGCCCAGGGGTGGAGGGCTGCACCCCCACAGCCCTCGCTGGGGCTTCTGCACGTGCGATGTGTCCTCTCAGCCTCTCCTCCCTGGGCTGGGCTGGGGGCCCTGTGAGTGGCCACCAGGTCCCTTGGCCTGGTGCCTGAGGGGCCCCAGCTTCCAACCCCTCCTGCAGTGGCTCTGGGACTGACTTTGCTGGACAAGACTGTCCATTGTGGGAGGAAGGGCACAGGGAAAGGCTGGCGCACAGGGAAACCCCTTGGCAAGTCCAGGGGACAGGGCTGAGGGATGGGCTCGGGTCCCGGGATGGGCTCGGGTCCCAGGTTGGGCTCTCCAAGTCCAGCACTCCCTGAAGGAAGGCAGGGCAGACAGGCTTGCCCCGGGCGGGCACCCAAGAACCTCCCAGGATGTGGTTTGGACACATGGCTAAAATGGGGTCAGGGCCAAAGGAGGCCCCTGCTTTGAGGTGGGCACAGGCCTGGGAGTGGGGCCCTAGGGAAGGGCCGTATCCACCCTGCTTACTGCTGTGCCCAGGGCCTAGTGCAGGGGACGCTCACTGACAGAACGGTACCTCTCAGGGTGGCACTGCCTGGCCAGGAGCAGTGAGGAACCAGGGACCGGGGCAGCACACCAGCCCTTGGCCTGCCTCCCTGGACGAGCACTGTCCTTCCCCAGCTTCAGTTTCCCTCTGTGAGCACTGCCCTGCTCTGAGGTGGAGGCATTAAAGGCCCCTGCCCCGTGCCAGCCTGGCTCCAGGGCCAGGAGAGCCGGCCCCCTCCATGGGGTGAGGGCCCTCCAGCCCCCCCACCGGGGGACGAGGTGCATGTTGGGACGGGGGGGCAGGTGAGACACAGACAATGGAATGCAGATGGTAAGGGCAGGGGTGGACGAGTGGGGCTGGTCTGGTCTCCGGACCCCACAGAGAAGCACAGAAGGTTGGCTGCAGGGGGCTCCGAGGAGGGTCTGGGGCTGAACACCGCTCCCAGCTCCCGGACCCCAGCCCCAACACAGGCCTCAGGTGAGCGCCCGCCCTCCGTGCAGACAGGCACCGCCCACCCTAATAACACGCCCCACTAACACGCAGCTCATGCACCTGCCCCAGGGCTCACCCGCCCCCACACAGCTGCTGCCTGCTCCCACCGGATGCCTGTGGCCCCCAGGGCCTCAGGCCTGGGCAGCCCCGTCCCCGTGTGTGCCCCCCAGGCCTAGCTGGGGAGCCCTGCCTTGACTGGGACCTTAGGACCCCTCTGTCCTGCCCGTCACATGTCAGTGAGTGTGGGTGCCGGGCCCACAGTCCTGGAGAGTGCTACGCGGGGGACCCCGAGGGCGGCAGGGCTCCCAGGCAGGACCCTGGTCACCGCTCTTCCGGAGGCTGCTTGCACTGGCCTGGGTCTGGGCCCGTGCGGCCTGCCCGGGGCTGGGAGGTGCCCTCCTGGGGCCAGCCTGGCTCTTGGAGGGGACCTGCCCACAGCCCCTCCCTGCCCCAGTGGCGGGGCCGGACGCCTTACCTGCCAGCGTCAGAGGCTACTCTCGTAGCTGGTGGCCACCTTCTGGCCCTTAAGCCCAGCGCCCCAGCTTAGTCCTGGAGCTGGCGGGGGGGGTTCTACAGTGGACAAGAGGCGCCTTTCAGTGTGGTGTGCTGGGCCCTACCTCCCTGGGTGTGCAGACTGCCGGCCGCTGCAGGGAGGGCTCTGCGCCCTGGGTCACACGCAGCCGGGCGGGGGGCGGGCACCCCCACTCACCAGCCCTCGGGGCGCCCGAGCTGAGCCCCTCCCTCACCTGACAAGTGCTGAGCGGAAGGCTGGTCGTGTGTGCTCAGCAGCTGGGTCTGAATGGTCTCCACGACCCTCTTGAAGCGGCGGCTCGGGCCTGGGGGAGACGGGGCGTTAGGCGGGCAGGGCGGCGGGAGCCTGCACCCCGGGCTTCGGCCGCGGCTCACCTGACAGGAGCGTGAACGTGACAGAGTAGATGCCGTTCTCCTTCTGTGCCGCCCCGCCCTCCGTGTAGGTGATGTCCACCTGGAACTTGACTGGCTTTTGGAACACCGCCGGGCCCCCTGTCGCCTTGTACTCGGCCCGGAAGCTCGTCTGGGAGATGACACTGTGGCTGAGGCTGGGGATCTGTGGGGCGGAGGGCGGCGTGAGCGCAAAGAAGGCCGAGGAGACCCCGGAGGGGAGGGAGCCGGCCCCCGCCCCCACGGCCCCTGCGGCAGATGGATTTCCACACCAGTCTGGGGCATGGGGACACAACGACAGCCCAGAATTGTGAGCTGCAGGTGGGGGGAGAACGGGCCCGCGAGGGAGGAGGCCCCGAGGGCAGCAGGGAGGACCGGGGTCAGGGCCTTGGCTGCGGACTGAGAAGACGCCCCTGGAGTCAAGGCCCCCCCCAGCTTGCTGGTCCTGGGGTCCACAACTCCAGGCACGGGCCAAGGGCCCTCTGCAAATCTGGGGTGTGGAGCAGCGAGGGAAATGCCGGTCAAAGCAAAACCTGGAGGTGGTCTTGCCTCAGAGGGGACGCCCCCAGGGCAAGGCTCTGGTGCTCAGGAGAGCAGAGCCCGGCCTGCTGGGTAGAAGGGCCAGCCTGCGTCAGGAGGCTGAGTCCACATCACAGAGGAGGAAATCTTGGGGTCCCCGGAGCTGCAAGAGGGGCCTGGGGGGCTCCAGGAGAGGCCCAGACCCGGGGCCCCAAGGAGAGCCGGCTGTGGTGGCGGGGACGGGGACTCATCGGGGCCAGATGCCCACATCCAAGCCAAAGCCCCTGCCTAGCGCAGAGCTGCCCTGGTTCCTTGAGACCTCTGGGAAGAGTGCCAGGCTGTCCCCAAGGCCCTAAGGGGAACTTGGCTGCAGCCAGGGTTGCAGGGTGGCAGAATGCATGGTGGGGCTGAGGCTGCACTGAGCCAGGGAAACCACCCCCGCAGGCCTGACCACCACAGTGTGGGGCCCGAGCTTGAGCTGTGGGGACGCTGTGAACCCCTAAGCTGTGATCCTGGGGAAGGGGGTCCAGCAAAAGGCAGGCCCCATGTAGGGTGGGGAGGGTGGGGCTCCCTGCCGTGACTCTGCAAGAGAATCTCCAGGGCTTCCCGCTCCACATGCCCAGAGATACCGGCAAAAACCCACAGAACCCACCTAAGGCCCAAGCACAGCCCACCCGTGAAGAGCCACCAGCGGGCGGAGAGGGGCTGCCGGAGGCCAGTAGCGTGTGGGGTGGGCAGACAGCACACTGAGACGAGCCAGGCCCCCGGGGACAGTTCCTGAGGCCTCGGGCACGTCCGCCAGACCCAGCAGAGGCCCTTCCTCACAGAACCCTCCGCCCCCACCCCTCAGAGAGGTGTCCTCCCAGGCCCATCCCTGTCCCCGCACCCCCTTCCAGCACAGCGCAGCCCCGTCTGGGCCAGCACGCAGCACAGCCGCTGCTGTCGACCACCGTCTCCTCAAAGCGCTAGCCCCACGGCCCAGGCCAGGGCTGCGCAGTGAGTACGCGCACAGAGCGAGTGTCCCCCATGGCCGGAGGCTCACCGACAGGAAGGCGTGGACGATGTCGGCCTTGATGGAGCTCAGCGGCTTGTCCTTGATGACCACGAAGATCTGCTCCTCCTTCTCCAGGTTGATGAAGTTCCCAAACCAGGACTTCTTGGCGAGCCTGGGGGTGGAGGGGCTGGTTATGTCAGGGAACCCCTACCCTGGCCCTGATCCTCCAGGCCCTGACTCCACAGCCCTCATGCTAATCCCACAGCCCTGGGCCTCACTCACCCCTCCGCCTTCCCCTGCCTGCCTGGGGCTGGGCAGTGCCCACTAGGCTCCCACCAGAAGAGAAGGGAGAATGGGGGCTGGTGCCCTTCCCTTGAGTCCACCGTGAGCCCCAGCCTCACTTTTCTCATGTCTCCAGGTAATTTGCTAAGCTACAACCCTGCAGCTTCCTGGAAAAGAGTGCCCCGGTCTGGGGGTGCATGGGGAGCAGGCAGGGTGCGGGAGGTGGGACAGCACAGGCATGGACGGGAGACACGGCGCAGATGGCAGGGGCTGGGGCCTTGGATGCTACCTGCCCTGCCACCCTCTATCTGGGGACCAGTGGCCGCCGGGCTGCCGGCATCCCTGCGGCCCAGCCAAAGTCACTCTGCAGAACATGGTGGTCACTTCAAATCCTGGGGGCCCAGCTACTGTGTCAGGCAGGGCAGAGGCCATGCCCCACGGGACCCAAGGCTGGCGACACCGTCACAGATGCCCAGGACCTCCCTTTACTCTGTCCTCTGCCGGTCTTATCACTTGTCCAGCACCTGAGGCCACGCTTCTTTGAAACGGGGTCCTCCCAACAGTGCACACCAGTGCAGGAGACCCCTCTGCTGACCCTCTGGGTTCACGCCTGTGTCAGCCCCTCCCTCGGGCACAGATGAGGCCCGGCACTCGCTTCTGACCAGGAGAGCGTGGGGAAGGGACGGGCGTCACCTCCGAGGTCAGCTCACAGAAGGCTGGAGTTCCATCTGACAAAGCCGCCTGATGCGATGGGGGTGGTGGACGTGGTATGACCAAGAGGCCTGCGTAGCAAGGACCCCAAATCCTGCCAGTGACCCCATGAGCTGGTGGCAGAGCCTGCCCAGCTGAGCCTCGAGACGACCACCACTGGACACTAAAGCTGGGCCCGACCCACGGAGACCGGGTGGTCAGCGTGTGCTGTTGGGAGTAGCTTGTCACGAGCGACTGCTGACTCACACAGCTGGGCAGCGCCAGCACAGATGTGGCCAGAGCCAGTCCAGGCTGGACAGGGCCAGGGCCGACTGGCCGGGCCCTGCATCTTGCTCCGGCTGGGCTGGCGGGATGAGCCATGGGGTCCGATGCCCAGCAGTGCTCTCTGGCTGGTCCTGGGGCTTGGGTGGCTGTTTCCTGCTGGGAGACTTCCCTTTTTCCTGCCCGATTCCACCAGGCATCCTGCCCACCAGGGCCCTTTCTGCTCCCGTGGCTGGAGCTGGCCTCTGTCTGGCCCAGGATCCCCGACAGCAGACGCAGAGACGCAGGGACACAGGTCCTTGCTGACCCCATGCCAGCACGGGGCCACCTCCACTTCCCTCACGTGCTGCGGGCTCTGTGGGGTGTTTGGAGCTCGGGGGCGCAGGCTGGGGAGCTCACGGATGGGACACCTGCCCTCCCCTCCCTCGACGAGTAACAGTGGAAGCTCAGCTGTGTGCTGTGGGACGCCAGCAGTTCGGCGTCTGGTATGAGAGAAGCCTGGGTAGGCCAGGAAGGCCTGACTCGGCATCAGCTGGGCCTGTGTGGCCAAGCATTGGATGTTGCTTCTGAGAGGAACTTTGGGGTGGGCGCCAGACTCCAAGCACAGCGGGTCTCCCTCCAAGACACGGCGGGCCTTGTCTGATCGTCTAAAGCCTTAGGACCGGAGGCTGAGAGTTCCCGGAAGACAGAATTCTCAAAACTGCAAGGTGGAGACAGGCCCGAGTCCCAGCCTGCAGCCAGCAGATCAGACTCACTCAGGGGTGCAGCGGCCCCCAGCTGGAAGTTCCTGCCTCCAGGACCTGCAGTCTCAGACCAGCCAGCCCCACAGTCATGCCCGCCGGCTCCCAAACACCGCAGCCCCACACACACGGGGCTCATCCCTCTGGGGCCTTGACTGGCGGGGCTCAGGGCAGGAGGGCACATCGTCTGCAGAAGCAGGCGCTGGGGGGTGCACCACGCCCCCTGGGGCCACCCAGGTCTGCTCCTTCCCATCAGCCACACCCGCTAGGGACAGGCAACAGCCAGAACCCTCAGGAAGGGGACGAGGTCACCAAAGGACTCGAGAAAAGGAAGGAGAGGCCCCAGCCACCCGCACCGTCGCATTGGGCTCCTGTGGGTGGTTTTTTAACTTTTTGGAAATACGTAACAATTACGTTACAGATACAGTCATGAAAGTGTCTGATGACAGCAGAAGACTAACAGGTCACCAGCGGGTAGGCAGAGACCCCGAATCCCTGCACTCCGGGCCGGCTGCCCATGTGCCCATGACCCTGACGCGGGGCTCCTCACCCCACACACCTGCTGTGTCTGCAGGCCCTGCGCAACCTGGACGTGGTGATGGCAGCTGGCCCACCTGCCTGCCTCCAGAGGCTGCCTGTGAGGTCACGGCGGCCCTGCCCTGCATCTGCCCCTCTGCATTTCACTCTCACGCTTGAGGTGGGGAGAGCAGGGGTTGGGGCCTCTGTGGAGTCTTCACCTCAGACACACGGAACTTGGTGTCCAGACCGTCCAGGATGGAATGCAGCCCCGTGTCCTCCTCTTGCACAACAGTGAGCCAAGGGCTCTGTCTGTCCTGGCCCCAGCCAAGGCCACCCTCCCCTGGACATGTGTTCCTGCCAGCCGCTCCATGCCTTTTCCTATTCTGACACCTCCTCCCTGAACCCTCCATCCAGGTGTCTGGCCACACTCCGGGCTGTGCTCCCATCTGCACCAGTGCCCCCGCCGGCGGAGGCTGCCCCTTGCAGGCACCGCATGCCTGGCCACCAAGGGCTCCCCCCCCCCACCGTGTGGAGGCCGAGCTCTCAGCAGATGTGGACTGTCACTCCAAGGCATGGCCGTGCTGTCCCTTGCTGCCCCCAGCCCCAGGCTCCCCCCAGTCTGTGGCTTCTGAGCAGAGCTGGGAAGAGCAGCTCCCTCCCCACCCCACGCCCCCAACCTGGCACTCAAGGTGGAGATGCAGGGATACCAGCACTGAGAGCGGCCCGGGGACAAGCAGATGGCCATAAAGAGAAGGACCAGAGGGCCCCATAGCCCTCAATGGATCCCCCTGGCCTGACACGTGGGAGGGTCCCCCACGGCCCCCACAGTCTGCATCCAGGCACTGGGAAGGAGGTAACAGCTGACTCAACCTGGGGACTTACTCTGGGGACGACTCCGGAGTCAGGTTGGACATTTCCTCGGGCGTCGGAACTATGCACAAGGGAGGGACAGGGAGAGAAGGTGTGACCACGCCACCCTTTCCCCCTAGGGCCCCTGCACTGCAGAGCCAGGGCGCTGTCCACAGCACCCACACACGGGTCAGCCCCCGGCCCCTGCCCACAGCTGTAGCTGCAGGAGCCTCGGCCCCAGGGAGCTGTCCTGCCTCCTGGTGCTGAACTGGACCAGGCCTTCTCTGGTCTCCAGCCAGCCCTGCTGTCCAGGGACAGATGATACCTGCCCCCCAACGCCCCACCTGTCGGCTGTGCTGTGCGGCTGGTGGTCCCTGGTGGCCGACCAGTGCCAACCGACCCTCGGCACGCAGCACACAGCGGCAGGCTGCCCACCTCTGCCCTAGTCCTGTGGGCTTCCTGACCATCCACACCCACACCCACCCACTGGCCCTCTCTCCTCCATGGGGCCCAGGCAGCCCCACCTGAGGCCAAAGGGGAACAAGAGAGCCAGGGATCCCAAGGCCATGCCTGCCAGATGGGCATCTCGGTGCCGAGTGGGCCCCTGGCACTGCCTTATGGACACAGGATGAACCACCAAAGGGGAGTAGCAGCTCCTCCAAACCCAACTCCTCCTGCCCAGCTGGCCAGGAAGGGTGGTGCTCCCCTGCAGCCCCCTCACTGCACACCTCACCACCTCCAGACACCCTCACCTTGCAGTTTCCGGCGGTGGAAGCGGGGTGACCCCAGGAAGCTGTTCTTGATGGAATTGAGCCGTGTCCTCCAGGGCACCCCACCCACACTGGGGCTGGACGGTGGCGTGGGGTTGGGCGTGCCAGCCGGGCTCTCCTTGGGCGTGTGCACGGGCGTCCCCTTGGGGGTAGGGAGGGGACTGCCCCTCGGAGAGGGGTGAGGGGTCACCTGTATGGTGGGGACAGATTTGGTGTTTGGTTCAGTCCCAGCGGGTGGGAGCCGGGCAGGGGCCGGCAGGGCAGGTGGGCCTGGGGGCAGGGCCAGCTGGGGGCTGATGCACCCCGGGACAGGGGGCCGGGCCTGGGTGCCAGCCGGGAGTGGGTTGGACTTGGTGCCCTGCAGCGGCTTGTCAGTCAGCTTGGCCTTGCTCGGCAAGGTCTGGGTCTTGGGGTTGGGCCGCGGGGCGGCCTGTGGAGGGAGGATGTGTCCGGGCCGAGAGGCGCTCCGGCAAGCTTCCGGCTCCATGGAGGTGGCTGGGGAGCAGGCCACGAAGGGGACCTCGGGGGGCGGGGGAGGCAGGACAAACTTTCTAACAGGCTACGGGGCAGGCGCAGAGGGCAGGAGGGAGAGAACCGGGGCACCCACCAGGCAGGCAGCCACAGCGCATGCCCCACGCCCCCACCGCATGCACACACAGCACCAGGGGGACCGCAAAGCAGGACCAGTGGGGACAGGCGGGCGTGGGAGGGGGAGCGTTTGCCACAAAAGAAAACAACACACGAGAAAACAAACAACAAAACAGAAAAGCGTGCAGTTAGCCAGAGGAGCCGGAGCAGAGCAGCAGCCGCCGCCACCCGGGCAGCCCGCGGCAGGCGGGGTCCGCCAGCCGCCCCACCCTGGTGCGCACGGGGGCGGAGGCCGGGCAGCGTCACTCACCCGGGGGCTGCTGAGTGGGCTGGTGGAGAGGCCTGAGGAGGCGCCGCTGATGGACCTAGACCTGGGGACACAGGCGTGGGGGGGCGGCTCAGATCCGGAAGGGGTCCCAGCCTTCCCCAGGTGGGCCCTCCAAGAGGCCCGGAGCCCTGGCTGAGAGCCCCGAGGCTGACCTGGTCTGGTGCACACCTGGCCATGACCAGGACCGTCCTGCCATCCCCACCCCACCTCTCAGCAGGCCCAGGAGAACCCACAGCCCCTTGGGGGCCCCATCAGAGCCCCCCAGTGGTGTGGCTGGTGGCTCCTCCCCTGCACACAAGAGGTGCCCTGTGTCCAAGGCCCCAGGCCCAGGGCAGCACAGAGGAGCCCTTAGTGAGGATCTCGGGGGCCTGGGTGAACGGAGGGATGAGGGGAGGCGGGGGCCTCCGTGCACAGACTTGCACCCCTGGGCAGGCTGCACCCCCCGCATCCCGGCTGCCCTGAGCCTGGCTGACCCCCCCACACACACAAGGCTGAGCTGTCACGGCCCCAAGTCCTGCACCTCACACTCAGGCGTGTGGCACCTGCTGGCACCAGCTGGCACCAGCCCAGCCCCTCCACACCCACAGCCACCCTGCCCGGCCCAGAGCTGCCCATGGACCTCCCGTCGCTCACACCATGAGGGCCTGGGCAAGACACAGCTGGGATGGGCATCAGCAGGAGGTGGACTTTGCCCACACCTGGCCCCATTCAGCCTGCAGACCTGGGCACGGCCAGAAGGAAGGCCACTGGTCCAGTGTGCCCAGCCAAGACATACAGACAGCCGCCACCCCCTCAGGGCAGGAGCTGGACACCTCTCAGGGCAGGGCCAGGCCTGCGGGCCTCGCTCCACCACAATGCGCGGCCTCGAGAGAAAGCAAACGCCCGCTCACCCCTGGGCGCCGGCACCTGCCATCCTTAGAGGAAGGAAACCGGAGGGGTCGAGGCAGCCACAGGAGAGAAGAGGACAAAGAGTGAAGGCCGTCCATCCACACCGCCACCAGCCCACCCACCTGCCCACACTGCAGCTCAGCCCCTGGGCCACGGGGCAGAGCCGGACCCACGCTGGCCAGTCCCCAGCACCTGTGGGCTGGGGCCCCATGGCAGTGACCCTCCAACTCCCCCCAGCCTGGTGCAGCCATGGAACAGGGTGCGGCGCAGACCCAGCTCTCAGCGTCCTCAGCCCAGCCGGCCCACGGCCAGTACCACACCCAGAGCCAGGCCTGGGCCCAAAGCTTTCAGATGCTGCAGAGGGGCCAGTCAGTCCCACCTGGCGCCCACCCCAGCAGCCTTGGCCGGCAGGACAGTGGCCACAAGCCAGCCATGAGCCTGCTGCCGCCGCAAGGAAAGCAGAAAAGCAGCAGTGGGGGAGGGGACGAAGCTGTGTCCACGCCCTGCTGTCTAACCGAGCGGCCCCTGGACACTGACTTGCAGGAAGGGTGGTGCCAGCAGGAGGGCAGCCAAGGTTGGGCACAGAGCGAGTGGCGCTCAGAGGCCGGGCCCTGAGCCGAGACTCCCCAGTGCGGGCACTCCTGTCCCTTCCTGGGGAGCCTGCAGCCATCTTGGGCCACCACTACCACTCTGGCCCTTGTGGGCAGCAGGGCAGCCCGAGGACACGGGCCAGTGTGGGATGGGGGAGGGAAGGTTAGCCGGGGCACAGAGGCCCACTGACCACAGGGCAAGGGCAGGCCAGGGGAGGGGCCTTACCAGCTGCAGCACAGGGGTCCCAGGGCAGGGAGAGTCTGTGAGTCTCCCGGCCCCGCTCAGGCCGACCGCCAGCCTCACCCCAGCAGCCCCACGCCGCCTCCTGGGCCCCTCCCCCGGCTTGCTGGAAGGGAGGGGGTGCAGCCCTGCCACCAGGCCCGCTGCTGTCTTGGGGGCTGGGGGGCGGGGTGGGTGGGCAGGGTGTATACCTGTCTTCTTTGCTGAATTGGGGGTGGGCTTCAGCGATATCCAGGCTTTTACTGAACATTGCTTTACTACAGCGGGAACAAAGCGAGAAAACACAGTTACTGACGCAGCCCTGCCAGGCGGCCCGGGAGGCCAGACCTCGCAGCTCCGAGCTGGGCACAGCCTGCCTGGCCCCAAGCCAGGGCACACACCCGTGAGGGGGGTCCGGCAGGAGAGCGCCAGGGCCACTGCACACCCGGCCCTGGTGCCCTGCTAGGCAGAGTGGCCCGGCCAGGCTTTGTGGGGTGCCTGGCACCACCATCAGCCCCAGGACCCCTCCAGCCCCAGCGGGTGTGGCCTGTTGTGGCGACAAGTGGCCAAGCCAGAGAGTAAGCAGAGGCCAAGAAGCAGCAGCAGGTGGGGAAGGGCCACGAGGAGGGGCTTCCTGGTAACCTAGGACGGTACACGCCTGACCCCATCCTGGAAGGCAGAGCAGAAGTCACGACAGGTGGCCGCCCACACCCAGCCCTGTCCTGCTCCAGGCAGGTGGGGTGTGAGGGGTGTGGATGGCTGATGCAGGGAGGGCTGGTCAGCTCTCAGCCTGCCCTGTGGGTGATGGACAGGAGGCCAAGGGCAAGGCTTGGGAAAGGTGGGCTGGGAAGAGGCGACTCCCCGCCTGGACCACCGGAGGGGGCCCCGTTTCCCTGGGGCCCCGCCAGGAAAGGTGCACCCAGAACAAGCAGCACCGCGGCCAGCAAGGCCCCTCCTCCTGCTCCCCCTACCCCCACCCCAATGCTGGGGCCCATGGGCAGGGGCCACAGCTGTCTGGAGACCTGGAAGCAGGCCCCCAGAGGCTGGGACTCCAGATCAGTGGCTGAGCCAGCCTGGACCCCTAGGGAGTGCTTGGAACCCCTGGGGTGAGGGGTGGGGTCTGTGGCCTGTGAGTTGGTCAGCCCAGTTTAATCGTGATGGTGGCCCAATGGCCCTGCAGTTACTCAGAGACCTGGCTGGCCCAGTACCCAGTACCCAGCTGACCAGGCGTGGCCAGGGCTGCTGAGACCTCAGGCCCAAGGGCTGTCCCCAGATCCCAGGGCTGTCCCCAAACTGAAGTCCCTGCCTAAGCAGCAACGCTTGGTCACACGCAGCCAGCCCCAAATCAGCTGAGCCTCTGCAGGACCCGATGCCCTCCGTTCCCCCATGAGGTCCGTCTGGACAGCCCAGACCTGCTCATCACAGCCCACCCCTCAAGTGCACATCCCTGACCCCTGCACGGCCACAGGCAGCCCACACGCGGGGCCAGCGTCAAGCAGGGACAAGCTTACTGGGCTGCTGGCTCTGAGCAGAACCTGACCTCTGCCCAGCCCGGCTCATCCACTTAGATCCAGCTCAGCTTAGCCCAGTCCTGCACAGGATAGCCTAACCCATCCCAGTTTAATCCAGGTCAACAAAGCAAAGCCCTGCCCAGCTCAGCCCAGCCCGCTTTACTCCAGTCCAGCTCAGCTCAGCCAGGCCAGCCCAGCTCAATCCAGCCCAGTCTGGTTGAGTTCAGCCTAGATCAGCCCAGCCCAGCCCAGTCCAGCCCAGTCTCTGCCAGTAAAGCTCAGTTCAGTCCAGCTCAGTATAGTCCAGCCCACCCCAGCTCAACTCTGCCCAGCCCAGCCTAGAGTTCAGCCCAGATCAACCCAGTTCAGCCCAGCCCAGCCCAGCCCAGTGCAGCCCCACTCAGCTCAGCTCAGCTCAGCACAGCCAGTGCAGCCCAAGCAGTCCAGCCCTGCCCAGAGGCCTCAGCCCAGCCCCAGGGCCGGGGTGGGTGGCAGAGAAGAGCCAGGCCAGGCCAGGCCAGGCACAGCCCGGGAGAGGCGCCGGTGCTGAGCAGGCCAGGGCACCAGGGGGCGAAGCGCTGGGTCCTCCCACAAAGCACACACCTCTGGCCGTGCTGGGCCATCTCGATGGCCCGCCGCGCGGGCACCGGGGAGCCGCCATCGGTCACGCTCAGCACCTCCATGGACTTGCGCTCAGGCCGCCGCTTGCCGTGCCGGTTCAGCATCGGGGAGTCCACACGCTTCCGGGGAGGGTCTGCGTGCAGATGGGGGTCAGGCCAGGCAGCCGGCTGGGCCCGGAGGGGCACAGGCCGGGCCACCCCCGGCCCCTGTACCTATCTCATTCCGGGGCGGCAGGTCCTCGTCCTCGTGGCTGGGGTACCTTTCTTTCCGGTCCAGGAGGAGGAAATAAATCATCTTCTCCTGGTTTTCCCTGCAGTGGGTGAGAGGCGCTGAGAAGGCTGGATGGGGGCTCCTGGAGGGCGGTGTCCCCACCCACGGCCTCCGCCAGGCCCCTGCCGCTGGCACGGCCCACACGTACTCCTCGGACAGCAGGTCCTGCAGCAGCTTATTGCGGTCTCGGAAGCAGCCCAGGGAGTGCATGCTGTCCAGCACATCAGGGTCCATGTCCTCCAGGCTGGGCAGCGAGCGGATCTGCACCTTGCGGGGGACAGGCTGCTCTGGCTCCGGCTCGTTCTTGCCTCCTCTGGGGGAGACAGGGCACAACACCATGGGTCACTCACCGCTGGCCGGCCTGAGGCTCCTCCGCCCCAGCCCTTCCTGGGGCCCCTGAGTCCTGCTGCTCTCCCTGCGCCCAGCCCCTGCACACCTCCTGCGTCCTGCCTGTGCCCAGCGCAGGCCGGCCGGGGGCCCGGGGGCCCGGGGGCCCGCGGGCCCGAGGCTGGAGGCAGGCCTGCGCTGGGCCGGGCCCTCCCCTCCCGCCTTCCCTAGCAGGCCCTGCAGGCCACAGCGGCAGGCAAAGCAGGTGATGAGGGGAGGAAAAGCTACTTACATATACCATATGTGTTTCTGAATGTGCTCTAGCTACAAGGAAAGAGAAACAGGGAGTTAGTACGAGGAAGGAGCAGAGGCCACGTTAGGAGGCCAGAGGGAGCAGGAGCAGGAGCACGGGGAGGGGGACAGGAGGGTGGAGAGAGGAGGGCAGGGGGAGAGGGATGGAGATGGAGGAGGACAGAAGGGGGAGGGGGAAGGCAGAGGGGTGGGTTTAGGGCAGGATAGAAAGCCAAAGAGAACAGAGGTGGGTAGGGGGATGGGTGAGGTAGGGGGTTGGATGGACAGGGGAGGGCAGCATTCCCGGAGGCTCCAGGCTAGCACCCCTGACCCTGCCTACCCCAGGTGGAAGAGAAAATGCCAACCTAGAGACAGCAGTGAGAGTGGGGGCTGCAGGCAGGGGCAGAGAGCGCGGGTGGGGGTGTGGGAGGCAGGAGCCCCCGGGGGCTCAGGGCAGAAGGCCTGAGAGGAGAGCAGGGGGCAAGCAGCCAGGAACCCGGCCCACCTGCGCGGAAGGAGCTGGGTGCAGGTGCGGGCAGGAGGCTCAGGGCCAGCCCCACTCTCCATCCTGACCTGGGGAGCCCGGTTGGGGAGGTCGGCTTCCTGGGCACCCGGCCACCCCCGCCAGCCCCGTCCTGGAGAGGCCAGCCCAGCAGCCCCACTGCCCCTGCCCTGGGACCTGCCATCCTGGCACCAGCCGAGCCCAGAGGAGGCAGAGACGGCCGGCTGGGGCTTCTTTCAGAAGTGAGGGCTTCCCTCAGACCCTTGCGCTCCCAGCCCCCGCAGCCGGTCATGAGGGTGAGAGACAGCCGTCGGTGGCGCTTGGCCAGCACGTGCGCGCGTGCGGCACACCCCCCCCCCCAGCGACCTGCACAGGTTCACTGACGGCGCGCACACGCCCCCGTGCACACGCCTGCGCACCCCCCCCCCGCGGGCACAGCTGCGCGCCCTCCGCGCGGAGGCGGCAGGGGCCGGGGACGCACCGTGAGGCGCCGCGCCGCGTCCACCTCGATCATGCCACGCAGCAGGCTCTGGCAGTCGGGCGGGATGAAGTGCGGCATGTGGAACACGCCTCGCTTCACCTTCTCCAGCAGCTGCCGCAGGTTGTCGTCGTCGAAGGGCAGCGCCCCCTGCGGGCGGGACCGGGTCACCGCGGGGGCGGACCGACGGAGCGGGGCGGGCGGGACGGAGAGGGAGGGGAGGGGCGGGGCGCTCACCACCAGCAGGGCGAACAGGATCACGCCGCAGCTCCACACGTCTGCCTTGCGGCCGTCGTATTTCTCCCCCTGCGGACCGCAGTGCGGTTGGCGGGGGCGCAGGGCCGGGGTCTTCGCGGGGACCGAGGGGCCCAGGCGGAGGGTCTGGGAGGAGCCACCCCGAGGGCGGTGTCAGGGACTGGCGGCCAGGCGCAGGCCTGGGGGTATGCGTGCTCTGGGGCAGAGCGGCCACCCTGGACGGGCGGGCGGGGGCAGGGTGGGGACGTGGTGGGGGGCTACTTACCCGGATTACCTCGGGGCAGGCATAGTGGGGGGATCTGAAGGCAAAAGCGGCAGTCAGAGCAGGAGGCTCAGGACTGAGTGCACCTGGCAACCCGCCCCGCCCCCGGACATCTCGCCCCGCCCCCTGGACCGGAGCAGGTGGTGACTGAGGGAGGGGCGCCCCCCTGCTGTCCCCGACGTATTCCGCCTGGGATGCATGCCCCGCTGTGGGGCCCTCAGGCCCACCAGGAGGCCACAGGGCTTTGGTGCCCACTCCCCCACAACCTAACCCCCTCTGCATGCTCCTGGGGAGACTGAGGCCCAGGAGCTAGGGGCCCACTGCACTGAAGACTGTCTGCCCATCCGTCCTAGCCCAGGGAGACGGTCATCAGAGGAAGGACCGTGCTGTGTGACCCAGGGCCCCCGCCCAGGCACACCACGAGAGTGAATACAGCAGGAAGCTGGCACACCAGCCTCACCCCCAAGCAGGGCAGGCATCTCCCAGGGCTTGGCCGCAGCGCTGAGGGATGTTCTGGGCCAGGCGGGTCACCTGCTGCCCCCTTGCTGAACTGCACATGGCAGACAGGCCCTGCCTCCAACCCAGGCTGCAGGGCGCTGAGTCGGGGGCCTGGAGCTGGGGGCCACCTGGCTGCGCATCTCGGGGCCAGGCTCTGCGCCTTGCAAGAGGCCAGCCCGTGTGGAACTGGCAGCCACCAGCCGAGGGCGCGGCTCACCCGCAGCTGGTCTCCAGCAGGCTGTCCCCCACCTGCAGCGACGCCATGCCGAAGTCCGCGATCCGGATGTTGTTCTTCTCGTCCAGCAGAAGGTTTTCTGGCTTCAGGTCCCTGTGGCTGGGAAGGAAGGCGAGATTGAGGCTCGCAGGCTGGGAGCTGCCTGGCCTCCTAAAACCCCACCCACACAGCACAAGGCTCACGGCAACCCAGCCTGGTGATGTCACCAGCAGCCAATCAGAAGTCTCTCACATGCCTACTAGCTGCAGGGAGGGGCAGACTCTGCTTCACTCCCTAGGTTCCCGCCCCCCTTGCTTCCCTCCTTACACCTGCTCTGGGCCCAGCCCAACCTGAGGCCCTCAGACTTAGGGGGCCCCAGGACCCCTGAAAAAGCCAAAGAGCCTTGGGTGAGCACCTAGCAGAAAGGTTTCTGATGTCCCAAAGGGGGTCAGTAGAGCATATGCTGTCCGATGGGGGAGCAGGAAAGCAGGAGGGGGCAGGCACACCTGCAGGGACGGGGGGGCGGCACCTGGAAGGGATGGGGAACACCTGGTGGGATGGGGGTGCCTGCTGGGGGACGGGCACGCACCATATGGAGTGGCTGTGGCAGAAGTCCAGTGCTGAGATGATCTGCCGGAAGAACTTCCGGGCCTCCTTGGGGGTCAGCCTCCCCTTCTTGACAAGGTAGTCAAAGAGCTCTCCACCAGACACGTGTTCTAGCACCAGGTATCTAGGGGGACGGGCGGGCATCGGGTGGGCACGCGTGAGGAGCCCAGCCCACCTCCGGGCCACCCAGCCAGGGCACCACTGGCCTGAAGCCGTGGACCACCACCCCATCTCAGTGCGATCCTCGACTACGTGGGCCACTCTGCCCCCGCCTCCAGGGCAGCGGTGCTGGAGGAGCCTTCTGGAGCCAGGGGCCCAAGATCAGGACCACATTGGGCCCCAAGGCGAGAGGGACCCCATGGTTGCTGACCCTCATGCGTGCCTGGGGTGTGGCCCTTCCAGGCCCCTCATGGCCTGCTCAGACGGGGCTCCTGGAGCAGGGTGTACGCATCAAACACTGGGGCCCTCAGAGAGCCCTGGCCAGCAAGGCAGACCTCAAAACAGCATGGGTAGGGGGCAGGGCACAGCTGGGGCCTCAAACAGGTCCAGAGCTGGGAGAAGGGTCTAGGTGGGTGTGGCTAGATGGCTGGGTGGTGACTGCCCCTGACTTGGCTCAGCGTGGCCCGAATGGTGCAGGCGGGCTGGGGTTGGCTGTTGGAGGGGTTGGGTTCCAACAGCTCCCCAGACTCCGTGTGCCCATGCCAAGCGGCCTACGTGACAGGGAGAAGAAGCAGCCGGCTAGTCCAGCCTCCAGAGGCATCATGTGACCAGGCAGGGGTCCAGGGACCAAGGACCCACAGGGCTACTGCGCAGGGCTGTGGGGTGAGGGGTGGGGGAGACAGGACAGGGAGGTTGAGGGCAGGAAGGTGTCCAGGCTCTGGCTGGGGTAACAGGCTGTGTGGGTCCCCATACCCCTCTGAAGGTACCAAATGAGAAGTGGAGTGTGTCCAAGCTGAGCCTCCTCGTGTGGAGCCTGAGGGGGCTGGTTTCTGGGGTGAGGTGGGGGGTGGTCCAAGACACATGGACACTGATGCCTGGAGGGCCAAGCACGGTCCCTGAGGAGCCGCGGGTGGGAGTGGTGAGGGGTGGTCCTGGTGGGCTGCGGTGGCTTGGGGAGGGAAAGCGGGTGAGAGGGGATGAGGCTGTGGGCCTTGGGGACAGAAGAGGAGAGACTGGCTGTCTTTGGAGCTGGTCTTGCAGGAATAGAGAGACCAGTGGGGATGGAGGCAGCCCCTGGGGCACAAGGTACCAGTCTTCAGGGAAGAGAAGGGGTGGGGTTGGGGGAGAAAGGGGCGGGAGACATGGGGTGGGGGCACTGGGTGGGATTTGAGCCCTCAGTGGCAGAGGCCCCAACCTTGTTCTTCGGTCTCCAGGCTCCCGGGCTGCCTCGGAGGCCTTGAGCCCAGCAGGACGTAGCTGGCTGCCTGTCCACCCTCCTATCCAGCATCTCGTTCCTGGCCCAGGCCCCTCCGTGCTTCCTGCCTCCACCTCAGGTGGCCTCCTCGGAGTCCCCCGAGTATCTCAGCAGAAGTGAGGAGGTGTACCCAGCCTCCTGGGTGGTGTGAGTGGAGGTGGGCAAGGTCTGCCCCACACCCACCTGCACCCCAGACTCATGGGGCATCATCCAGACACCACAAGGTGAGCCCCCAGTCAGGCCAGCCGGGGTTGGGGGGCCTGTGCCCCTCATCCTGGTCCTGAAGGTGGCTGAGTTTCTCCAGCTCAGCAGTGCCAGGGGCCCAGGGACCGCCACCTGCCTCCCACCCCCTCCCCAGGCCTGTGGTGACTGCTGTCCCTGCTCCTCTCAGGGCCCCCGATGCGGGGCAGCTCTCGGCGCCCCGTCTGTAGATAAACACTCAGCGTTGGCCGTTCATGCACTGGGTCCCTGGCTGGCGCAGGGATGACAGAGGAGGAAGGGGAGGCTAGGAGCCCTGCCCCTACCTCCTCTGCCCAGAACAGTGCTGCCCGCGGGGACTGAGGATGGCCACTTGGGGCCACCGGTCTGCCTGCGTCCAGTGCCCAGTCAGGGCTGGGCTCAAGGCCTTGAGGGGCCCCTGGAGCAGTGGGCCTGAGGGGGGTCATGCCAGGCCAGCCCTGCTGCCCCCTCACACTCCCTCGCTCAGTCCACGTCTCCAGGGAGCACACTGGTGGGGCCTGTCCCTGAGGGCCATGGCCCAGCAGGCCCTTCCTACAGTCACACGGTGGTGGCAGAGCTGACTGTCCCCTGCGCTGACCCTGGGAGTGGCCACTGCCCACACCCAAAGGTGAGCTTGCTGAGGTCATTCAGCTGGGGACTCCCACCCACGTCTGCCCACGCTGAGGTTTCTGCCAGCCTTGGTGGCCGAGCTGGTGGCAGAAGGTCGGCCACACCAACGGCAGGACAGCAGGCTGGGGTGGGAGGTGGTCGGCTGGCCTGCACTCCCCACGCCTGCAGGGGAGCAGATGGGGGCCCCAGGGAGCGGGGGATGGTCCCAGGAAGCCCTGACAGAGTAGAGGGTTCCCGAGGCTCACTGGGATGGAAGACAGGGCGGGGAGAGCTGTTCCTGCCCCGTAACCCCTGCCCCCAGCGCCTCCAGGAGGCTCTACCCCCAGTTTGGTGGCTCAAGCAGGTGGCTCTGAGAGTCCCCGCCCAGCTGGCTGTGGGTCTGGTCACGGAGCAGTGTGCCAAGGCCTGGGGCCAGTCCTCCGGCCCACTCCTGGATGGCTCCCCCCTCGGCCCCAGCCCAAGGCCCCGTGCCCTGTGGCCCCCCGGCTCTCCGGACCCAGTAATACCTACAAATATTTTTTGTTTTCGTAGACGTCATGCAGCTTTAGAACGTGTGGGTGCTCGATGAGCTTCAGGATGGCGATCTCTCGCTCCACCTGCAGGGGAGGGAGTGCCGTCGTGGCAGGGCCGGGCTCATCCCTGCCAGGCACCATCCACGACTCTCCTGGGCCATGTGGGGTCAGGCCATGGGGGCCACAGACACAGCGCACCCGCTGCCCTCAGGATGCTGCATGGGCCTGTGCGGGCAGCACTGGGCTTTGGAGCAGGCCAGCCTAGCACTGGGGTCTCCACCCCTCCATCACACAGGGCAGGGATACCTCCCTGCCTCCCCACTGGCTGCGCCTGGTTCCTGCCAGCCCTTCAAGGGGCTGGACCCCATTTACACCCCAAGGTCCCCTCCACTGAGCTCCCATCTCCCCACTCAGGTATCTCATGGGCATCTTAAACTTGGCGCCCAAATTAACAGGTGAGGCTCAGCCCCTCTGCCCAACTCCGGCTAAGGCAGGGTGGGAATCTGCCTGTCTGCCACCAGTGCTGCCCCTCCATCCAAGTGACCACCACCTTCCCTTACAACCAGCCCATCGTGGGTCCCCCGAGCGTCCCCAGTCAGGCCCCCTAAGTCCCCCCCTGCCCCCACCAGCCAGTGGGGTCCTCACTGATATCACTACCCATCACCAGCCCCCACCAGTCTCCACCCTCCTGGTTTCTTCTCCCCATATGCCTGGAGGGCAAGGCAGAGCCAGGTCTGCTCCCCACTAGCTGGCTTAGAGTGGACAGACATCTGAACAAAGGAGTGCAGACAGACGGGGAACCCAAGGCCTGGGCAGTCCCCTCCCCACTGAGCATCTGGACCGCTGCCCAGGAGTCCTCCAAGTCAGTCCTTAAAGGGGACCAGACACCAGCAGGGCTGGAGAGGGAGGGGGGAGGGAGGGGGATGGGAAGGAGGAGAGGCTGCAAGGCCTCCTGGGACCGAGCCCTTCCTCTCCCCGCTCAGAGGCAGAGAGCTGGTCCTGATTCACCTGGGCTGTGCCCCAGGCTGGGAACAGCAGGACCCCAGGGCTGGCTTTCCTGCCGCTTTCTGCCCCGAGCGTAGGCCCGCCCTGCTGCCCTCGGCCCCGCCCACAGGCCCGACCCACTGTCCTTGGCCCCGCCCACAGGCCCGCCCCGCGGCTCTCGGTCACGCCCCAAGCCCGCCCCGATGCTCTCGGCCCCGCCCACAGGCCCGCTCGCGGCTCACCTTCATCAGGACAGACTCGCTGAGCTTCTCCCGGTTGACAATCTTGACGGCCACCTTCTGGCACGTGACACAGTGAATCCCCAGCTTCACGAGGCCTGGGGTCGAGAGAGGGGCCCTCAGACACGTCCGGGCCACAGCCCAGGCCCTGACCAGCAGAGACCCCGCCCACACCCAACCCAGGCCCCTCCCTCGGCGTCAGGACCCAGCACCCCCCGACCCCGCCCAGCCTGTCTTGAGCCAGACCCCACGGCCACCGTCTGCCCTCCTATGCTCTTCGATCACTGCCCAGAAGTTGTATCCGACATCACTTTGCCCCACACCACATCTCCCACAGGATCGGCCCTCTGCCGCCTCCTCCAGCCCTTGCTCCTAGGCCAGTGACACCTAGTGTCCCTTCCCCAGACGTTCAGCTGCAGCCCTGGCACCCTCAGCAGGTCTAGGGCCATGCCCTGCCGGGCCCCTCAAGATCTCACACGGCCTCCCCACCCCATACTGCAGCCTCTGCTCTCCTGCCACCTGCACCCGTCACCCTCCTTTTGGCCTGTTGACCCTTAGACAGAGGTGCCCCCATGCCTGTGTCCAGCTCACTGCTCTCCCCAGGACACCAGGACAGGCCCAAGGCCACCCGCTGGGCAGCTGCAGCCCTGCGGCCCTCCTCCCCAGACCCCCCGCAGGACAGGATGCTACCTGTGGTCACCACCACACTTCAGGGCCCCGGGGTCCTGGTCGCTGCCCCTGGCCTCTTGCGCACAGCTGGGGGCCTCCCCTGCCCCCGGCTGGGATGCTGCCAGAGCCTCAGGAGCGCCTCTTCCAACCTAGCCCACCCGCCACCAGCTGCCCTCCACCCTGCGCCAGACCCTCCATGGCCGATATGCCCTGCATCCCCTTCCAGCACCTGGGCCCTACCCTGATGCTCTCTGAGGTGACCTGTGCTCCCGGACGGGCATGGAGGTGAGTGCCATGGCTGGGGCTGTGTCCAGCACTGGGAGGCTGGGACATAGCCCCTTGTAGGCCAACCCGCTCCCCACAGCACTGCAGCTTCTGCTGGGTTTTGAGGGTTTTGAGGGGCGTGGATCACGGGACGCCCACTCTGTCTCATTCACGCTCTGCCAACCCTGTCATTGCTGCTTTAACTGCGACCTTGACAGCGTCTCATGGTCACTGACCACTGCTGTGGGGCTGGTTCTTACCCGTCTACAGAACCTTTTGCTTTATATGGGAAATGAGTTCTTTGCTACGTACACTGAAAACATGTTCCCAGGGGACCGCGCATCTCTGTGTCTGGCCGTCCGTCTGGGTGCCTCACAAGTTCAGTCCCACCTCCTCCCCAGCACTGCCCATCCTCAGCTCAACCAGGGCCCCTCAGCAGCCCTGCAGCCGCAGCCTCACCCTGTGGGCCAGTGAGCTCACCAGTGCGCCCACAGGGGCAAGAGAGGGACGAGGGCTAGGGGCCAGGCCTGGTGGAAGCCGGAAGCCCCGGGCTCCGGGAAGGACAGAGGCGCTGCAGGTGAGCCCACTGCGTCCCGTCTTCTGCCCGGGAAGGACTGCGGGCTCCTGGGGCCTCTTGCCAGCTGCCTTTGATCTGGCGCACAAGCCCTGTGATTCCAAGTCAGGGGGAGAGCAAAGGAGGTCCGGGGAACTGCACCAGCCCCTGTAACTCAGAGCGGAGGCACGGGGACTCCATAGCCGCCAGGACAGCTGGCACCGACCCCGCCCTCCCCACATGAGGTGGGTCTTGGCCCAGACACGGACGCCAGCAGGGGTAGCGCAGCATTGAAGGCAGACTTCTGTCGGGTGAGCCCCGCAGACAGCTGAGGCCACAAAGCAATGAGGATCAGCACCAATGGGTGGCAAAGCCGCTCCCTGGGGCACGAGCTCCTGCAGGTCTCCAACACGCAGGACAGACGCCGGACCAGACGCAAACAGAGCAGGCGGGGGCTCCCGGGGAGACACCAACGGCCCAGAAACGCCCCACGGGTGAGCCTCACAACTCAGCGCGCATGCCACACACCGGTGAATACACACCCTTGCAAGCGTGTCCTTGGGGGGCGGGAGCCGCAGTGTGTGGGGAGAAACGTGGTCCTGCTTCCAGAAGGAAAGGAAGTGAGCCTCCAACAGTGACACAGGTGACTCTTGGGCAATTAAATGGCTGCTGTCACTGTCACCGTCACCGATAATAATGACAGCCAAACTGCAGACTGCGCCCCGGGGGCCGTGTGACGTGGGGGACTGTTACCACCATCACTTCGCATACGAGGAAGCTCGGTGGCTCCATGAACCAGCTGGTGCACGGCTGCTCAGAAAGCCCCAGAGGACAGAGAAGCAGGGCAGGAGGTGCCCTGGATGAGCCTCGTGCCGTCAGGCATGAGCCCACCACAGCCAGCTGCCTGCAGGCCTGTGGGCTGGGGCCCCGGCCCCGGCGCACGGCAGGGGGGCAGGAGCTACTCTAGGCCTCGTCCTAGAGCCCTGGTGGCTCCCTCTCAGCCTTCGTCTTTCTCTGCTTGCTGCCGCTGTCCCTGAAAGTCCTCTGCCCACAGACTCTTACACACCCCTCAAAGCCCAGCATGGAGGCACCCCTCCTTGGTGAAGCTTCCCTGCCACCCTGGGTGTGCTGGGGTGGGAAGTTCGGGTTCCAGCCCCGCCGCTTCCCTGGAGGCAGGGAGTGGAGAGCGGGCTATCGGGAGCCCTCCTGCTGGGGATCCTTACGGCCTCCCTAATCACCCCACCCTTCGAACGCTCAGGCTCATTTTCCAATTGTGATTTTATCTCTAATTATTGTCTTCACAGCAAATATAGGCACACATCAAGAGAAGGGAAGTATACAGTGTCACAGATAATTGCAGAGGGAGCAGAGCCAGTCCCGCCCAGGCGACGGAAGCCAGAGGGCGCTGAGCCCACTCAGGGGCGCCCCACTGCACCCCAGGCTCAGGCATAAGCACGCAGCTCCTCAGCGTGGAGCGGCCCCTTACCAGGAACTGGTACCTGAGAGCAGACCCTGCACCCGGACCCAGGCGCCCAAAGAGTGTGCAACCCTTCCCCTACCTGGGCTGCGGGCAGGGCTTCCCCCAGCACCCTTGCCCCTCCGCCAGTGGCTGGGCCGCCAGAGAGCTGGTAGGCAGGGGGCTCCCGGGCTCAGCTCAGCAGTTCTCTGCAGGTAGTGCCCAGCCCTCCTGCCCGCCGGCCTGGCCAGCCTTCAAACCTATGGCACCAGTGTGGTCAGAGGAAGGAGGCCAGAGCCCCCAGGCAGCCTAGGAGTGGTGGGGAAGGGGAGGGTGGAGACTTGCAGGCCTGCAGGGGTCCCAACACGAGAGGTGGCCTGAGAGGCCTGTGGGGCCAAAGTTGGGGGCGGTGGTCCTGGGCAGATGCCACACACCCCAGCTCTCTTGTCATTCTCCTCTGGAAAAGACCTGCTGGAGGGCTCTGCACCCTGGGACTGCCAGCTCGGAGGACTGGGCACCACTCTGTGGGGAACCCCGAGAGGGGGCCTGGGACCCCATGACTCAGACTGCCGCTGGGGCAGGACAGGGTGGGCAGGGAGGAGTGGCAGGGCAGGGGACCCTCTCCGCCAGGGCTCCAGCCCCGGAACTCAGCAGGGCAGTGGAGGCTGAAGGGTGGTGGGTGGTGGGGCAGTGGGGGACACCCCTCCCTACAGACACAGTGGGGTCACTGCCTCAGACTGCACTCCAGCCACCAGCGCTGTTTCCCTCCCCAAGTACCGAGCTTCTGGCCTCTCAGGGCGGCCCAGCCGAGGCCCGCTGCCCCCAGCCTCACATGTGGGGACCCCGGGTACCCCCGCCGCCATCTGCTCTGAGCCCTTCAGTCTCGGGGACGGCAGCTCAGCCCCCCAGGGGGCCTGCCCTCCATCCTTCGTCCTGAGCTCAGAGCCGCCCTGAGGCCTGTCTCCAGGTGCCAGGCCACCGCACAGCCTCCCTCAAGCATGCTTGGGAAGGTCCTGCCTGTAGGGCCCCTGCCTTATTGCCTGTGGCCATCGGGTCATGAGCCCCCTAGCTGGCCCCTCAGCATCCCAAGCCCAGCCCACGCCTCCCCGTGAGCGTCCTGCGCACCCAGGCCTTCTCCCACGGCCCCTCACGTGGCTGCTACGGGGGGCTGGGACAAGAGAGGTCCTGCTCCTGTCAGTGACATTCTTCTGTCAGTTTCCATCTCGGATGCCACCCCGACACACACTCCCAGCCCATACGCTGTCCACCCCGTCCGAGCCCCTGGATGGTGGAGGGCACTGTGACCTCCCTCCCAGGAGGGAGACATCTTATGGGCCGGCGCCTCCCCAAGAGCAGAATTAGGGTGCAGCTCCCACACTTCTGGCCCCTGAAGATGGCCCGAGGGTCCCCATCACCCCTGGGCCTTCCCCTCAAACCCAGCTGCCCCTCAACTAGCTGGGAGAAGATTCTCAAGGCCTGAGGGCCACACTTAGCAGGTGTCTGGTGGGAGGGCTTCTGGGTCTGCATCCCCTCCACCAACCCCCTCCACTCAGGCGTCTTCTTTCTCTGAGGCTGACCTGTATCCCACCCCCAGAGGAAAAGGCTCAAGTTGGACCAAGTGACATCACAGCAAAGTGACCTCAAGCCTCCCCCGGCAGGGGTGTCTCACGGCTTCAGTCCCAGCACCACCAGCCAGCGCTCAGCGGCTGCGTCCTCAGCCCCGTCCGCTACTTGCCGGCCCAGGAGCCTCTGCGGATGGGAACCCAGGGCTCAAGAGGGGTGCACACGCCATTGCACACACACCACACACAGGTCCCGTGTGTGGTCACCCTAGCCGGTACCCCCATGCCGCTGACCAGCCTTGTAACCTCAGCAACACAGGCCCCACGGGCAGAGTCTGGCGCCTGGGTCTGTCCGCTGGCACCCTGCTGGCAGAGCCCGTGAAGCAATGCGCTCGCTAGGGGTGCACACAACCCCAACAGGGCAAACCAAAGGGAGGGAAGCCATTTAAGTCACCAGATCTACATCATGCTGCCACCATGAGCACCCCTCCCTGGGGAGTGGAGGCAGCTGAGGGAAGAGAGATGGCCCCCCAGGGCGGGGGCTACCGGGAGAATGGAGGAAGCCTGGGCCCCTGCTCACTCCTGACTTGGCCTGCCCCTCCACCGCCCCCCCCCCCCGCCGCCGCCGCGGCCCCATGCACAGCGCCCTGGGGCTCCACCAGGGGAGGAGGACCTGCCCCAGCCCGTCCCCTGGCCGGGCCCTGCGTTCTCCCTCCCCAGCCGCACGCCTGGGCCCCCCCTCGTGGAGTCAGCTCTCCAGAGCCCAGAGTTCCCGCCTGAAGGCGAGACTGTGCTTCCTCCTCCCCCATCTCCATCCCGCCCACGCGTCAACTTCAGGCGTCAGGGCAGGCTCCCTCCTGCCCACCCCACCCCTGGGATCATAGGCCTCAGGGCCCACCTTGTGGACCCCTCTGGCTGCTGCCACGTGTCCCTGGAAGAGGGTGAAAGTTCAGAGAAAAGACAGGAGTCAGCTTGTGTCCCGCAAGGCCAGCCCAGAGGACGTGGGTCGGGAGCGGTCACGAGGCTCTGGGGGAGGGGGAGGGGCACCAGTGCCGACCCACAGCGCCGTGGCTCCGGGGAGGGGCGGGGAGGGCACGGGAGGTGTTCTGTGAACTAGAACCCTGAGTGCCGCAGCTCAGCGCTGACTGCAGCGGCGCAGGGCAGCTGCTGTCCGTGGTGCTGACAGCGCCAGTGCCGTGGTACAGGGCCTGGCCTCCGACTATCCCAGGCCTTTGGGAGACAGGAGACAGGAGACAGGGACACACCTGCTCACTGGAAGTCCCCCGTCAGTGTGCTCACATCAGCCTCCCTGCGTGCAGCGCGCTGGGGGCCGCAGACCTGACAACAGCACCCTCTCCAGGTTGGGGGGGGGGTTGGCTGGATGCGCCAGAGCCCCAGCTCTGAGTCACCTGACAGCTCCACCCGCCCCGCAGGCTCCTGCTGAGCCAGGAGGAGGAGCAGGGCAGCCTGCCCAGACCCCCCCCCCCCCCGGGGCCCCTCTCAGCTCCACAGGAGACACCAGCATTCAGCCACTGATGCCCGCAGGGCCACTCCGAGGGTCACTGACGCCTGGGGTGGGCGAGTGACCCTCCTCCCCCACCAGTAACCTGTGTGGAGCACGCGGCCAGCTCCCCAGGGCCACAAGCACAGCTAACAGTGACCCACTTTCCACCACCTCGACCCACCTCACTGTGGGGCTGTGCTCCCAGGGGTGTGACAGGGAGACACTGCTTTCCTGGGGTGGACAGAACAGGGCAGCCCCTTGTCACCCCTCCTGCCTGGGCCCTCCCTGGACAAGGATGAGGAAGTGGCACCACACTGGCTCTTGGAAAAGTGAGTCAGCAAAGCTGGCCACCCTGAGCCAGCCCTGCCTCCTGACCGGACTGCCCACTGCAGGCACTGGGAGAAGCCTCAGAGGGCTGGTAGGGGCAGGAATGCGGCTGAGTCCCCAGCTGAGGAAGGGACACGTTTTCTGGCATCAGGGCAGCGTCCTGCTGAGGGCTTGCAGACTGCCCTTGGCTATCCCTGGGACCACGGCTTCCCAGGCTCTGAACCCAAGGGCTACTCAGGGGCCTCCGTGAAGGAAGCTCCCGCCAGCAGGGTGGTCTCAGCTGCTCCTGCAGCCCCACAGTCCTGCCCTGGCCACTGTCCCCACACACCGCACAACCCCACGCCAGCCTGAAGACCCCAGCTTGCCGTCAGGAGCACCTACACGTGCCCTTGCAATGCCAAGAGAGGGTGGGCAGTTCTGGGGGCAGAACTAAGGCAGGGACATGGGTTCTTCGTAGGCCCAAGGCCCAGATGGAAGCTTGTGCAGCCAGACAGGTCCAGACGGCAGCCACAGGTGATGAGACCCCAGGACCAGCTGGCCTGAGGAGGCTTCCCAAGGGCCGATTTGGGAGATAGCAGAGGCCTCTCCCCCAGCCCCCCGGGGTCCATCTTGGAAGGAGTGATGAGGAAGGAGACACAGGCCTCGCTCACCAGAGGATGAGTGTTTGCAGTGTTCTCAGCTGCACCTGGTCTCCCAGGCAGGCCCTTCCTGCGCCCCATCACCCTGCTGCTCCTGACTGCAGGAAAACAGCCTGGTGGCCCCTGCCTCTTGGAAGCCACCCCTGGCAGTGTGGTCCCCCCAACCCCAGCTGCACCGAGGCTGGACTGTGTGGCCAGTGGGACGTGGCACAAAGGACAGACCCGTTTCTCCAAGGTCAGGTGATAACAAGAGCACAGCCTCCATTCGGGCCCTGTCCCAGGATCACTGCACTGCGGAGCCCAGCTGCCACAGTCCTTGTGTGACAGCCACACCACAAGGAACTGAGGCCTCCGGCCGACTGCACGAGCGAGTCTAGGAGCAGGGCCCAGCCCCAGTCGAGCCCCCGATGCAGCCTCAACCTACACCCCAAGCCCCGAGCACCCAGCTCGGCTGCCCTGGACACCTTCCTCTGTGAGCGATGAGAGAATGCTTGCTGTCTGGAGCCACTATGCCTTGGGGCAGCTCATTCTGCAGCAAAAGATATCAGACAACTCAGTCCTCCAACTGCCAGGCTTCAGAGGAGCACCCGGGACCGGCGGCTACCACAAGCTGAGCACATGGTCAGCAGCAGATGGGCCTGGCAGTCCCGGCCGCTGCCTTCAAATAAAAACCACCTCCCACCCCCACAAGCCTGGGTCTCCTCACCTGTGGGAGCAAGAAAAGTAACCCCACCCCAACCCCCGCCCAGCCCCATCAGACAGCAGGAGCTGCCTGCGAAACTCTGGAGGCGGAAGAGGGACCACCTCTCCCAGACAGCCTACGTGGAGGGAGCCCTGGGGCCAGAGCCCCGCCCCTCGTCTGTCTCCACCCCCCACCTGCTGGTCCACTCCCGCCATTGCTAGGGGGACCAAGGGCCTGCCCGGCTCCCAGGGCTGAGTGGCTCCTGGCCCAGCCAGGTTGGGAGCTGGAGGGTGCTGGTGGTTGGAGTGGGTGTTGTGCGGCAGTCCCTCGTCCTGGGTGTGTTGGGGGGAGCGGCTGCATCCTTCTCTTCTAAACGCCGGGAAAGCTCTTGCCACAGGGTGTCCACTGAGAAAAAGGGACTCCTCACCCTGTCCTCCATCTCCCACATGGACCCCATCTCTTTCTCTGACACAGCCCCCTCCACGGTCTACCTGGGTGGGTAGGGGATCCCAAGGATGGGCTGGAGGCCACCCCACCAGGGCAACGGTTAGGACACCCCTGGTGCCCACCTGGCTCTCCTACCATCACCCCCACACTCGGCCTCCCCCAGAGCTGGGAGTACCCATGGACACTGTGGGGAGGAGGACTTTTAGGAAGAGTCTCCTCCCTCATCTTGCAGGACCAGCTCCAGGTGATGGCCAAGGGCTCCCGGCAGCCAGTGAGCAGCCCCTGAGTCCACGGGCAGGAAGCCACAGTGCAAAACGGGACGATGTGGGATCCACTTGGGGCCCTAGACCACAAGTGGGGCATCTAGGGGTGGACAGCAGCTCAGGAAGATGGTCCACGTGTCAGTGCCGGGCACCCACGAGCGGGGTCGTATCTGGGGAAAGGGCCTTTGCAGAGGTACTTGTGGACCTCACGATGCATGCAGGGTGGTCCTAATTCCAGTGACAAAGACAGAGGGAGACACCACGTGAGGACGGAGGCAGAAGCCGGGGTGTTGGGTCTGGAACAACCAGAAACCACAGAGGCGGGGCAGGGGCTCGGAGCTGACCCTCCCTCGGAGCCCTCAGGAGACCCACTTGCAGACTCCCGGGCCCCAGAGTTGACATGAGATTCTGTTGCTCTAGCGACTACGGCTGTGGCAGTGGGGGTGGGGCCCCAGGGACTGTGCAGGGTCCCTTCCCATATGTACCTGAAGTCTCCTCTCTTCACAGAGGGTCTCGTCCCTGCCAGAGGACTCTCTGTAAGCCTGATCACGCACTGTAATGTGAGCCTCTCCCTGCACCCTCACGCACTCAGCAGAAGCACCTGTGTCTGGCCAGAAGGGCAGCCCTCAACAGGACTTGGGCACCCTCGGGGCCTCTTGACCCAGCATCAGCCTGGAGGTGTTAGGACAGGGTTTGGGGGCGAGGCGGGTTCTGCTGCCTCTGTAAGAGCCCACAAAAGCACGCCTGGCTGGCTCTCACCACCGCCCTACCGGCACCAGGCATGGGTGGGGGGAGGGGCCCCGTGGGCTGCAGACCCAGGCAGCCTGGAGCATGGCTGAAGCCCTGGGATCGGGTGGGCTGCGGCACATGGTCAGGCCCGGATGTGGCCACCTGTTCCAGCAACACCACATCTGGTCAGAATTAAGGCTCCCAAGTGTGGTCCACATGAACCCTGACCCTCACAGCAGCCTCACTCCCATTCTCAGAAGGGAAGACCAAGGCTGGGCAAGGCCTGCAAGACCCCGAGGCCCATTCCACTGCCCCTGCCCAAGGCGTCAGGGTGAGGCCTCCCCACGTCCAACCCTGCAGGTGGGGCTTCCCCACAGGCTCCATCCCCATCACCCCCTCGGTACAGGTTTGGGGAGTCGAAGGTGAGTGGCACAAAGAGAGACGCTGGAGGGAATGCCCTCCTGCAGTTTCCCAGGGCTGCAGGAGGGGCAGAGGCCAAGCCCACGACACCCAGAACTCCTTTCAGCACCATGGACAGGAGCCAGTGCAGGTGTCTGGCGGGCAGGTGCGGGGGGAGTCCCACCCCCACCCAGGGACAGCAGGTGACTTGCTCCAGGTCACACTGGAGCTGGTGAGACACCAGAGCAGGGTGCCCTTGGAAGCCACTTGTCAGCACTCCTGGGGCACTTCCTCCGGCCACACCCCTGCCCTTCCCTGGGCCCTGCAGGAGGCCTGCCTGCACCGTATCTGGCGTGGCACAGCGGTGACCTGGAAACTCAGGACACCAGTGGCATGCACACCCCTCCACAAGGCCTCTTGCACATTACCCGGTCCGCAGGAGATGCTGCCCGGGTTCCAGCGCCTGGACGCTGAGCACTGCCCGCGCCCAGCACAGGGCCTCCCTAGTCTCTGGCCCACAGAAGGGCCCTCAGCAGTGAGAGAACACCTCCCTCCAACCATCGGATGGGACGGTGCTGCAGGAGCTCCCACCTCTGCAGAGAGTACCCCATGTGTGGCTCCAGCGGGGGGGGGGGGGGGCAGCGCAGGCTGGGAGGGACGGGGCAAGGCCCAGGGGGAGCTGGGCTGGGAGGGACCCTCACCCCTCTGCCCACTCCAGTCTCCAAGGCTTGTGCCCAGGGAGGCCTCTGGGATCTACCCTGCACCCCCATCCACAGTGAGGGCTGGGGGACTCTCAGGTCTTCCATCTTGGGGCCCAGTACCGCCTCCAAGGCCCTCGTAGGGAGACCATGCTGGGGTAGGATCCACGTTGCTGGGTCGGGCACCGGGGGCTCAAACTGAGGACAAGCCACAACATGCAGCCGCCCCACCCCACCCCAGGCTGCCAGCGTCCTCTCCAACCTGCCTGACTTTAGTTGCCACCCAGTAGCCCAGTCCCCGAGAGCCAGGGACCCGTGGTTAGCCTGGGGGGTTCCGGGAGCGTAGGCCCCACCTTCCCTGGGTATCTGCCCCGAGAATAAATGAAGAATGGCCACAGGCTCCCTCTTCCAAGGCCAGCAGTGGGGCAGGGCTCTACCTGGGCCCTCTGGCCCCAGGAAGCTCCTCAGACTGGACAGACATGCAGGTCTAGAAGGATGTATGTGTAGGGGCCGCCCTCAGCAGCTGCCCCCTTCATGTCTGGCTTCAAAGTCCCACTTCTCAGGCGGAGGAGCCAGGGAAGGGAGCAGCTTGAATGGGGATTTGGTTCCCGGGTTTGGGGAGCAACCCCCCACCAGCCCAGGCTCCCCAGTCCAGCGGAGGGGGCGCGCAGGCCCAGCAGGGCCTACTTCAAACACGCCTGGGCCCGTGTGCCTCGGGCCTCCTCCGCAGACTCAGACACGGCGCAGGAGGCGGCAGCCTCTTTGAAGCTGCTGTGGACATCAAAGCGCGCTCGCTCCCCCTCATTACAGCCCTGGCCTGCCCTCCCTGCGCACCCTCCTTTTCTGCTCACGCCCACCCCCACCCCCACCCTGGGCTGAGCTGGCACCCCGGGTCTCTCAGCCTCTCCTCCTGGGGCTCCATGCCCCTCAAAGCCCTCCTCCTCCCTGGTTGTGGGAGTGGTTGCAGGGTGGGGGAGGCCCGGGCCCCAGGCCCCCAGCTTTGTGCAGCAGCCTTCTGGGCCTCATCCACCCAGCCTGCGCCCACATTTCAGGGCTCCATGGAGGCCCTGCCGACCGCAATTCCCTGGGACCCCCCCACACCGCACAGCCCTCTCTTTCAGGGGTTGGGAAGGGGGCCCTGATGGGAGGACTCCGGGGCAGGCAACAGGGAGGGTGAGCCCGCGGCGCGGCCACGCACCCCGTCACGGATCACTCTCAATATAGATCGTGCTGTTTCCTTCGCCCACCAGCGCCAGGCAGGCAGGAGGGGGAGGCGGCGGCGCATGTCTCTTGGGAGACAACTGTTCGCGCTCTGAAAAGGAACCTCTCAAATTAAATTAATTAAGCCCTGAAATATTTCACACGCACTGCAGCCGCTCAGCCGCCTCTGCTGGGCTCCCTGCCCTCCCCACGCACAGCACCCAAACACGACTAGGGGACTGCTGTCCCCTGCGCTGGAGGGATGGAAACCCAGGGGCAGCCCCGGAGCCGGAGGAGGAAAAGGCCATGGGGGGTCGCTCCCCACTCATCCCCGGGAGCCCTTCCTGCCTCCTTGGCCATTCTGTGCCACTTAAATGGCTCAGGGCGCTATTCTGGTCCCCGAAGGCCCTTCTCAGGCTGAGCCCACTGTATTTGGCCAGCAGTGGGCACGGATGCCTGTGATATCCCCAGACTTCTCAGCCTGGCTCCCTGTCCCTGTAGCAGGGGTTTGGTTGTCCCCTGCAGCTTCAGGGGTGTCCCAACACCCTCTCCTGATGCTGGTAAAGGTTAAATGAGACCCCCCCTACACACACACACACACACACACACATATCTCAGTCCTGAGCTCCTGCACTTCCTCCCTCTCCAGGGGCAGCCTGGGACTGCACCCATGGAAAGGCCCAGCTGGAGGTGGGCGACAGGGTTCTAGCCCTCAGCACAGCACAGCCGGGGGGTCTCCAGGGAGGGGCCAGCCACACCAGGCACCCTCTCCCTATGGCCCAAAGGCAGCCTACAGGGTCCCAAGTGCTTCCAGGCCCAGAGCCCCCTGAAAATCAGCAGATGACCATTCACGCCTGCCCCTCCCGCCAAAAGACAAGCTCCGGCCCAGCTCTGCACCCAGTTGGCAAATGCTGATGGGAACACCAACTAAAGTCCGGGGATGGAGACCTCGCGTGCCGGGGCCCGGCCGGGGGTGGGGGGAGGGGCAGAAGCAATCCCGAGACACAAACCCTCCTCCCCCTAGAGGCGTGAAGCCAGGCTCCCGAGGCCAACACTGAGAAGGGCGAGACGCTGGGCACCTGCTGGACACCAGAAGGATGCCCGACACCGAGGCCTCGGGGCACAGTAACGGGGCAGACCCCTCACCCCACTAGAGGCTGACATGGCTTCTGCAAACAGTTAGGGTTAGGATCATCTGTGGCCAGGAGGTGCCTGGAAGCGTTTCCCAAGCCACCACACCAAGGGGCGTGTTCAGAAGCCATCTCCACTGGAGACGGGTGATGAGTTGTAAGGGGAGGCTGGAGGGAGGAGGGCCAATCCCAGGAGCACTGCGCTGGCCCAGGTGATGGAGGAGGCAGCAGAGCTGGGCGGAGTTCTGGGGAAGGAGTGGGCAGGGACAGATGCCTGGGGATGGGGGGTCCTGGGAGGGGGTCTGGGCTGCCAGCCAGTACCCGGAGGGGCTGCCAGGGTCCTGCTGGCTGGAAGGACTCAGGTCCCTGTGTTTGCCTCCTATCGACCTCACTCTGGATGTAAAGAGAGAGCCCAGTGGTGGAAAGGAGAAGCCTCCCAGCACTCCAGAAATGTCCAGAAGGAAGGGCAGGTGGGGGGGGGACAGGGCCGGTCACCCCAGGGGGGCTCCAGGAGTGTCAGCCAGGAGGCATGGGGGGGACAGGGCCAGTCTCCCCAAGGGGCTCCAGGAGTGTCAGCCAGGAGGCAGCAGGTGGGGGAGGACAGGGCCGGTCACCCCAGGGGGGCTCCAGGAGTGTCAGCCAGGAGGCATGGGGGGGACAGGGCCAGTCTCCCCAAGGGGCTCCAGGAGTGTCAGCCAGGAGGCATTGGGGGGCTGCAACAACAGATGGGGCACTTACTGAGGGCATGGGTGTGGGGACAGCCTGGGTCAGCATCCCCTCCCTCCAAGCCAAGACTGAGACACAGCCAGGGACAAACCCAGTACCACAGGGGCAGGAGGCTGCCCTGCTCCTCCTGTTCTGACAGGCCTAAGGCCCAGTCCGTGCCATCCACCTGCCCCCACCAGACACACCACGCTCCGAGCAGGAGACACCCCCTCCCCCGCCCAGAGAAACCCAGGAAGGAAGTCCAAGAACTGACCTGATAGAAACAGATAGAAGTATTTTTAAATTATTTTACTGTTTAGTTCATTGATTTACCAGGGTTTAATGAGTTGCTTCATCTAGGAAAGAAAAAATCCACAAAAAGGATGAGAAAACAAGACAGCGCTCCCCACATGGCAGTTTCCAGAAACGGGCACCATCTGAATTTATCAAACTGCACATCTGATAAACGTGTACTTTACTGTGTAGGAATCATACCATAACGAAGGTGTTTTAAGAAAAAAGAAATTGATACAATGAAATTGACTATACTTCAACTGAAAAAAAAAAAGAGGGCTCTAAGACATAGTTAATAACAACAACGGCCAAGGAAAGAACACTGAAACAAGATCCAAGAACGCGAGGGAGGGCCGCATGAGGCGGCGCGAAAAGACAGGAAGGAAAGGCGAGACCATCAAAGGCGGCCAGGGAAGCCCAGCGTCTGTGCAAAGGGAGTGGCTGCGGGCAGGCAGGGACGCGCCGCAAGAACCGACGCCCCGGCCAGCGCGTCAGCGCACAAGGCCCAGGGCTGCCCACCCTCTGGGCGCAAGCTGACCCCCGCCGGGCAGGGCCTCCGGGAGGTCACATCCTGGGGCCCTGCCTCATCCGTTCATTCATACACTCAACAGGGACTCGCTGAGCCTGTCCAGCGACAGGCATTCAAAACAACAAAAACAAAAAGGTGTGCACACCCCTCATTGTGGGGCTTACAACCCCAAGACACTCGGCTGGGGCTGAACAGAAACTGGCTGAGTGGCCACCTCAGTCCCAACCACGTGGAAGTCCCGTGTGGGTCAGACTGGCCAGCCCGCCCTAAGTGCCTGACAGAGGGAAAGGCGAGTCCCTTCGGGGGAACCTTTCCCCACTGCGGTCCAAACGGCTCCTCTGTGTAAATCGTGTCTGGCACATAGATGAGAAGCCCAAGTACAGGGAAGGGGAGACACGACCTCCCTCCAGAGGAGCCTCAGCCAACAGACGCAGACTAGACGTGACAGAAGAGAGGACCAGTGAAATCGAACACAGGTCAAGGGAAGCAGTGCGACGAAGAGACAGACGAGCCGAACGGCACGTCGGAGACCTGGGCACAGCACCCAGCAGTGGGACACGCTGGTGACTGGAGTCCCAGAGGAGGAGGGGAGAGGGGACAGGGGACAGGGCTGAAGATGTAAGAGATAATACTCATGCATTGCCTGCAACACACTAGACGCATCAGCCCATGGATCCACGGGGCCCACTGCCCCAAAAGGAGGACAGATACACAGAAAACCACACCGAGGCACGCCACTGCTAAACTGAGAAAACCGAGAACAACAGGAAACGGCACCTGACAAAGGGAGGCCATAGACCAGAAAGATGGCGGTCTGGAGCAGGACAGAGGGCTCCGGGAAGGAGGTTATCACAACAAACGGGGGCCTTGACAGAATGTATGGCCTGCCCGTATATACATGTAACGAGTTTACAGTAAACAGTGCAGTGGAAAAAGGAAGGCAACTGGGAACTCCAGGAAAATCAAAGGACTCTTCAAGCAAGTCATGGATGCAAATGGAATGTGTCAGAAAAGAGAGTCAACTCAACGGACTTTGAAACCCCCGATTTTCCCAAATCCTTAAAAGCCAGGTCTCAGAGCTGAACTGCCAAGTGGGTGGGTGGGCACAACTTCTTTCAAATGGGTCACCCGACTCCAGCGCCACCCACCAGGACCGGTAATCCTGGCACACTACCCAGCCCAGCACTGAATGACATCTCCGTGCTGACAGTTATGGAAACCCTCTTAATGACTTTTCACTTTTGAGAGTCAACCAACAGTCAAACCCCAGAAGGCCAGACAGAAATACTGTTCTATAAAAAAGAGGAAAGAAAAAAAGAAAGAAAGAAAAGAAAGAAAAGAAAGAAAGAAGGAAAGAAAGAAAGAAAGAAAGAGAGAAAGAGAGAAAGAGAGAAAGAGAGAGAGAGAGAGAGAGAGAGAAGGAGGGAGGGAGGGAGGGAGGGAGGGAGGGAGGGAGGGAGAGAGAGGGAGAGAGAGAGAGAGAGAGAGAGAAAGAAAGAAAGAAAGAAAGAAAGAAAGAAAGAAAGAAAGAAAGAAAGAAAGAAAGAAAGAAAGAAAGAAAGAAAGAAAGAAAGAAAGAAAGAAAGAAAGAAAAAGTAGCTATTAGAAAGGAGGACGGGAGGGAGGGAGAGGCGAAGACCAGAGAAAAGAGAAGCAATTCTGCTGGAACTAACAGAACAAGACAGGGGTTTACGGTGTTACCTGCAGGTACAAAGGAGCCAGGGACAACCTGGGAGGGACCCCAGCTACCTACCGTGAGGCGGGGTGGCGGGGAATGGCGGATTCAGAGGGTACCAGGATTGCCAGCGTGACCCACCAAGACCCTGAGGTGTGAACTCACCTCCAAAAGCAGTGCAACAGCAAAGGGTGTAGCCTCTCGCCCTCTCCAGCCCCTCGGGGGCCACACTGTGGCCCGTGTGCTGATCAAGGCTCAGGGCTGCCTCGGGAACTAGGAGCCAACTCTGGCCATCATGTTGTTCTGGGTCCTAGTGGCAATGGACTTCAAAACCTTCAACTTTTGCAAATCGGTAAAAACTAAGACACAGAACAGAAGTACCGAGAGCCCAAGGCCAGGTGCTCAGAGCTCCCACAGCTGCCTTCCAGGTGACAGTGGCCGAAGGAGGTCGTGGGCCACGAGGGAGCCCAGAGCAACGGGGAGGCAGCACCCCACGGAGCCCTCACCAGGACCACCTGTGAGCATCGCAGACGTGGGTGAGTCACACCCCCTTCTAGTAAACTCTGCAGAGGAAGGATGGGCAGTGGTGTCTCGAGGGTGGGGCGGGCAGAGGGAGCGGCCCAATGGGCAGGGGAGGCAATCGGGGGTGCCCTGCTTACGAAGACTTAAATACAGCAAAAATACACTAAAGTTGGGTCCACTGGGTAGCAGTCTGGCCGTTCTTCAAATAATTAAACCAAACAGTTACCATTCCTACACGTGTCCCCAAAGGAGGCGAAAGCAAGGACTCAAACACACCTGCATACAGCGTTCACAGCCGCCAAAGGCACAACCAGCCCACATGCCCATTATGGAAGAACAGATAAAAAATGTGATCCATCCACATGACAGAACATTATTCAGCCTTTGAGGGGAAGGAAATGCTGACGCAGGTTACAACCAGGATGAACCTTGAGGATTTTCTGCCACATGAAAGCAGATACAGAGGGCCACATGTGGACAATTCCGTGTCTATGAAATGTCCACAACAGACAAACCCACGGGAATAGAAAGCAGATTAGTGTTTGCCAGGGGCGGGGCAGGGGGATCGGGTGACTCCTTTTGGACACCAGGGTCCTTTGTGGGATGAAAACGTTCTGGAACTGGACAGAGGTGGAGACTGCACAGCACAGTGAACGTGCCAAACACCGCTGAACTGTTCACTTTAAATGGTTCACTTCACGTTATGTGAATTTCACTTCAATTCACAAAAAAGAAAAACCCAGTTTGCTTTTTATCCCGCGCACCAATGATTCCAAACATCAGGGATAAAATCAACACCCTCCCCCAAAACACAGTCTGTCATCGTCCACGTCCCAGTCGGCACTCGCAGGTGAGTCTCCATCCTGTGTGTGGAAGTCACAGCCAGCACTGCGTCCACACAGAGGATGAGGCATCGAACTCCAGGGCCCCAGCCGGCCTGATACGCACGCCGACCTCCTCAGGAGGACAGCTCTGGCACGCCGCACAGGGACACCGCGAGTGACTTGGACCTGGGACGGCCCCTTTGTTCACAACTCAAAACAATGACACAGGGTGAGCTGCAGGCTGTGATGTTTTTGTTAAGTTTAAATCTTGGTTCATACACGAAATGTATTTCATATCTTTGAATATGAAAGCAAAGTCTTCTTTTTAAATGAATTAAATTAATCAATGATAATTGTTGTAGAACTAAAGGACAGGTCAAGAAAAAACAGCTGTTACCACAACTGATGACTGTCAAATGTTCTTCTGTCACATGAAGAACGGTAAAGCAGCCCGCTCTGGGTGTCCAGATGCGAGGTGGGCACCCGGTCCCCAGGAGGGGCCATTCCCCAAGGGGTCCAGCAGGGGTGGGGCAGGTGACCAGGTGCCGCCGTCACGGGCAGCCCGACTCACATCCAGGCCCCCAAGGGTGGCCCTAGCCCTCTGCCCTGTGGCGCTGACCACTGGCCAGGGCGATCCTTGGCTTTGGTCTCCCTGAGCCCACCCTAGGTGGTCACATCCTTCTCCCTGCCTACAGCCAAGGCTGGGACCAGCAGTCAGGGTGCTGGGCAGGGTGGCCTATACCTTCCCAGGAGTCTCAGCTGCCAGCCCCTCCACCATGGGTGTCCCCAAAGAGAGGGAGGAGCCGGTGGAGTGAGGGGTGCGGCAGGACCCCGGGCTCCTGGCCCCCACTTGCTCTGCCCAGGGAGGCACCAACTTGGACTCATGGGGTCAGGGGACAGGGTGGTGGGACAGTGTGGGGACCCCCCTCCAGACAGGGCTCAGGCTCCAGCACCACGGGCCCCGGACACCCTGTGCCTGCTCCCCCCTGATTTGGGGGGCTCCACTGGGGAGCTGGGGGCCGGGACCAACACACTGGGTTGGGGGCAGATGTCAACACACGTGGAAGAGAGAGCGTGCTGGCTGGGGAGGATGGCCTTGGGGCCCCATGGTCTCATGCCTCACGGGGCTGCACTGGGCTCCCTGGCCCGGCCTGGCTGCCCCAAGACTCATGGTTCAGTGGCCTCACCCCAAACGCAGGCCAGATCTGGCCTGCCCCCTCCCCCGACTTCCAGGAACAGTTTTCTTAAATTGAAAACGATCAAATCCAGGTCGTCCCAGAAAGTAGGGTTTTGCCAAGCCACACAATTCGCTGGCTCCCCACCGGCCTGACAGCTGCTCTTTGCCACCAACCACCTCCCCGGGGGAGGGTGGGAACACAGCAGATGCTGGCCAGGCTCTGGGAATGACCTCTGGGAAAAGAGCAGGTGAGCTGTGCCCACCCCAGGGCCTGGGCTGACCCATGAGTCCTTCCCACTTCTCCCACCTCCCCCAGAGGCCTGCAGGGGGGCAGTGCATGGGGTGCACGCCCACCCCACCCCAGCCAAGCCTACCCCACCAGGGGACGGCGCAACCATCCCCAGCCCTGGCTGCAGGCGTGCTGAGGCCGGCCTCTAAAGGCCCCGTCGCGGAGACCAACACAGTGCCCCCACCACAGGGCACAAGGCAGACAGGAAGGAGCCTCCCACCACAGCCAGCAGCCCGAGGTCCCCGGCTTCCCTGGCTCACTCCCTACCCTGGGGGACAGGTCCCGTGTGTCCACTCTGAGGCCCCCTGCCCGGGAAGGTGCCCTAGAGGAGGCCACTGCAGGGGTCCTAGGCTCATGGGCAGGGGCCCAGCTCGCCCCATACTCCAGCTACGCTGCCCCTGGCCCCTGCTCTGCTCTGCCCACCTCCACCCCACCCTCTGCTTCTGGTTAGCTCTGGGAAGGGCCTGGAGAGCCCACCTTCACAGAAAGACTCGCCTACATGCACACACATGACATCCCGCAACCAGAGCCTGAAGCCTGGGCCCCAGGGACCCTCCTGTGAGGGGACCTCCTATCAGGCCCCAGGCCTCCTGCTGTCCTGGCCCTGCAGGAGCCCCAGGCCTCCCAAGGTGGGTCAGTCTTCCCCCAGCACCCACTCAAGGCCCTTGACAGGGAATCTGGTCCTGAAAAAGGATCCCTGGAGGGGTGGGCCTGGGGCAAGGGACTGCAGGGGAGGGAGGAGGAGGTGGGGTCCCTGGGCTCATGAGAATGGGTGGCGGGGTTAGGGCATTTACCAGGGGAAGCTCTGTAGAGACAATGAGCTGAAGGCTGCAGGAAGGCACGGCCAGGGTGCCGGTGATAGGCCAGGGTTCCCAGAGGTGCTCACAGGGCACTGGGGCCAGCACAGCGACTCCAGGGCAGGCCCGGGGTGCCCGCCTGCTCTAGCCTGAGACCCTGGCGTAGGCCTGAGCTCTGGGAGCCAAGATGCCTCCAAGAAACCAGTCCCAGTACCATGCTGCCAACCTTCCCAGTGAGGCCAGTGGGGCAGTCTCCCCCGGGCGTGGCCACAAGCTGGCCCACGGACACTCCCAACACTCCCTCCCGTATTCAGCAAAAGCAGTAGGTGCCCTGTGGGTGGGGCAGGAGGAGGGTCCAATCTCCGGGGACTGGGGTAGAGCGGCTCCTGCCCCTGCCCCCCCATCCCACTCTGAGCTGTGCTGTGTGCTTGTTGGGGGCGGGGTGGGATATGCAAATGTGGGGCCTCGAGGCCAGACCGGGTTGATGAGTCTGTCCTTGCAGCAGCCTGGATTGGGGTCCCCAAGCCTCAGTAGGTGTCTCAAAACCTCCTCACCCACATGGTGGGCGGCACCAGGCCCCAAGACTCATCTCAGGTGCCCACACCCCCACCTGGGAGCCCACAGCACGGCTCACCTGGTGCTGATGGATGTGCACAGGGCCCTCCCCATGGGGGTGAGGACGGGAGAACCCTCTTACACTCCTGCACACACACAGACTCACACTCGCACAGGCACGTGGGCTCACACTCATGGGGAGCGAGCAGGGCAGAGCCTGGACTGAGCCCGCAGGCTGGGAAGCTGTCTGCAGGGAACACCAGCCTGGTCTGGAAGAGAAGGGGGTAGGTGCAATGGGAGAGAGGGAGCCGGGGTGAAGGGTGAGGGGTGAGGGGCAGGCTCAAGGGATCACCCTGGAAAGCCCAGGCCCTCCCCGGTAGCAGAGGGCAGGGGGGCTGCTGGCTGGGACAGGACGGTCCTGGCACGGTGCCCCATGGTGGGCACCTCTGTGGTCAGCGGCCGTACGGGGTGAGGCTGCTATGCTCCACCCAGGCTTCCTCCCCAACCCCACGGCGGGGGGCAGAGCCAGGCCCACTGCCCAGCTGCAGCCCTATCCTTGCCACTTCCCCCTTTGCCCACTGACCTGGGCTGGTGGGGTGTCCAGGTGGGCCACTGGCCTCTTTCCAATTTGTCCTTCGGGCCAGGAATGGGAAGAGAGAGGAGGGAAAGAGAGGCAGGGCGGGCCAGCCACTGTGAGCCAGTCAGGGCTGACACTCAGAAAGGGGGCTCAGACTCGAGCTTGCATCTAAACCCTGCCCGTGGACCTGGGGCTGCTCTGGGGCCCAGCGGAGGGGCAAGCTCAGCCTGGAGCCCAGAGCCCCCACCCCATTCCTGAAGGATCCCAGCTGGTCTCCAAACCCTGAGCCTCCGCATACAAAGCCCTCCCCCCTCTCTCCTGCCAAACCACCATCTGTTGCCATGACGACAGGAGCTGAAAGGCAGGGGCACAGCGCTCTCCCCACCCCCTTCCTTCCCGCTCTCTTCAGCTGGGCCCTGGGATCAGAGCATGCCTCTGGCTGCAGCCCCAACTGGCCTTTGAGCCCCTCTGCCCCCAGCAGTGGGCCCAGCCTCAGCCCAGCTCACACCTGCCTCCTGCACAAAAGGCCAGGCGAAGCACCCCGACTCCAGCCCCCAGAGACCCCCTCTGGCCTCCGCCAAGGTGCCAGCCCCGTCCTGCACTGGGGAATGGCCGGGGACCTGTCTGGTCCCTGATCCACCTCCCCTGCTGTGTCCCCACCAAGGAGGCCCTGGCCTGCCAGCCCAACCCAAAAAGCATGTCCAGGAGGCAACCTGCCCACCCCGGGCCCACCGTGAGGCAGGCATGGCCCCAGGGATCCTGGCTACCCAGGGGGCAGTGCCTGGCAGGCAGCTCCCCTACACGTGCTGCCTCAGTCAACTCCGTATAGACCTGGGGGACCACCGAGAATAAACGCGACCAACACACTCCACTGGCTGGGGCCAGCTGAGGACGCCCAGCAGTCACGGCTGTCACGAGGACAGGAAGGCGCATGGCTGCAGCCACCACGTCGTCAGCGCTCCGTTAAAACACGTCACACCCCCACATGCAGTTCTCATACCTCTGCCAGGCAGACACCATGACTGCCCCTCACAACAAGGGCTCCAGGCTCCGAGAGGTCCAGTGACCTGCCCAGAGGCACCTGAGCAGCAGAGCAGGCAACCGCACACCGCCTGGGGCAGGGGCTGAGCCCAGGGTTTTCTTTCTCCTCACGTTTTCCGAGCCCTGGCAGCCTCCCCCTTGCACCTGCTCCACGGGTGTACACGATGCCCAGAGACCGAAGGGACCTCAGAGCTTCTGCCTGGGCACTGCAATCGGGGCGCGCCCACTTCCCCCAGCCAGGCGTCCTCGCCCGTCACCCCGCCCTCCTCCTTCCCTGGGGGTCCGCGTCAACGGAATCGCCCCGCGGTACCTCAGCTGGAAGGGACTCAGAGCACCCCACTCGCTGGACGGAAGGACAAGCCCGGTGGACCTGGTCCCCGTGCGTGACAGCCGACCAGCTCCTCTAGAAACCCACCAATGTCCGTGATGAGACCGGCAATTCTCAAGGAAACACAAATGCCCAACACAGCCAGACGGGAGCCCCACGAGGCCGGCCAGGCCCGAGGGGGCGGGGCCTCGTACAGGCCTGGGACGGTGTGAGACGTTCCCAGTGGGGCCACAGCGGTTCAGGTGCAGGGCCTGGGAGCGGGGGAGCCGGGGTGCGCTCGAGGCAGAGTGGCGGGGGCCGCAGGGGCAAGAGGGCACCAGCCCTCCCTCTGTCCTGCCGCTCTGCCCAGTGGCCCCACATCCCAGGGCGAGGACAGCTCAGCGTACACCCCAGCCCTTTCCAAGGGCTGCTGCCCTGGTACCCTTCCACCGGGCTGTGTCCAGGACACTGGACTCCATCCCACCACAATGTGAGACTCACTGAGGGCTGTGGATGAGTGCGGTCAAGGTGGGTGTGGGCCATGGGCAGGGCTGCAAGGACAGAAGCATTGGAGGCCCCAGCCGCTCACTGAGGGCCACTGCGGATCCCCCACGCTGAGGCTGGAGGGAGAGGGCGGGGAGGCTGTGGCTTCCTTCCTGGGCTGAGGGGCCCAGCCAGCAGGGCACTGGTGGGGGGCGGGGTCCCCAGAATCAATGCACCCAGCCCCAGCATGGTTGTCATGGCAACTGCAACAGGGCATGCCTCCCACTCCCCCCACCCCTTCCTCCTACCCCCCCAGGAGCCCGCACACAAGCCTGCCCACCCTGCAGTGGGGGCAGAAAGGTGGGCACTCCTCCCTCAGCCAAGGTCCCCTGGCTGACGTCCAAACCATGGGCATCATCACTGTTCCGACCTCCAGGGTGGGCTCCCAGACACAGTGGGGCCCACCAGGGCCTCCCTCGGCCATGTCACAGAAAGCCCACTGCCCAGCAAGCTTCCCCAAGGGGCACCCACCTACTGTTCATTCAGCACCACTTCCTAAGGGCAGGAGCCCCAGACACTGGGAGGCCCAAACTGAGAGCCACAGGGCCTCTCCATGAGAGAAGGCGGAGGGAGAGGCCAGCACCCCGAGGGGACCCGCAGCCTCATCTGGGAGGCACAAGTGCTATGAAACCGTCAATCTGGGTTGCGCTGGGTGCAGCGACAGCAAACAGCTGGCTGGGCCCCCTTTCCGCCCTCCCTGCCCGGAGCCGTCGCCCACTCTCGCTGGGAAACCCTTCCGCAGGAGCGGACCTTCCCAGAGGCGGGCGAGCAGGCGTCACGGCTCTAGTTCCAGCGGTGGCAAGTGACCACATTAGGTTTTTATTAACTGTTTTATCAATTCAATACTGTAAAATTAGCCCAATGGAACATTCTGATTGAATTCAGTAAGTCTTCAGTAATTCAATCTGGTAAATTGTATTTTTTTAAGCTGATGACCTAGTTTCAGGAGCCTTAAGACTGGGGGCTGGTGCTGGGGTCGCCAGCCAAACGCCCGCAGGAAGGAGCGTGGCTGGTCTGAGGGACCCAGGAAGGGGCGGGGTCAGTAGCTGGTGGGGAACAGGCAGCGGAGGGTGCGGGTGGGGGCACCACAGCAGAGCAAGGGAAGGGTGCGGGGTCATGCACACAAGGAGCCCCAGGTCCAAGGAGGCTGGAATCCAGGAGGACGAGGGTCACACCTGCAGTGTGGATACGGCGGTGTGACCAGAGGCACCGCGGGTGGCAGTGCCCCGGGCGGCAGTGTCCCAGCCAGCAGCTGTCCAGCCCCCAGGGATGGGTGGGGGTGTGGGGTGGGGCAGGCAGTGGAGGGACAGAGCGGTGGTGGCCAGAAGAGGCGATTCAGAGTCGATGACCCCGTGCCTAGTGGGGGAAGAGGAGGATCCCCCAGCAGAGGTAGGGAGCCTCAAGGCCAGGCCCCAGGGGGCTTCAGCAGCAAACACTGGACCTGCCCACCTTACCCCCTTTCTGCTCAACCCACCGCCAGGCCCCAGGGGTGATGATGGGGTTGCCTCAGTAATGAGGCCAGGGCGCCCTGGGAGGCCCGAGGGATCTCCACCTGTCACCACGCACACGCACACATGCACACGCACACATGCACACACAACCGCAGCCTCTCTGCTGGCAGACGCAGCCTTGTGTAACTCCACACACCTGCCAGGCACGGAGGATCCTCACACACCAAGCCAGGCCCAGAAGCCCTAGACCTCCCCTCAGCCTGCACCCCGTGGGGCAGGAGCTGTGGATGACCAGATGCCAGAGGCTGGACGGCCCTCCATCCAGGCCTGCTTCCTGGCTGCACCCCGCCCCTGACACAAGGCACAGCAAAGGACACAGCAAAGCCTTGTGCAGGGAGGGGCCCCTCATCTGCCGGCAAGCCTGTGGTCAAGCAGAGGAGGGCAGAGCCCACCCAACTGTGGCCACCAGCCACCCCCAGCCCAGCACACCTGGGAAGACTGCCAGGGTCGGCCTTGGAGGCCTCATGGGCTCCTGCAGCCCTGTGGGCGGGGTAGGAAGGAACAGGAGGGCAGGGCGGAGTGACAGCTGCCCCCTATGAGCTACGACCAAGACCTCCTGTCCCCATGTTGGGGGGGGGGGCAGCACAGGACTACTCTGCACTGTGAAGTCTGGATTTAGCATAAAAAAAAAAAACCCACATTTCAAAAACTTCCTGCTGACTTGGGTCCCCAACCACTGGGATGGCCGCGTGTCCCGTCCTGCCCGGAGACAACAAGCCCATGTCCCACTCCGCTCGTGGGGTTGGGAGCTGGGCCTCATGCTAGACTCGACCCAGGAGACCAGCTCTCCAGCCTGCCTGGGTCAGGGGGTCCCCGGCAGCACAGCATGGCTCTGCAGGACGGGGCTGGGCTGGCAGTACAGTGCCTGGGACGCGCTGGGTGCTGGCTGCCAGTGGGCCCTGGAGCCCACTTCCTCCTCCGTCCCACGGCATGCCCCGACTGCGGAGCTTTGAGAGCTGCATGTGCGGGGTGCCTAATCTGGGGGACCCGGGGGCTGAGGAGGCTGCTGGGGCCACCCAAGGGCCCAGCCAGTGCTGGACAAGAGATGGACACCAAGGTGCTGGCCCGGCAGGCCATGTGCGGGCTGCTCCCAACTGACCCCAGGGGCTCAGGCAGGGCATCAAGCCCCAGAGAAGCAAGCTCCTGCCCCAGGCCCTCAGACAGACACAGACAGAAGGACAGGCGCATACACTGCCTGTGGGAACCGGTAACTGCCGGGAGTGGAAAACAGGCCTGGGGCCCTGAGCCCCGCCCCCGCCCAGCTGGGGTCAGGTGCCTGGAGAGGCTGCCCATCTGCAGAAGGGCACCGGCGTGCACGTAATCTCCAGCGCGGGGTAATAATAGAACCTGCTTAGTGGTCAGCGGGCAGCTTCTCCGAAGGACAGGGAGGAAGGAGAGAGGCAGCGGCCTGCCTGCCCGCACCCATCACCCTGGTCTGTCCGCCATCGCCTCAGCCCCTGGGCTCCTCCCACTGTCTCCAGGAGGCCCGCCTGCCTGGAGCTGTCCATGATCACGGAACCCAGGCAGTAGTAGGTCCTCCTCCGCCACCTCTTCCCCTCTCAGGGCTGGCACCTGGGGAACAGCTGGAAGGCCTGGACGGTGGGACTCGTCGCCCGATGGTGAGGTCTCAGAACAGCAGCCCCACCCTGACGTGCTAGCCACAGGCCCTGGCTGGGCATCCCCTGGGCCGCTGCCCCGACCCTCAGCCCAGGCAGGGGCCCGCCTCCCCATCCTGCCTGCCCTCCTGGGGACGGCAGGCAAGGTGCTCCAGAGGTGCAGGCCTCCTTCCCATCTGCGAGCACGCGGTCGGCCTCGGCGCTGGCCCGCAGGGCACAGGCCTGATTTATGAAGTCCCGGGCCCATGGCCTCCAGGAGACCACACAGACCAGATGACCCCCAGTTGTCCTGCCAGCGTGGGGTCCCCAGGCTCTTGCTCTGTTGACCCTGCTGTCGGGCCTGCCCCCTGCCCTGGGTCCCCAAACGGAAAGAGGAGGGGCACAGGCACCTCCCCCAACAACTCAGAAAGCACCCAGGCTGCCAGGAGCTGACAGACCTCCACAGGCCCTTGCTGTTTCTGGGGCCTGCTGACCGCTCCCCCAGGGTACAGGCCACTCGGCTTCCAGGAGAAGAGGCAGCCCATGGGGTGGGCTCTGGCCTGCAGCCCCCCAGCAGGTTCGGCAGGACTCACCCAAGTGGTGAACTCCCAAGGCCCAGCAAGGAACCACAGAGCCCCCATGAGAGTGACTAGATGGGGACAGTGCCACGGCCACCAGCTGCTCTTGGAGCTCGTGAAGGGAGGACACACACGTGCTGAAGGTGTCCCTCAGCAGACAGACCTGCTGCCCTGCCTGCAGCTCTGCAGCAGGGACAGACGGCTCCCATGGGGCCTCTTTCTTCCCCAAGGCCTGGTGAGGAGCTCCAGCAGCAGGCACAGGGTGGGGAGCTGGAAGCTCAGACCCAGCCTGGATTGGCATGGACAGGCCCAGGGGCCAGCCTCCCCCAGACCCTGGCTGCCCACTGGGTCTCTCTGTCCCCAGCACAGATGCTGGCCCACTTCCCAGAGGTGCCTCCCAGTGTCCACCAGCCAGGAGAGCAGCGCCTCCCCCAGAAGCACCGAGGAAGCTTCGGCAAACCAGGCCTCAGTCAGTACGGGACCCCCTGAATGCCCCTGGCAGAGTGGGACTGTCACCAGGGCCACTCATCTGGCGTGACTCAGGATGCCAAAGCCCCCTGGACAGAAGGGGCCCTGGCCCCCCAGCCCCCACCAGGTCCTGAGCATCTCTGGAGGCCCACAGCACTGACCAGCCCAGACTTGTCCCCCAAAGGCCCTCACCCAGATGTGGCCTTCAGTTCAACTCCCCTGCCCCACCAATCTGGATCCTGACAGAGAGGTGGTTCCCACATCCCCTCCTGCAGACCCCAGGGCAGGGCACAAGTGCCCAGAGGAGGCTGTGTGCTGCAAGGGGGCAGCATGAAGCAGGGCCCCTGAGGTCAGAGGCCCCATGACCAACTGACCCCAAACGTGGGCTGTGGAACAGAGGTCTGAGTACCCCTCAGGTGGAAGGACCCAGGAGGGAGAGGCACAGATTTGGGGCGGCACAGAGGGCAGCAGCCAAGCTCTCTGGGAGTGCCGAGGACAACAAAGGCCTCTGCCAGGGCCAGCAGCAACGCTGGAAGGGAACGTGGAGACCCAGCCCACAGACCCGGGGCCACTGGGCATCACCCGGAGGAGCCGCAGCCGCCCCCACCACACCCCGGCCGACGTGGCCCCCGTCTGTCCACTGCTGCCCTCGTCCGCCCTGTGGATCTGTTGGAGAATGTTCCATCTGTGCCACTTTATGATTAGTTATAAATCCCCTGGGATTTGGGGTTTAGAGTCAGCAAACCTCCAATCTGAGACGAGCTCTCGCTTCTAGAGATGAGCCAGCACCTAACCCTTCCCACTGCCCAGCCCAGGCACTGCCACCCCCGCCCCACACACAGGCAACAGTCCCTCCCGTCTCCGCGGCCTCGGTCCCTCCCCACCTCTCCTGTTTCCAGCCTCCCCGCCGAGCTAGCCCAGGATGGTGGTTTGGGTGGGTTAGTTTAGTCGGGGTTGGGGCTGGGGGCCTGGCTTTCTGAATCTAGGCCCAACCCCTCCAGTGCCCCAGGCCTGGGAAGGGGGCACAGGTACAGACTTTGAGACCCAGAGGACCCTCCCGATGTGTGTAGGGAGCTCCACAGGCTGTCCCAGGGCAGCCCCAGGAGAACTGGCTACCAGCTTCTTCTGCCCAAGGAGGGGACTAGGGACCAGGGCTTCCCCCAGCAGCACAGCAGCTGGGCCTGGGGTACTCAGGCCTCCGCCGACTACACTGAGCACCCAGACACCGGCTCCCCCTCCTCCGCACGGAGCCAGAGTCCCACACGTGGGAGACAGGTGCAGGAACTCACCAAAGACCCCAGACCACCCCCAACAGGTCTGCTCCGCTGCAGGGGAGGTTTAAGGACAAGCTGCTAACCGCACCTCCCCCACGGGGAGCAGAAGCTGCAGGCTTCAGCACTGCCGCGCTGGACAGCTCCTACCCACAGGACTTCCCAGGGGAGGGACCGGCCCCAAGCTGCAGGGCCCACTCAGACCATCAGGGCGCTGGGCCCCAACTCAGGGTCAGGGTCCTGAGGGCCTCGGGGTCAGCGTGCAACCAGCGAGCTGCCCCGGCCTTGTCCTCAGGAGGGTGTAGCAGAGATGGGAAACACCCGAGGGCTTGCCCCTCACTGTCCCTGGAGACGTGAGGAGGGGAAAGCAGGGGGCTGCGGGCTGCCAGAGCAGACCAGCAAATGGCATTCCCTGCAGAGAGCTCAGAGGTCCCTGCTCCCTGGGTGCTGCTGCTCACGGGTCACTGGCCCCTGGACGCAGGGGCTCCTAGCATCCATACCATGCCCTATCTTGGGATTCTTCCAGGCCACCAGGGGCCCCCTCAGATGGCTCCCCCTGGAAGCACACGCATTTGGGGAAAGTACTGGCGCACCCGGCATGACCCCCACTGGAGGTAGGAGCATGGGCCACTGCCTCAAGTAGCCCGGAAATCAACCCCAAAACAGAGATAGCACAACGTGGGGCCGAGCAGGGCGTCAGCTGCTCCTGCATAAGGTCATGTGTCGGAGCCACAGGCCAGGAGTGTCGGCAGAGATGCTCTGGGAGGATGGAGCTGGAGGCGTGGGCCAGAGGTGGGCAAGGCCACGGCCACCCCACCCTAGCACTGACCACCTTGCGCACCATCTGTCCACCCTTTGGCAGTGTATCCTCAGACTGGCCCTCGGTGAAGGGACCACCGCAGCCAAGGAGGTGGTGCTGGGTGTGGAGCCAAGGCCCACTGGGACGTGAGGAGACGAGGGCTCTGGAGTGGGCTGGTCCCAGCACCCCAGGAGGGCCTCCCTCAGCCCACCAGCCCTGCGGCCCACAGCTCTGTGCCTGGTCCCTCACCCACACCCTCCAGGGCTGCAGTGGTCTCGGGGGTGAGGGGCCAGTGAGTGACCAGCCACCTGTTCTCACTTGCCTTAGGCCCACCCCCAGAACAACAGAGCCAAAGCCTGGCGTTAACTGCCCTGGGCCTGATCCTCTGTGTGCCCCACACTGGCACCAACCACCATGGCACCAGGGTGGGGGCAGGAATGAGAGTGGGACAGGCCACAACCACACCTGGTTTTCTCTCTGGTGGGGGCGGGGGGCCAGCATCAGCATCACCGGGGAACAAGAAATGCAGCTCCTCGGGCCCACCTGACCTGCCGAGGCAGCCCCGGGCCGTGGCCCCCAGCAGCCTCCAGGTGCCACGTGCAGGGGCCAGCAACGGAACTCAGGCTCAGGAAAACAGCCCTTTAGTGTTGAAGTCCCTGAGTTCACTTCTCAGGATGCCAGCGGTAAGTGCATTTTTAAAGAGTCTCAATCTTTTAGACACAGCCCTGAAATATTTGCAGTTAAACGATGTCCAGGGTGGGGAAGGAGGCGGGCAGGTGACGCAAATGGACGGCGTGTGGCTGAGACTGGGGTTTGCTCGAGGGGCCAGGGCGCACTTTCCTCTACTGCTGTGCCTGGAAGCGACTGTGTGCAAAGGAAAATAAGGGGCTGGTTCCCACGGGGGTGCAGGCACACACACCCCCAGGCCAGGTGGGCCCCCGGGACAAAGGACGCTGTTGGCCAGATGGTCAGCGGGGTGGGGACACGGGCAGGATAGGGCTGCATCCCAGGGCGCCATGTGGCAGCGGGAAGGGACCAGACAAGCCCCTCAGCAGCCCTGGGACTGTGCCCCCACCCTGGGCCTCTCAACCTGGCACAGCTGGCTGGCCCAGCTGTGCCACAATCCCCTTCCGCTCTCCCCACTGACCGCCCCCAAAACGAGAGCTGCACGCAAACCCCGAAGCCAAGGGGATAAGCACACGCGACACCCATCTGTCCGCCCGTCCCCATTTCCCCCTCGGCTCCCCTGCCCAGGCCGAGCCCACTCCCAGGCACATGCCCAAGGGCGACACCAGCTGCTGCAGCTGTACCAGGTCCCTGCTTAGCCCTGAGCATGCACTGCGTGCCTCCTTGGGGTATCCTGACCCTCGTGCCTGAAACATTGCGGGGAAACTGAGGCCGGCAGACATGTGACTTCCCCACCGCAGGGTCTGGGCTCCTCACCAAACACCCAGGAGGGACCCTGTCTTTGGGCCCTTAACAGAGGCTGACCCCAGGGACCCCGAATGATTACAGGTCCTCTGCATCTCCTGGCTGGCTCCTGGGGTGGCCAGGAGGCTCTGTCTGAATGGTCCCAGGGGACTCAGCTCCTCACACAGGCTGCTGGGACACTCCAGGCAGGCCCCTCTCCATGGGCATCAGGGCCGCACTCACTCCCGGGGGATGCCTGCATTCCTCCAGGGAGGAAAGCTACCCTGAGGGGCTGCCCAGGCTCCACCACAGGCCCTCGCTGGACCACAGGGGAGTCTGAGATGGGGTGGGCAGAGCTTGTGGCGCCCCACTCCCGAGCCTCCAGCTTGGAGCCAGCGTCAACACCAGAGGAAGCAGGACCCACACACCCAATGTGCCTCTGGACCGTCCCAGACAGAATGAGATGCGGGAAGCACCCAGCCCGGGGACTGGCCTCCTGCCCCGCCCCGCCCGGGGCCACCCCTGGCCAGGGCCTCTCCTGACTCAGCTCCCGGGAGGGGTCTCCTGACCAGGCGGCCCAGGCAGTGGCCCCAGCACCACCCCACCTCCGGCCTGTGGCCCACGGTCCAGGCTCACGCCAGCCACGGGGCAGGGCTCGTCAGGCTCCCAGGCGGCCACCCCTCAACAAGTAGGGCTGACCAGGCGCTGTCTCCTCAGACCCCTCTCTTCCTGGCCCCCAGCCTAAGCCAGCGGCTGCCAGCAACGCTGGAGTCGCCAGGGAGCACCCCAGCCCAGCCACCCCTACAGATGCCGCATTCCTGGCCAGACAGCCTCCTGCCACCCCCCAAAAACACCCACAGCCCTGAGATGGAGCGGCAGCCTGACATGTCCCCAGCTCCAGTAACGTCACTCAGGCCACGTGGGCGGCTGTTTGGGCTGCCTTCCCACCTCTGCTCTGGGGCCAGGGAGGCCAGCCCTGCCCTCCAGGACCCCGGGGCCCAGGCTGAGCCCAGAGTGAGCAGCCACGGTGCAGGTGCCCTGAGGCCCTCCCCACACCCCAACCCAGAACCAAAAGGCCCTGGAACCTTCCATTCACTGTCAGCCAGGCCCACTGGCAGGGCCTGGAGGAGGCCCAGGAGGGGCAGCCAGCCCCAGGCACCCAGGGGGACGAGGATGTGGCCACCACCTGGGGAAGCAGCTCTGTCCTCACAGGCCAGCACCCCTAGCCAGGGTGGGTGTCCCAAGGATGCCGAGCCAGCGCCCTACACACATCGACCTCAGTAGCCCTTGAAATCCAGCCAGAGGCACTGTCACCCTAGTGCACAGGGAAGAAACTGAGGTCCGGCGGCAGCCCCCGGGCCCCGAGGGATGGAGTCAGCAAGGACGGGGAGAAAGCCACCGGAAGAAAGACAAGGGCGGTTTTCTCAAGCTGCGCCAGGCCTGCTGGAGCCTTGTCCTGTAGGGGGCGGGGGGCGTCCAGCTGCCCGGCTCTAGAACACTGGCCCCTCAGAGGCGGCAGGACAAGGCCTCTCAGGACCCAGCCCGGCACAATCCCCGCTTTGTCCCTGCGGCCTCTGCCCCAGCCCAGCCTCCATCTTGTCCAGAGTTCAAGGCTGCTGGCCCGGGCCTGCCCCACTCGGCCGGCCACCATCCCTGGGGTGAAGCCTCGGGCAGGCCCATGGGCAGCTCAGCCATCCCCCACCAGGGCCTGGGGCTCTGGGCCAGGCTCACAGAGGGCCACCCCGGGCCCACCACCCAGTCCTGTGTGGCCTGGTCACATCAGCCGGCCCGTGGATGACGGCGGGACTGGGTGGCCTGGCACCGGGGTGGGCTACCCTGGGGCGGTTGTCCAGAGGAACTGGCTCTCCCCATATCTGAGAGGACTTCTGGCAGAATCCAGGGCAACACAAGGGACACCAGCAGAGAAGGGGGTCTCTCCCCTCCCCCGAGACCCTCAAGGGGCCCTGACAGATGCTGGCCTGCTGTCCTCCTGCTGGACACCATGCACCACAGATGTGCCCCCAACATTGTGCTTGGCCATCAGAGCCTCACAGAAGCTCAGGAAATGCTGCCCTACAGATGGGGCCTGAGGCTCAAAGTCCCTCAGCTCCCGAGCCCAGAGCCCAGGACGGCTCTGTCCCTGGGCTGCGCTTCCACAACCAGGGGCACAGAACCACCCCATTAGGGTCCAAGTTGGCCACAAGGGCCAGAGAGGCCAGCCGATGCAGGCAGCACACGGGGCTGCAGGCAGGTGGCGAGGCCTCTCTCCCACCCTGGACGCCCCGCCACCACGCTCGCCCTCTGTGCGCAGCAGGCCCCCGAGAGCACAGCGTGCCCCCTTCCAAGGGGCCCAGCCTGTGCAGTGGACATAGGCAGGAAGGGCCCTGGGCCCGAGGAGCTGCCAGCACAGCCCCACCATGGAGGGTGCGGGCAGCCAGAGGATACAGCCAGGGTGCTAACTTGAGAGAACCTGACCCTTCCAGGTCCCCAAAGAAATCGGGTCTGTGTCTGCCAGCCTTGAAGGCACAGGTGCTCCAAACTAGAGCACCAGGTGACCACAAAGTTGCCCCAGCGCCCCTCGTGAGTGCAAGCCACAGACCCTCCCACTCCAGGCACACAGACGGTGCCAAGCACCCGCAGGGCTGATGCTCAGGTAGAGCAGATGCAGACAGTGCTGCCGGCAGGCCACACGGGCCTTCCAAGAAGCCATCCCCCTCCCCCTCCTCGCCGCCCACCCACCCCTGACTTCTCTGGCATTTTCAGGCCCAGTGGTCACCCCACAGATAAGCAATGGTGATGAGAACGAGGGGAAGAAGGAGCCAGAGAAAAGCATGTGTGGGTGGGGAAGGCGCACACTCGCTCAGGCCACAGCAGTGCTGGCTAGCGGCTGGTGTGGGCAGCAGGGGACTCCGGCGCCCTGCGGCACAGCCCTCACTGGCCCCACACAGCCCTCAGGGTGGCTGGTTGGTTACGGGCTGGGAGGCAGGGGGAATCCACACCCTCCCCCGCAACATGCATGGCCAAGCCTGCCAGTCACCAGTAAGGATGGGGGTATCCCTGGCCAGTCTCCAGCAGGCCGGTGGGACCAGGAACCCCAGAATCCGCGGCTGCTCTGCTCCTTGGCCCTGAGCACATTCTGGGTGACTGTGCATTGGGGTTCACTTGTGCCCTTCCTGGTACAGATGCCCCTTTCCCCATCCCTGCAGAGTAGTGGCCACTGCCAGTGGTGACTCAGGCAGGATGCGTGAAAACTCAGAGGTGCTCAGAGCCACAGGGGACCGCAGTGGGTAAGGGACACTCTGGAACCAGGGTGCTGGGGCTCTGTTCACCCCAGGACCCTCCCATCCTACCTTCAGGAAACTGCCCATCCTTTGAGGTGAGACCCCCATCAGGCCAGGAACCCCCATGCAGAGCTGCCCTCCGCCCAGAGGCTGGCTCTCAGCTGAGGAAGGGGGCTTCCTGGGGCAGGGTCTGTGCTCGGGAGGACAGCTGGGTGGCATCGGTCCCACTCAAAGTTGCAGACGGGGTGTCGAGCCTTTCTAACCACTGCATGGGGCCAGAGAGACAGGCGGGGGCTCCCCACGGCCCCCACCCAAGCTCCGCCCACCACTGTTTGAGAACAGGGTCCGAACTTTTAACCGAGCTCATGACCTGAGCGTGTGCGGGCCTCCTGCCATCCCCAGGAGCTGATGCCCTGACCAAAGCACCAAGTTCGGAGCCTGTTCTCTCACTTATGAAACGGGTTGGGTAACCTGAGGCCAGCCTGAGGCCAGCGTGGGGCGCCCTTGACTCATGGCAAGGGACAACAAGGCCTGCCGATGGCGCTAACCATCAGACATGACGGGTGGCCCACATGTGGCCAGTGGAGGCTGACCCCACTCGCCCTGCTCTGTCCACCTTCACTGGGCGCCCCAAGTCCAGTGCCTCCACCCATCCGGGAGGCCTGCTCCTTCTCCAGGCCTCAGCCCCCACGGCACCCCAGGCCGGCTCCTGGGCCAGCCCCTGCCCCATCCCCAGGGCCGATGCACCATGGCCACTCGCCAACTGGAAAGCTGCCACCTTCTGCCCAGTTTTCCAAAACCGACATCGTCCTCCACGCCCCAGGGCCTCACCTCTGGCTCTGCCTCCCCCAGCCTGCTCCAAGCTGGCCTCCCTCCAGCTCCAGGCCGGGGGTCACCTCAGGGTCTGCCGGCACAGTCTCCAGCTCACCTGTTTCTCCTTTATCACACCTGTCTCTCCTCCCAGCACACCGTCTCTCCCTCCACGTCACCTGTCTGTCTTCCCAGCTCACCGGTATCTCCCTCACTCACCTGCCCCTCTTCACTAGCTCCTCCCCCTCCAGGAGTCCTATCCAGCCTGCCTGCCACCAGCACCCACACTGATTCTCCAAGGGTCCCTAGAGAACTGGGAGGGGAGGGCCCCCACCAGCCCTCCAGCCACATAAGCAGCAGGGAGGCCCCTCACGCCCACTGTCCCTCTTTAGCTGGACTGACCCCTCACCTCAAAGCCTACCTCGCCTGCCGCCCACCGGGCGCAGGGCTTCCAGGGTAGGCCCCACATCTTACTGTGCACCTCAGCTCTGAGAAAGGCTCACAGAACCGCCGCCCTCCCCTCCTCCCGCGGGATCCTCCTGGCCTGCCGGGCCGGTGGCACCCTGGTTCCGGCAGTGCTGTGTGTGTGTGGCTCGGTTTCCCAATGGGGCTGGAGGGATGAAGGCTGCACTGCCTACACAGCTCACCCCCTGGACCTCCCCAGGCCCCGCCAGACCCTCTGGAGATGCTCTCCCCCCAAGCAGGGGGAGGCCAGGCAGGCCTCAGCAGTGAACTCCACCCCACACGGCGACACCTGCCCCCGGATGGCTGTGCAGAGGGGATGACTTCTTGACCACTGCCTCGCCAGCCCTGATGGGGACAGACCGGCTCACTGAGCCCAACACCAAATGAGCACAACAGACCCACCCGTGGCTAAAAAGCTAAAACAGAAGTGGGAACGAGGCCCTGCCAGCCTCCGGTGGGGCGTCCAGCCAGGTGGAGGTGGCGGCTCTGCCCACACCTGCACTCTACATCTGGCAGCATCGCCCACCCACATCTGATTCCCCAAGTGCAGTGTTTTGAGAGAGAGCAGAGGGACTGCCTCCCAACGGACCCTGGCTTGGGACATGCCAGCCAGGGCGCCCAGGTCAGATGGGCCCAGAGGCCCAGCTACATCACGGAGCTCACCAAAGCCTACTATTCCCAGCACCCCCTTTACAGACAGGACTTGGGCAGAGGGCGAGAACGGAGGTGTCTGTGAGATGAGGAAAGCCAGGCTGGGGCCAGGGGACACACCACGGGCCCCGGGCCTGGGGCCTGCACGGCTCCACCAGCAGCAGGTCCCCAGCAGGACCAACGTCCCAGGGAGGGAGGCGGCAACAGAAGTTCTTCCACTGAGGCCTCCCGGCAGAAAGCCTGGCCCCCAGATGAGGTCAGACGTTTGCCGAAGGAGCAAAAGGCCAGGCCTCGGAAGTCACAGCTCTCTGGGCATTTGGTGCCGAAGGCCAACCAGCAGGCCAAGGGGCCAGGCCTGGCGCATACACACCAGGAGGCCCCACGTCCACTAAACTCCAACAACCCTTCAAAAGAAGAGACAGAGAGACAGGAGCCCGAGGGACGGCCTCCTCCCCAGCCTTTCCAGGAAGCAGGCGCTCCAACCATCAGAACTTGGGTAGCAGCTCAAAGCACTCAATGAGGCCAGAAGGAACTCAGGACAGACAGACCCCCCCCCCTGCCCAGAGCAAGTGCAACTGGACCCCTCCAGGGCAGATTCCACTCAAAAGGGAGGGGCCTGAGAAGGGAGACTGCTGGCGTCCTGGGCCACACAGAGCTGCTTCTAAACATCACTGGCAGCATGTTGTTCACACACGGCTCATCCTTTTGTACTCATTACTGTTAATTACAGTGGAAACCTCCTGTAATTAACTGTACGACAGTACGACTCAATGAAGAGCACGGAGACCAGCCCCTACCCACGGAGACCGGCACGCGCGGCACTGTATGTAATTCACTGCTGTCATCACTTACACGCTGACGTTTCCTTATAATAGCATTTTATTGGTTAGATAATTAGATTATTTCACTGCCTCCTGTATTCTGCTGTCCCAGGCCCCTCCCCCACCAAGAATTTCACCAACTACTGGAAACATGCATATTCTGAACTCAGTTGAACACGGGCTGTCTGCCACCTCCTCCTGGAACCCGGGCCCCGCCACCCTGACTCCCAGAGGCGTTGCACCACTGCCCAGGACCCCCTGGTGCCTCAGCTGCCTACCCCAGAGGGGGAGAGGGAGCTCCCACTGCCCTGGCCCAGGCACCTTCCTGCGCTCTGCCTTAGTTACATCACAACCCCGGCTCTCCTCCCCCCACCCCCAGCCGGGGGTTTGGCCCACTTTCTTCCCACCTCCAGGCTCCGCCTCTGGGCCACCCTGGGGGGCTTAGAGAGGGCTTGCAGCATCCCTGGCCAGAGCAGCTCCCTCCTGGGCGCCGATCCTGCACGGGGGGGGGGGGGGGGGCAGCCCTGCCGCACCCTCCTCCTCCCTTCCTCTGCTCTCAAGCCTGCCCTAGGTCTAAGGAACTTACCATAGAGGCAAGGAGGAGGTAGTGCCACTCGGACTTCTGGGCCGCCAAGAGAGGCCCATCCAGGGAGAAGAAAGAAAATGGCTGAGCCCAGCCTCCCACAAAGCCACTCTGAGAGCGCCTGGCCAGCCAGACGAGGGGCTTGGCGGCCGGGCCGGGATCTAACCAGATCCCCAGAAAGACAGCCGGCCTGGAGCAGCTGGGGAGCCCCTTCCTCCTGCAGGCCGGGCTGCTCCACTACCAGTGTGGGATCCGGGGCCCGGGATCCGCGGTGGGGCCCGGGACCAGTCTCTCTCTCTCCCTCCCCTGGGAAGTGCAGTGTCGCAGACATTCTGAGCAGAGGTTGGGAGGCGAGAGAGCCGCTGTCCAGCCCTCGGAGTGGCGCCGGCACTCTCCCACTCCCACCTTGGAGGGAGGACCCGGCCTGGCCAGAGTGGCCCGGTTCCCCGCACGTCGCGCACGGCGGCCTTCCTGCCTGCCGGCCTCCTGAGTTGGGGGTCGCGGCCGGGGGCGCGCGGCTCGGGGCGCAGCTGCTCGGGCAACACGCCTATTAGCGTGGCCGCGGCAGACGGCAGATGGGCGCCCGCTCGGCCCCCTCCTCCCGCGGCACAATGGGCCCGGTCGCTCGGGCGCACAATGCGGCCGGGGCCGCGCACCTGCAGCCCGGCCGAGGGGCGCTGGCCGGGCCCGTGCGCCCCCGTCCGCGCCTCGTGTCCTTGGGCCGCGCCCGGCCGACCGCAGCCGCGCGGCCTGCGGGGCTCCGCGGCGGGACCTGGGGCCCGGCCGCCCATTGTTCACGGCCGCCGGCCGGAGCCGCGGGCTGGGCCTGCAGCACCCCGCTCCGGGTGGCCTCCTTCCCGGGCCCCGACTCCGCGCGCTGGCGCCGGCCTCCCCGGCGGCGGGCCTGTGCGCCCCGGTCCTCCCCGGCCCCGCGGTGCCCCACTCCCCATCGGTGTCCTGGTCCCCCGGCCCTTCCGTGTCCCGGGGCCCCCAGGCCCCAGCCCCGGCCCCAGCTGGCCCGCACGCACCTGTCTGCCCCTTGCCCAGCGTCTTCTCCAGCCGGTAGGGCCCCACATACTGCGCGTGCTGCGCCCCGCCGCCGTCCTTCCCCGTCGATGTCATCGCTCCCGGGCCCGGCGCCGGCAAGGTGGGCGCCCCGGGCGGGCGGGTGGGCGGCGGCAGGGAGGGGCCGCGTCCGTCCGCGTCTGTCCGTCGGTCGGCTGAGCCGGGTCGGCGGCGCCCGGCGGGCCGCGCTCGTTCCGCGCCCCCCGCGCCTCCCCCGCGCCGCCGCCCCCCTCGCCCGCGCCCGTTCCGCTGCGGCCGGCCCGCGCTGCCTCCGCTTCTCCGAGGGGACCAGGCGGGCGGGGGCACCAGGCTTCCTCCGCCGCCGCCGCCGCCGCCGCCGCCGAGGCCCGCTCCCCGCGCCCCGCGCCCCCCGCGCACGCCCGTCCGTCCGTCCGCGGCCGCGCAGCCGAGCCGAGCCGAGCCGCCGAGCCGAGCCGAGCTGCCGAGCCGAGCTGAGCCGAGCCGCCGAGCCGAGCCGAGCCCGTACGAGGGCAGCCGGATGCAGCGGCGGCAGCGAGCGGTTCCCGCGCCGGTCAATCAGGGGCGCCGACCAATCAGCGGTGCGCTCCGCCCGCCCACGTCCTCCCCCCGCCCGCCTCCGCGGGGCCGCGGCGAGAGCTCCTGGGAGCTGGTCTCGGGGAGACGAGGCGTGGTCCGGGCGAGGCCGGGCGGGGTCGAGGTGGGTTGAGGACTAGGCGTCTCGGGTCCCCAGCCCGCCGCCCTCGGCCTCGTCCGGCCCCGCCGCGCCGCTGAGCTGTGTATGCCGCGCGGCCCACTCTTGAAGCGCATCCCTGGACGGTGCAGGCGGCCGGCCGTGGGGGTGGGCAGTGTGCGGCCCCGGCTCCCGGAGCGGTCCCTGCTGGCCGTGACCACCGGGGCGGGAGGGAGTTACCAGCCCCTCCGCTCCTCCCCTCCCGGGGGCTGCGGCGCTGCGGGGCGGGCGACCCAAGCGTGACCTTGCATATCCCGAGGCCATGCCGGGGACACTGCCCTCCTCCGGTCCGTTTTCCTGGGTACACAACAGTGACCAGCACAGAGGGGTCAGGAACTCAACCAAGGTCACACAGCAGGCTTTTGTGAGAGCCGACCCTTCCTCCTTCGGGTCGGGCAGTTGGGCTGAAGGCGCACTGGCACCGACAGCTCCAGAGAGGCGCCTGCAGAGGCAGCCGGACCTGGAGGGCCCCTGTTTCTTGCGGAAACACGCTCTGCGTAAGCTAGTGTGGTAGAGGTGGGGGAAGAGAATTGAGGACTGGGAGCAGGGCACAGGTTGGGGAGGGTGTCCCACAACCCTTTGAGCCACTGGGTGCCTGGCCGTGGCGCGCGTCTACGGCCAAGTCGATTCACCAGCAGGTTTTCTGCACGCTCCGGCCCTCCACAGCCAGCCCTCACTCCCATCAGGATAATCCCCTGCTCCTGCCTACCCTGGGGGAGGGCTGTGTGAACAATGGAAACGCCAAGATGGAGAAGCGGGTGCAGCTCAGTGGTAGAGGTCATGCTTAGCATGCATGAGGTCCTGGGTTCAATCCCCAGTGCCTCCATTAAATTAAATAAATAAACAAACAGATGGAAACACCTCAATCTTCCTAGCACCCCTCCTGAGAGGGCCTGTTTGCATTTCTTTCTCCGATACCTCAGCTCAGGAAAGGGAGACAGTCCTCAAAATACCTGTGTGCTCCCCTGGGCCCTTGCAGGTGCCCCCACTTCCTGCTCGTTTAGGAGTCTAGGTGCTGGGCCCTATGCTGAGTGCTAGGGCCTCAAAAGGTGTGCCGTGCCCTTCAGGGCGTTAAGCAGACTGCAGCAGACAGCTCCCGGCTTGGGGAGCGGGGGTGCAGTTTAAGCTGTATACAAGGTGACTTTGGGCCCTTGGACTAGAGAAGCTTCCCAGGGTCGAGGTCTGGCGAAGGCAGACCCAGAGTCATCAGGTCAAGGATGTGCAAGAGGTGGGCTAGGGCCGTCAGTGGACAGAGGACAGATGGCTGGCCCAGGCACCTGGAGGAGGGACCCCTGCTAGGGACATGCCCCATGGCCTCCACATCTTCCTCAGTGGGAACTGTGCCTGCTCCGGTCACCTGGGCCTCCTCCATCTGCAGAGCTCACCAGACATCTTTCTTGTGCCCTCAGCAGCCCTGGCCCAGCTGACCATTCTTATCTGGACGCTCTTGGGCTAAAACTGTGTTTTTTAAGATTCTCACTTCCCCACCCCCAGCCCACCCTGTGCTCCTGCAGTCTTTCTTCCCTCTCTGGCCTCTTCTCAGTCTTCTCTGTGTCCATGCAGCCAGTACCCATCGGCATGTCTCAGGGCTCCATAGAGGATGCCTTTCCGTGCCTCTCCATGTCCTCCAGGTGACCGTGTTCGCCCTCAGCCCACCCCTGAATCACCATTGCCAGCCTCGCCCTCACTCCAGGGCTATGGGACAAGCTCCCCCTGTACCTGTCCTTCTATCCATAGTCTCTGACTTAACACACTCACAACAGAACACCTCATGTCCCCGTCCTTGAGGGAGTCAGAAGCATGACCCCTCATAGCCAGGCTCCCATCAGTCTGGTCCAGTGCTGGCTTTGATGTAGACAAAGTCCAGGCGGGAGGCTTGGCTGGAGGACCACAGCAAACACTTGAAAGAGAACATGGACGATGCACAAGCACTTTCAGAACCCGGAGGAGGAGGGAGCGCTTCCTAGCTCGTTCCGTGAGGCCATCTTAACCCTGGTACCAAATCCGGAGACGAACATGTCAAGAGAAGAAAATTAAGGTCCGATATACTGCATGAGCCCAGACACAAAAACCTTTAACGGAATATTTGCAGGTTGATTCCAGGAACAAATATGACCAAGTAGGACTCCCTCCTAGAATGTGAAGTCGCCTTAGTGTTTCAGAACTGACTGGTGTAGTTCACAGTGTGAGTGGTCAGAAACAGGAAAACCACACAATCATTTCAACAGATTCACACGCACATGAAAAGCATCTGACAAGATCCAACACCCATTCATGGTTTAAACACACACACACACACACACACACACACAACCGTCAGTAAACTAGGACTAGGTGGTGATGGTGAAAGACTTCGTGGGAATGAGGCAAAAACATCCACTACCACCACCTTCCTTCAGCCTAGAGATCCTAGCCAATGTAATAAGGCAAGGAAAACAAATTACACTTTATACATTCATATGATTGAAAAGGAAAAATTAAAACAATCTTGAGCCACAGATGACATTATTGTCTGCAGAAAATCCTAAACTACAAAGTCCTAGTAGAACTAATAAGTGGATTTGGCAAAGTCACAGAATATGAGGCCAAAATATAAAAATCTAATCTGTGTGTCCTAACAGTGGACAATTAGAAATTGAAATTATGAAAACAATGCAATACTTTTCTAAGTAGACTCGAAAACCATGAAAACTTAGAGGTAAATTTGACAAAATAAGTGTGAGACCTGGACCCAGAAAACCATAAAATACCACTGAGAAACTTAAAAAGACCTAAATGAATGAAGAGTCATACCATGTTTGTTTCCAAACCAAACTTGAGTCTGTTCACTGGCTGTGCAGCAAAGCCAATCTACTGACACCAGGTGGTAGGGAAGGAAAGTACAGCATTTATTGCAGGCAACAAGCAAGGAGAATAGGCAGTTCATGCTCAAAAGACCCAAACTCCGCGATCGCTTTCAGACAAGGGTTCTTAAAAGCAGTGTGAGGCGGGCGTCACAGGGTGCATGATCAGCTTGTGCACAATTCTCTGATTGGTTGGTGGTAAGGTAACAGAGTGTTGTTTCAGGAATCTCAATCAACAACCTCCTGGTTCCAACTACTCTGGGGGTCTATGTGCTGGTGGGCAGCATGCAGTTAATTTCTTCCAGCTGGTGGGGTTTCAGTATCTACAAAACAGCTCAAAGGACATGGTTCAGGATATTATGTACAGCCCTTGAGGAGGAACTAAATTTCCTTAACTTTGTTTAGTGGTTAAACTATTATTATTTTGTCATGCTTGACTGCTTTCCTTTGTTTCTGCATTTTCTCACTTCTCTGATCAAATCTGCTCTTTGGAACTCTAGGAAGACTTAGGAGGCTAAAGCTTTTCTCCAAACAAGAGGAGGGAGGCACGGGAGGCACGAGTCTGTCCCTGAAGCCCCTGTAGGGTCCCACTTGGTTTCATGTTCATGGATTCCAGGACTCAACATTGTGAGGATATTGATTTTCCCGAAGTTGACCTATAGATTCGATGCAATTTCAAGAAAACCACCCAGGTTTTTTTGTTTTCGTTTTTTTAAGAAATTGACTATTTTAAAAGAAGTTGACTGCCTCTTTCTCCATAGCAGGTACTGCCTTCTAACATCCATTCTACATTAGCTTTGGACCATCTCCCCCTCTGGAACTCAGCCCCATGAGGCAGGGTCCTTGTCTTGTTTCTGGATGACTCTCTGGAGCCAGAGCCCAGCCTGGCACGTGGCAGGCACGCAGCCAAGGAGCAACTTCCCTCTTCACATGCTCTTTTGTGGGCTTGTCTTCAGGGGCTGCCACAGGTGCGGGCATCTGTGTTGTGAGTGTTAGCTGGGGTCTCCAGGGGAGCCAGTCTGAAGGCAGTAAAAAACTTGTGTCCCAGCTCAAGCAGTGGGGCGGGAGAACTTCCCCTGACCTGCAGTACACTCAGCCTTCTGTGCTATTCAGGCCTTCAGCTGACTGGACAAGGCCCATCCACATGGGGGAGGATGATCCGCTGTACTGAGTCCACTGATTCAGATGCTAACCTCATCCAGAAATGCCCTCCTGGATACACATTTGACTGAACATCAGGGCCCCTGTGGCCCAGTCAGGTTGATGTGTAAAATTCACCCTCACACTGTGGGAGACATAGAACTCCTCACGCTTGTGAGCAAGGATGCCAGGTCTGGCCCATTTGCACGATTCCTGTGCCTCTCTGATGGCATTCTTGCAGTAAATTTCCCAGCGCAGGGCAGTTAGGGCAGGGGGACTGCATTTTATAAGCCTTCCATCCCACACTCCTGCATTGCCCTCTAGAAGCGTTGTGCTGACTTTACTGCCTTCCATCCTCCTGTTCATCCCTCCGTCCCCTGTACGTTAATGAACCACCTCTGTTCATCCTCGGAAACCAGTCATGTTTCAACACCTGGCAATTCTGATGCACAAATTCCTCTTCATTCCTGTGGACGTTTCTGTTCACTGGTGAGACTGGACACTTTCTTTCATGCATTTAGTAATTGTTTGCATTATTCATTTGTGAATTACTTCTTCATGTCTTCTGCCTACTTTCCTTCGTAGGTGTTCAGTCTTGTCTTACTGATTTGCAAGCGCCCGTTTTCCAGTGGAGACACCCGCCTCCCCTCTGGTGTGCTTATGGCAGATACGTTCCCACACTCCTTCTTTGACTTTCAGTGTTGGTCATGGTGCCCTGTGGGCTAAGTACATTTTCAAGGTTGGTTCCAACAGACCTTGTAATCTTCCCTTTTGTAGCTCCAGCAAAGTGGCGGCCGTGTCTCCAGATTAGGGTCTTCCTACTGTCAATGACCTTAACCTCCGAGTCGGATTGGTTGGTGCTCTGGGACGCCTCGCCTTGGCTATTGACCAGGGGGCCCATCTGTCCACTCGGGGCCAACTGGGGTCTCCCACCTGATCATTTGGGAGGTCACCAGCCCCAGCAGAGCCTTGACCAAGCCCTGCCAGTAGCACCAGTGCTTGGGGTCTGTCTAGCAGCCTTACCATCTGTTGTCCTTTGTGATCAGCCAAACGCTCCCACCTGTGCCACCCCCCGGCAGCTTGTCCTGGGAGGGACCCCAAGGGAAACTGTGATTCTCTTCCTGGCTGGGCTGACTGCTAGCCACCACTTCCTAGGGGTCACCACTCTACCCTTGAGCTCAGGGTGGGAAGGGAGAGGTGACGGACGCAAGTGGTTTGGAGCAGGTGACCCAGAGGGCCCCAGGGCCAGTCTCCGGTGCCTCCCTGGCCGCATCGGGAGAGGACACACCCAGGTTCCAGTGGTTGGCCCTTGGAGCAGGCGGGCCCCGGGGGTCTCAGTGGCAGTTCCTCCACTTAGTCCCCGCCCCATACTTCTCCCTGCTGGAGGAGAGGCCGAGGCCCTGCGGCCCAGGCCCCTGTCCGCCTCCTGCTGCACCCAGACCCCTCCCCACCTTCGGGCGACTGAAGAAGTGCTGGAGAGGATGTCCAGGGAGCAAGAAGGGCTCAGGAGTCTGAGTGCGCCTCTGGTCAGTGAGGGCCGACCTGGGCAAGACGGGGATCTTCCTGAGGGACCCCTAGGCCGAGGGGTGCTGGGTGCAGGGACAAGGATCTGGCCTGAGGACACAGACTTTGTGGTCATTCAGAGGGAGGTGGCTGCCCTGAGGTCCCGGGAGGCTCTGAGCCCTGCCCTCAGCTTGGTGGTGGTTGGGGAGGGGGGTCCTACCTGCTGGTGGGAGGAGGTGGGGGAGCCCCCAGAGTGCAGGGACTGCTGTCGCTGCAGGGTCAAATCCAGGGCCCCGGGCCATGCTCCCCACCTCTAGTGGGGGTGAAATCCGCAAGTTCCACTCCCCACCCCATGTGTGTATTCCCATCAGTGTTTGAATGAGAAACGAGGAGTAAAAAAACAGGCTGTTGGAGCCAGTTGTACAACAATGTGAACGCCACTGAACTACACGATTAAAAACGCTTAAGAGGGTAAATTTTATGTATATATTTAACCACAAACAAAAACGTGCAAAACAGGCTGGAAAAAAAATGGGAGTCATAGAGGCATATTCTTAAAAGTGGGGCCTTTGTTCCTTCCCCCTCCCTGGGACTTGCTCGGGGTTGGGGTGGGGGGCAGCGTCCCGGCGCTGCTGGGACCTCCGGGTGCGCCCCGACAGCGCCGGCAGCCTGGCCGCACGGCCCCGCGGCGGGCGCCGGGTGTGGGGAGGAGGGAGAGCGGCAGGAGAGGCCGACGGAAGGCATTGTTTCCAAGCCGGCTCTCCCGGCACTGGCCGCCTATTTTTGGAGCATTAATCCGGTTCCTCGAGAGACAGCCGGGCCGCACGCCCCCCCCCCCCCCGGCTGGAGCTCGCGGGGCGAACCAGAGCGGAGCGCGCGCAGCAGCCGTGGGCCCGCCGCCCCGCGAGGAGGAAGGAGGCAGCAGGCCAGGCTGGAAGCTGCACTTGTTCAGGCAAATGCAGTCAGCGCAGGTGCTGCAGTTGCGGGGGTGGGGGTGAGTATGCGGACTCCCTCCTCCCTTCCTCCGTGAGCGGGCCGCGAAGAGCTGATGCAAAAAGAACCGGCGCCCGCGCGCTCCGGCGGAAACCGCCCCGCGGAGTCTCCCGGCCTGAGTGCTGGCCGGCACGAGACATCACGAGCTTACGCTCCGGTGAATCGCGGAGTAATAGTCGCGGCATTTTCAGAAAGACCGCCTTTGTACTTACTTGAGTAATGACACGGGGCTCCGGGAACCCTGCAGAGGTCCCCGCCCGGAAGTGCTGGGGGGCCGGCGCGGCGCCCCCGCCCTGCTTCCAGCTCTGTCTGCTCCTGGCTGGTAATGAGACCATTTATTTGTTTTCAATTTGGTTTTTATTAGTATTATGACTATTATTTGTTTTTCAGGATTAGGAGAAGTACAGCAAACCTCCCCTCAGCCCCAGAACAGGGTCACACGTCTCCAAAGTGCAGCAGAGACATGAGCAGAAGAAAAATCTCTTAATAATGATGTTGAATGTCCATCATTAAAGGTAATGTAATTCGGTGGATTGAGTCCGCATTTCTTGGAGCGTGCCTGCTTCATCACAGGTCTGGGCGTCTGTTCTCTGCAGGTGAGTAGTGGGCAGATCTGCGGTTCTGCCCTGTTAGTGTTTCCTTGAAATCGATGTTCAACACAGGATTTTTCTCTTGTTTCCTCAAGACCCCCTCAACACCAGGATGGGTCACTTGGTCTTGATCTGACCCATTTTCTGAATCCCAGTGAGGGTGTGAGGCTGCCTGTGGTTGGCGCTTTGGTCATCTGTTGGGTCCACCCATCACACATTCATAAGAACTTCCACCCAAGCTCATCGGATAAACTCCAGTCCTGTCCCACCCTCCCAGGAGCCGGGAGCCCCAGGCCCCCAGCCCCTTCTGGGAATGAACCACACAGCCTGGGCCTCCGCAAGGCCCGGGAGGGGGCCAAGCTCTGAGATGTCCCATGGGCTCCTCGAGGCCAGCAGCCGGAGGTCAGCTATTAAGGAAGCAGCTTACTTCAGTCAGTGAGATCTCGGACCATGGTCAGGACTTGGAATTCCTTTTGGTGACCTGAAACTGGAGCCTTTTAGGGTTGGGTGGAGCTGTTGGAGACCACTTTCCTGGGTACACGGCCTCTGTCATGGCCGGTCTCAGGAGTGCAGTGGCTGGGATGGGAGCTGGTCAAGGCTGCTCATCCCGGGAGGGGCGCCGGTCCAAAGCAGAGGGAGAGGCGGGGAGGGGACCTGCTCGACAGCTGCAGGAGCACTGGTGGGGAGACGCCCTTGCCGGCCTTCAGCTGCAGCTGGTGTCCGGGGGTTGAGTCATCCACCCTCTCCTGGAGTGTCTGCTGCTCCTCAACCCTGGTGGGTCACGTGCAGTGGGCACGGTCGGGTGGTTGAACGTCCCTGACACACCCTCCCCCCCGGAGCATTTAGCTCCTCCAGCCGGACCTTGAAGGCAGACCCCGGGGGAGCTGCTCGTTGCCCAGGTCATCGGCCCTTTCTCTGCTGCCCCTGCACCTGCTGCCCCTCTGGGCAGCCTTGACCCCACTCAGCACTCTCTGCACTCAGAGCTCCCAAGGCCCCTGTGTCATGGTCTCTCCCTTTCTCCTGCTCTAAGCCCTTCTCAGTGTCCTCATGGCCTCCCTCAAGCCACCTGCCCTGCTCGCTCACGTGGGTGTTGGCAGGTCTCTGGTCTCCAGTCCCCTGGCCTTTCCTGTGCTAGTCCCTGGTCCACAACACCCCTGCCCTCAGTGAAGAGTCCAGCCTGATCTAGTTCCGAGGCTCCCCCTGATGGGCTGGCCCATCTTCACACGGTGCCCCGTCCCTGCCCCACTGGTCAGTCTCCTCCTCCAACCACCGGCTCCAGACAGCAGCCCTGGTCTTCCTCTCCACCTGCTTGGGCACGTCTGTGAATGAACAAATGGCCACATTAGAGGGAACAGGAAGGACTGACAGTCCATGTGAGCAGCGTGGTCTCAGGACCGGCCTGGGCTGCGGACACAGGACCTCTCCCCGGAAGGGCAGCTGGCCTGAGTGAGGCTGGGGCCCCTGCTGAGTGCCTGCTCAGGCCACAAGATGGTCGCACCTCGGGGACGGGAAGGGGGACCTTGTGTCACTGACCACCTCCCTGCCATGGCCTGGATTGGGTCCTCCCAAATTTCCATTTTGAAGCCCAAACCCCAGCACCTCAGAGTGTGACTGAATTTGGAGATGAGGCCTTTAAAGAGGTGATTAGTGTAAAATGACTGAGGTACCCTGGGGTGGGTCCTAATCCCACAGGACTGGTGTCCTTACAAGAAGAGATCAGGACACAGACACACACAGAGGGACGACCACGTGAGGACACGGGAGAAGACGGCCGTCTCCACGCCGAGGGGAGAGGCCCCGGGAGGAGCCGGCCCTGCCCGCTCCCGGACCTCGGACTCCAGCCTACAGGACGGGGGACAGTAAACAATGCTGTTTAAGCCACCCCATCTGTGGGACTTTGCTAAGGTGGCCCTGGGGCAGTCACCCCACCTCTCAACCTTTCTCCCACTGCCCCCTGACCTGACGTGCTGATCGGAGATGAGGTCAGGAACACTGGCCTCCCAGGGCAGGCTGCGTCCAGGCCACGACGTGAGGCCGGGGCCAAGGCCCAGGTGCGAGATGGACCTAGGCCTTCCCTCCTGCCTTTCATAGTGCAGGACATCTGCCTCCCCTGGAGCAGGTCCCAAAGTCCACATGGCCCTGTGGATTCCTTTGGCCAATGAGCCGTGGGCACAAGTGGCTGTGTGCTGTTCAGCCAGTCCCCGAAGGCCCTGTGTGCCCTCAGTCTCGAGGCCCTCACCAGATGGGGCACTGGGAGCACACAGAGCCCAGCACAGCTGGGAGCAAAGGCCCTGATCCCAGCTAAGCCCGGGGTGATGCTGTGGCCTGACAGCTCACTGTGAAAAACCATCAGGTTTGGGGTTGTTTCTCAGGAGGAATTTGAAGCAATGACTGAACAAAACAGGGAGCAGAGGCTGGAGGAGGATTTTCCTCCCTTCCACCCAGTGCCAGGGAGGTACGAGGGGGGACACCTCCCATGCACACCCCTAGCTCAGCCCCTAGCCTGACCCTTAACCCTTAACTCAGAGTCTGCGTCCTTCAGACCTGCCCGACAAGCCTCGGTTCTAACCAACAGGCCAAACCAGCATAGCGGGGCGTATGTGCTCAGGGGCCTGGGGCAAGGGCAGTGGGGGCACAGGGCAGGTGGGGCTGAGTGAGGGGGTCAGCTGCATGTCCTGGGGCAGGCAGGTTGGGGACAGGGGAGCTGCTGCGCCCCACTGAGCTGGTGCATGGAGCTGACTCCCTGCTGAGCTGCGAGGGCGCCCGGGCCAGTGCGCTGTGACCAGCAGTGTCCCCAGCCCGTCCTTGCCCTGGTGTTATGGTCACCTTTGGAAGCAGGTGGTTCATGGCAGGACTGATGGTACCACAGGCGCCCAGAGGGTAAGAAAATCTCATCCCTCACGTAGTAGGTCTCTTGGGGGGGCCAGGGGACCCCCACAGCTTGCGAGAGGGCAGGAGAACTGGGTCTTCACCCAGGTCAGGGTGGGGTGCGGTGAGCCCCCACGTGGCAGGGACGCACATGGCTTGGCGCAGGGTGCCAGCAGGCAAAGCACACAGGGTCTTCTCAGCTCAGTGCAGTGTAAGTATGTCCCTTGAAATATTTGGGGCAAACTTACACTAAAAAATACTCGTTTACCTGAAACTGCTTCCAGCTGCGCTAGCCTCCTGGCCCCCGGGGCTCCAGGCTCCCGACTGGGGGCCCCGGCCTGGAATTCACGGCAGAGCAGCAGCTCCCGAAGTGGGGGCTACTTGGCCTGAGCCTCGGCCCGGCTAGGAGGCCCCCAGCAGCGGGGCTGCAGTCCCCAGACACTGCCGCAGGCGCCCTAGTTGGGTTTAAACAAGGGGAAAATGAGCCAGTGGTGAGAGCAAAGTGAAGTGACTCGGGACCGACAGGCCTGAACTTCCAGGCTCCTCTGAGCAGATGAGAGGCGGGCCTGGCAGCTCAGCGCGGCGGGCCCCGGGCTGCGGGTGGTCCGCCGCCGCGTGGGGAAGGGGGTCTCCCCATGGCTGAGGCTCCCCACACCCCAGGGCGGCCCGAGGCCCTGCGTGACGGTCCAGGCAGGACACCCAGTGGTTACGGGCCCCGGGGAAGGGGCAGCCCGCCCCTCTCCTCTCCTGACCTCCCCGGTCCACGAGAGAGGGCAGTGCCGCTGGGCGCAGGGTTGTAGGGTGACCGGATGAGAGGGTGGTGTAGCCGGGGCCCCGGCAGGACTGCATCGTGGCCCTGGGGTGCCTCTTCCTGGGCCTGTCCCCATCTACGACGTCCCAGCCGCCTGGCACCCGAGGGGCAGGGGCAACCCAGCCCAGAGGACGAGGCCAGCACAGCTGGTCCCGGGTTCCCTGGGCTGCACCCCAGCTGCCCACAAGGCAGGCGCCTGGCCAGGCACCAGGCAGGCTCCGGGCCCCTCGTGGGCTCGGGGCCTCCTTGGTGGGAATCACTCCCTTGTCTGTGTCAGGCAGGGATCTGCTGGCTGCCAAGGTGTGTCTGTCCCTTGCTGCTGTCCCCGAGAACATGGTGGGTGGGGAGTCCACGGCCAGAAGGAGACCTGAGTGAGCAGCTTTGGTGTGCGGGTGGCACCCAGGCCGGGTGGATGGGGACGGGGTTTCTGAGGCAGAGTTGGGAAATCACCCCCTTTACTCTGCGTCTCTGCTTCCCTGGCAAGAACAGGCCCCCGACTGTTGGTTGAAGACTCTGTGGTCTGTGAAGCAGAGGAGGGGGCCGTCAGTGAGGGGATGCCCAGGGAGGAGGCCTTGTGGGGAGAAGGCAGGTACCTCACCTGGGGGCTGGAACGATGGACGCTTATTTCTCAGAGTCCAGGAGGCCGGCGGGGTTGGTGCCATGGGGAGGGGGAGCTCTGTCCCTCCCTCTTCCAAGGACGTGGGTCCCTGGGTCAGGGACCCCTCACGGCCTCACTGAGTCTTAATCACCCTCGAAGTCACCTAGGGGGTTAGGGTTCCAAACTATGAATCTGGGGGGGGACACAGTCCACAGCAGGAGAGCATCGTGACCCCGTTTCACCTGCTCCCGGGACCCTGGCTTGCGCTCAGGTTCTGGAGATTCTGTTCCGTCTTCACTCTGGCAGACGGGCTTCTCCTCGGAGTTGGGGTCCTCTGCCCTTCCGTATCCCCACCTCTCTCTGTCACTGTGGTCACTGCACAGCACGGACTCTCCCTGGGCGGGTCACAGCAGACAGGCAATGGTTCTTCTGGGACTTTCTGGAGGTAGAGCCGTGGGCCTCCTCGGATCCTCTGGTTGCCTGGCTGGGGTCTGGGGTGAGGGACCAGGTCCCTGGTGCCTCGCTCAGTTCCCCTGACCTCAGAAGGCCACACCCTCGGTCACCCCCGCCAGGCTTCTGTCTCCTCCCCGCACCCTCAGGTCCACCTTACTGTCCCCACCTCTCTCTGCTCCACCCCTAGTGCCCCCGCAGCCCTGCCCAGTGACCAAGCTGGAAGGCTGGCCCCAAAAGGACTCGGCGGTGTGAGTGGAGCCGGGAGGTGGGTGGGGATGGAGGGGCCGCCAGCTCGGGGATCGCCAGCTCGGGGATCCAGGGGATGCCGACCTGGATGGGCCCATCTTCCCCTCCCCCATTCCCCAGGGTTGCCTTGTTCTCGACCCCTACAGCTGCAAAACAGATGTCCCCAAACTTAGTGGCATAAGCCAGGGGCCAGGACTCAGCGAGGTCTGCCGGTGTCCACTCAGCTGGAGGTGGCGAGCCTGAGGCCTGTAGTCTTCCGTAACCTTCTGAAGGCCCCACTCCCTGACTGATGCTCGCCGTCAGCTGGGACGGCCAGCCATCACAGGCTTCTCCACGCAGTCGGGGACGAGGGGAGAGGGAAGCCTTTTTGCTTTTATGACCTGACATCAGAGGTTGCCCAGAAGTCCCATGCAGACTCAGGCGGGGCAGGGCTGGGGGACGACGTGGACCTGAAACATCTCTGTGGCCGTCCTTAGAGTGTAGTGTGTGCTGCATCAGCATCCTCCTCTTGCTGGCCCCGACACCCTCCCCGCTCCCCTCCTGGGCTGCCCCCAGCCCTCCCCTCCCCTATGCGAATGTGTCCTGCTTCCTCCCGCCCAGGGAACTTGGAGGCCCTGCAAATCCTGGCCCAGCCTCCCCCCAGCCCCATCGCTACATCTGCCTGCCCTGCCCCCGCCCCCGCCCTCACCCATGGCTCTCTCTCCAGACCTGGCGCACAGCCGGGCCGGCGCCTGGAGACCTCGTGGCCCTGAGACACCACTTATTATTTTTTTCAAAATTTTAAACTTGTAGTAAAATATACATCCAGAACTTGAAATGGGCCATTTTAACCATTTTTGGGTGAATGATTCAGTGGCACTGAGTGTGCTCACAAATGCCGTGCAGCCACCTCTGCTCTCCTCTCCTGGTTCCCACGGGTTAGTGTTAGGCAGTGCCCACCAACTCCCATTGCGCTTAGCGAGGGCCAGCTCCGCTCTGCCCCCGCGCCCGCCCGTCCCCCGTCCTCCGCCGCCGTACGCTCAGCGCAGACAGACTGTTTCGTTTGAACCCGAGGTCCGTGTTTACGCCGCAGTGGGTGGCCCCTCCACCCCAGCGACGCACCGTGGAGCTGCGCTTCCTTCCCTGCGCGGCTTCCCCTGCACTTCGCTGCCGCCGCGTATTCCACGTGTGCCCGTTGCTGCCCCTTTTTCCTTTCATTTTTTCCAGTTGCTCTGCTCTACCGTAGAGTTCTCTAGGGCTGTTGCACCGAACTGACACAAACTCAGTGGAGAACACCTAGAGAGACACGGGGACCTGTGAAAGTTCCAGAAGCATCCCGGTGTGTCCAGTTGGAGCAGGTCCCGCCAGAGCGGACAGAGGCCCTCCCATGAGCACCAGGCTGAGCCGGGGGCCAAAAGCAAGCAAGAACGAGTATCCGGGGCTCCTGCCCCAGAACAGCGCCACCTGGGAGGAGGCGTGGCAACAGCAGGAGGCACCTGGCAGATCCGTGACAACAAGGGCAAAGGCACGGGGAGCAGGGCCGGCCCCCCCGGAGAGCTGCCTCCTTGGCCACACACCCCACGGAGGGCAGGACTGTCTGCTTTGCTCACACTCTGCCCCAGCACCCAGCAGGCCCTCGGCCAAGCAACTGCCCCAAGACTGATTGCGTTCTGGACAGAGTGCTCACCTGCACAGGACCAGACGGCCAGAGGTGTTCCAGGAGAAGGCTGGGCTCAGGGTGAGCCTGGAAAGAGGGGGGATGCATCCCTGGGGAGAGGGACTACGAGCGAGGGCTGGACGGCAGGGGTAGCCAGCACGGGAGGTGTGGCCGAGGGGCAGGCCTGGGGTAGTGACGGGGGACACTGGGACAGGTGTGGAGTCAAGTCAGACTCCACTCCCTGAGGCGCTGGGCACCCCAGGATGGCGCGTGGGTAGGAGGGAGCTGGGTGTCAGGAGAGTCGGGGGGCAGTCAAGACGACCCAGGGTGGAGCAGGAAGTGCAGGAGGAGGGGCCACCTCCAGAAGGTTCTGGAAGCCAGTGGGACGCCAGCCTGTGTCTGGGTCAGAGCCTGGGCATCGGCCACGGGAGCTGCAGGCAGGCAATTCCCTACTGAAAGGCTGTCCAGTCCAGCGCAGTCACTTCCCGTGGTCACTGCTGGGCTGTGGCCGCCCCTCCGGCCTGCGGGTGGGGCCCTCAGGCCGGGTCTCCAAGGAGGGACACGGGGAGCTAAGGCAGCAGCTGGGGTGCTGAGTCAGGCCAGACGGAGCAGGTGGGGGCGTCGGGGACCGGCCTTTGTGCTCTGCGCCCGGTGACAGCCACAAATCAGCCATCAGACTGAAGGTCCCATTTAAGTTCTAGCAGGAAGGGGGCCGGGAGGCAGGGAGCGCCCCTGGGCTGCCCTGCAGGCTGAGAACTGCCCGCTCAGGGTCACAAGGCCCCATGCGGGACACACAGAAGTGGGGGCTCTCCCCGGGCAACTGGAGGGTGAACTTTTGGTGGCATTCCCAGGTGCCCACAGGAACAGCCACGAACAGCCCCCAGGGGCCTGCAGAGCCACACCTCCCATGACCCGGGCGGGGCCCTGGGCAGACGGCTCTGCTGTGGACAGGTGTGCATCCCACGGTGTGGCTTGCTTCAGAGGGACTCTGGGGGCAGCTGGCGTTCTGTCTGCACCAGTTAGAGACGCCCCTTCCCCAGGGGAGTGCAGCTCGCCTTCCGGCGCCCCACCCTGGGGTGCGTCCGTGCTCCCCCATGAGCCGGGCAGCCACTTAGGCCCCCGGCCTGCCCTCACGTGCACGATGCGTTGTCTTCATTTTCATTCAGTTAAGAATGTGGGCAGGGGAGGAGGTGCCAGAGATTGAACCTCACACCCCCCATGTGTGTCTGATGAGCAGGGAGGGGCCCCGCGGCCGGCACCCACCTGGAGAGGGTGGTGAGAACTGCGGGAAGGGGTTTTCAGAGTGGGTCCCGTGGGGGTGGCGAGAACTTGGAATTTTGTTCAAAGGGTGAATCCAACTAATCACTACCCAGAAACACACAGTGCAGAGCCGGCCGCCCCCGCGGGACCCTCGGCACCTATGGAAGACGCAGGTGCGGGGGGCTCTCCTCCTGCCTGCGCCACTGAGCGGCGGTGCGGCGGTGCATGGGGAGGCGGCGGGTGGGAACCTGGAGGCCTGGGGACAGGTCGGGGCTGGAGGCACCAGTGGGGAGGTACTGACACAGGCTAGTGACTGTGATAAAACCGGAGGCAGCTGACACTGCGCGCACAGCAGCATGAAAGGGATTCCCTTGGCGTTAAGCTGTGTTTTAGTGAATCTTGGCAACGATTCTGTGACGGAAGAACTATTTCAAGCCACACTGTAGAGAAAAAGAAACGCAGCCCATGGAGACTCGGAACCACAGAGGGTGTCCCTGGGTCTGGGGGCCCCGAGTGCCTCAGCAAAAAGACCCGTTTTAAGTTCGAGCAACTTGAATAAACTTTAGAGACGCAGACGGGCTGGGCAGACGCCCACGCACACCTGACCGTCCGGTCACACGGGCGTTTGACTCTGCAACATACTGATTCAGACACACTGACTTTCCTCCCCGTCTCCAGCTCACGGGAGAGCTTGGCCCAGATGTCACGTGTGCCTTTGCTGTCCCCAGAGCCGCTGGCCGCAGTGCCCAGCTGTCCACAAGGCAGCGCTTTCTCAGCCGAGAAGCGCCCTCCTGGGGGCCTCGCCCGCACAGCCCGGTCACGGGTATGTTGGCCGGGGGCTGAGCAATCACCTCACAAAGAACACCACGCATGGGCGTGTGCCTTGCAGGGCACCTGCCCAGCACCCTGCACTCGCATTATTGCTGGAAAATGTCACAGACCTATTCGCGGGGAACTTCCTCACCGCCTCTTGGACCAGCCTCTTAGACTCATCTGTCCCCGCGCGGGAGGGACCTCACCGCGCAAGCAGCGTGGCCAGGAGCGGCCCGTAGCCCAGGCTGGGCGCGGCCCCGCAAGGAAGCCCCTTTCCTGAAGACCGATCGGGAGGGAACCCGCCCAATGCCGGGCGCACGAGGAATCACACCCAGAGGCACGGGCCCAGGCCTCGCAATAAGCACATGTCTTGCCGTCTGTCACGGCCACCACCAAAGGCTGCTGGGCCATGAGCCCTGAGCACTGTCACCAGGACTGGACATCCTGGAGTCACCGCATCCTTGCAGAAGGACTGCTGGGCAGAGGGGGAAGGTAGGGAGCACCGGGGGTGAGGACACCTGGGGCAGGGGCAGCAGAGGAAGGACAGAGGCTGACGGGGCTGGGAAGACGGCGGGCCGGCTCACAGCTCACCTGGGCCAGCTTTTGTGTGAGCACAGGCCCGGGGCCCTGAGCACTGGCACAGGCGCTCCCCGCGGAGCCTCGGGGGCAGCGGTGAAGACCTTCTTATCCAGAGGGAGGAAAGACGGCGTCAAAGTCCTTTCCGGCTGTGCAGGCACGTGTCGCGGGTCCACCGCTCGTCCACAAGCTTGCACCGTCCTCCCCCCGTTGTGGGGTGAGACGAGGCAGGACTGAGGGACGCCAGTGCTGGGGGACCCCTTCCCGGCCCCCCCAAAACAGGGGTTGGCGTGTCCACCCACCAGGGACACTGAGAGGCTAAACCGGCTGCCGACTGCGCGGGCATACAGTAAGTACTCAATGGATGCTGGTTTCGAATGGTCTCTGCCCTAAAAGAAGGTAAAACTAACTCTTGAGTCGTGTTGTCCAGACTCTGGTGATTTCGCTGTAAAAAGTCAGGAACAAAATGACACAAGGGTCACCAGGGAGCCCAGCAGGGTCTGGCTGGGCAGAGCAGGCCTGGGTCCGCCGCAGGTGCGCCCGGCCCACCGACCCCACCCTGCACCTGCCAGGAGGCCAGGGCGCTTCGCTTGCGGGACATTTGGGCTGTTTCCACGTCTCGGCTGTTGTGATAGTGCTGCTGTGAACCCGGGGGTGCAGGTGTCCTTTCGAATTAGAGTTCCCTCCAGATACATGCCCAGGAGTGGGCTTGCTGGAGCGTATGGTAAGCTATTTGTAGTTTTCTGAGGATCTCATGCTGTTTTCCATAGTGGCTGCACCAGCGTATTGCCCGTTTACCGTGGTTTTTACCGTTGCCGGCACCTCCCCAGCCATTCATTGTACTGACTCGGTTTTCTTTGCTCCGCGCTTTGTCTCCATGGTTTGGAAGTTCTGTAGCCCACTCCCATTCTCCTGGTGGCCACCTTTAAAACCTTAGCATACGTAATGCGAGACATTTTCGGTCGACACCTGCCTGTTTCCTGTTGGGGGTTAGAGCACAGCCTGTCCGGGAGGACGCTTTACCACTGACGTTGCTGGGAGGGCACGAGTGTGGTGATGACAACGGCGGTGACACTTGGGGTCACCTTTCATGGTTTGGGGTTCCCTTGTGCACCCCCTGTCGGTGTGGCCAGCCTCATCTCTGCTCTCCCTGGAGCAGGAGGAGACGCCGCTCTCATGCTGGGTTTGACACGTCCGCGTAAAGCTCACACTGACATGCGTGTGCACCCACGTGCGCACACGCCAACCTGCCGCTCCCACACACGCGTGCACACAGATACGCCTCGCATCGTAGGCACAAGGATACACCACAGCACGTACACACAGGTCCGTGTGCACACTCACACACGTGTGCACAGTCACATCAGCCCCACCATTGTGGGCTCGGCCCCTCCTGCTCCCTGGGTCCCTGACGCTGAGAGCAGGGGACCCCTGGCAACCCCCAGGGCGTAAATGCTGGGGCACCAGAGGCTGCGCTGGGGGAGCAGCACAGAGCCCGCAAGGAGACGCTCTGTCCTCTCAGGGTGTGGCCTGAGCTCCCACAGATGCTCAGAAGAGGAAACAATGTCCTGCTGGTGGCTGAGCCACTGGCAGCAGCCTGCTTTCCAGATGGCCTGTCCAGGGGCCGCGGAGGGAGACTCAGTGCTGGGGGCAGGCCCGGCCATGTGGGCAATCCTTAGCCGGGGACACACCCTGAGGATGGGCCAGGGACTGAGGGAGGGGGTCTCAGGGGGGCCAGAGCGAACAGAGGACCAGCACCTGTGCAGGAGATGGGCTGGAGCCTGCAGCCGCAGGCGACCACAGGAGAAGGGACACGCCGGCACCAAACATGAGAGCTACAGGAAGGTGAAGCACAGCAGGTGAGGAGGGGCCGTGGACAGAGAGCCTGGAGGGGAGGGGCACAGAGACAGAGACGCACAGAGATGCACAGAGAGGGACACAGAGACAGAGCCAGGGAGAGACAGAGACACACAGAGACGCACAGAGAGAGAGACAGAGACGCACAGAGAGAGAGACAGAGCCAGGGAGAGACAGAGACACACAGAGACGCACAGAGAGAGAGACAGAGACAGAGCCAGGGAGAGACAGAGACACACAGAGACGCACAGAGAGGACACAGAGACAGAGCCAGGGAGAGACAGAGACACACAGAGACGCACAGAGAGAGACACAGAGACAGAGACACAGAGGAGAGGGAGGGAGGCGGACACTGGGAGGGGCGGCTGCAGGCTCCTAGAGCTGGGACAACGGGAGGAGGCTGTGGTTGGGGACAGGGACGCTGATAAGCTGAACTGGAGTATGTCGGCCCCTCCTCCACTCCCGTGTCATCCTGCGGCCACCCCACCTCCCTGCCAGGTGGCCACAGACTCAGGGCCACCAGTTCCCGCGCTGCCTCCAAGGGAGCCACCAGGGGGCAGCGGGGACCCGAGAACAAAGGAGGCAGGATTTTGGAATCTCTCCCTCGAGTCCACTCCTTCCAATGACTTTTCTTAAATGCAGATGACATGGTATAAAATCTGTGCTTGGGAGGGAGGGGAGCCCGTCACTGGGGACGACAGAAAACCTTCCCGCGGCGGAACAGGGAGGGACAGCTGTAGAGGGTGGGGCCCCAGGAACACAGGGCTCCCAGCTCAGGGGAGTCAGACAGACGCCAAAACTGGGACAGACAGATACGGAGTCAGAGTGACCCAGTGAGGCGTCTTCCACTAAAGCACGGAGCAGCGGACCCGGAGCCGCCAGGCTCACAGACCAGCTCAGGTTCTGCGTGACCATCTGCACCGTCCCCATCACCGTCCCCGTCGTTGTAGTCGTCAGTAACAGTCCCCCCCTGGGCCTGGAGATCTGGGCCGGCACCTGAGGCCCCGCTGAGGAGCTGGCTTGCTGAGCGCGAGACAGAAGGTCCTAGAGAACCCCCAGACTCGGAGCCTGCAGGCAGCACAGCCCCATCCAGTGGGGCTGGATCCCGTGTCGTGGGGCGGGACACTTGTTCCCCACCTGGCCCGCCTCCGTGGGGCTGTCCTCCGCGGGAGGAAGGAACTTTCTGAAAGGGTATTTGCTCAGTGTGAGGGCTACACACGCACACGCTTCCTTTGATTGGCATCATGCACTTTTCCTCCACCCGCTGCTGGAGGCCACGCAGTCAGCTCGGCTGGTGGAGCCTTTGCCGGGCGGCGCTGCGAGTCCTCGCCGTGGCCCCTCTCAAGCCGCCCGCCGCCCCGAGCTCGGAGCTGGGGGTGGGGGGGCGGTCACCCCCGCGCCCCGCGTGGACGCGCCGGCCCTCAGCACACAGAAGAGCGGGGCGCCGCCAAACGCAGCGGAGGCAGGGCGTCTGCGTCCGGGGCCCGCGTCGTGGCGGTGGCCTACCCCGCCGCGAGACTACGTAGGCTGCCCTGGACGCCTTCCGACCCCCGGGAACCCAGCGCTCGGCCGCCAGCCCACGCGGGAGCGGCTCCGGGCGGGCGTGTCGGGAGGCCGCGCGCCTCCCCGCGGAGGCTGCGGAGTTCGGGAAGGGGGCTCGGCTTTCTGAACTCTGTCCAGAGTGGACGTGACGACAAGGAAAGGTGGCCCCGGCACAGACGCGGCCTCGGAGCCTCCCTGTGCGCGGCCGAGGTGGCGCGGCGGGGCGGGCCGGGGGCTGCCGTGGGGCCGGGCGGCCAGGCCAGCAGGGCTGAAGCTGGGGGGCGCGGGGAGCGGGGCAGGTGGCAGGGAGGCGGCACCCACGCGGCGAGCCCCCCGCTGGCCGACCTGTCCGCGTACAGCCAGGCAGGGACCACCCGGAGAAAACAGGCCAGAAGGTTGGGCGCCATCTGCAAGACATACTAGAACATGTGTTAAAAACCAAGGCCCGCTTAGTCACAACAGAGTTTTGTTTCCAGACACTGTGTCGTTTGGAACGTCCCCTGCCTAACATCTCTGAATTGCTTAACGCTTGGAAAATGAACACCCGATGCTTTGGGAGAGCTACTATTTATAGGAATTCCCGGTTTTCGCAGATTCTCTTGACAGCCCATGAGGTCACTCTCCAGCACTGCTGTTTTATTTATCCATTGACATCCCCTGCCCTGAGTATTTGATTTGTTACGTTTCTTGCGGCACGTAGATGATGGTACTGGGGGCTGGAAGAGAGGGTTTGGGCTCCAGTTCAGTCTCACCATGCAGAATGCATCTTTTCACAAACTCACCATCCATCCGCCCACTGCGTGTGTGACCTTGGCAAAGGTGCTCACCTTTCCTGAGCCTCAGTCTCCCCATTTGTATCATGGGGCACATTGTGTGGCTCTTGTGAAGAGTGGAGGGGATTGCAAAGTCCCCGCCACAGAGCCAGGCTGAGTGTTGCTGTAAATGTTGACCGTATGATAATCACTCCTTCAGCATCACCTCCTATGCGCCAGGGGGTGTGACTCAGAGATGACCAGCTTCAGCACAGGGCTTGGCTGTGAGCCCGCATACCAGGGAGCAGGTAAAGCTGCCCAGGAACATGGGGAGAGCCTTGACACCGGAGGTGACGTGGGGCAGGGTTTTGACGGATATATAGGAGTTTTCAGGCAGCAGGTGGTGGAGAGGGACTTGTAGTCAGAGGAATCAGGACTCACTCCTGAGGACAGGTAGGAATGGAACGCAGTGTCACTAAAAGGGACAGGTACCTCACACCACACAGAAAAATGAGCTCAAAGTAGATCAAAGGCCTTGATATAGCAGTTGTAACTATAAAACTCTTACAGGAAACATGGTAGGAAGTCCCTGTAAACGCTGGGTTAAGTGAGGGTTTCTTAGATAAGACTCCAAAAGCACAAGCAACAAAAGAATAACTACATAAACGGGGCTGCAAATGTAAAGGTTACCTTTCTTTTGTGCTTCAAAGGGCGCCATCAAAAGGTGCAAAGAGAGCCCACCGTTTCCCTGATAAAGGGCTTGTGTCTAGAACTCGTAAAGGGAAGACACACAGAGAGCTTTAACGCAGCAAAGGAGGACAACTAGCCCAGCCTAGAAACGGCGAAGGACCTGACCACACATTTCTCCAAGGAAGACGCACCAACAACCGAGAGGCACAGGGAAAGGTGCCCAGCATCATTAGTCACCAGGGAAATGCAAATCAGACTACCATGCGACACCGCTCTGTGCCCACAGGAACAGCTACCATTTTTTAAAAATAGAACACCAATGTTGGTGAGGATGTGGAGAAATGAGAGCCCTCCTACACTGCTGCTGGAAAAAAATGGTGCAGCCGCTCTGGAAACAAGTGTGGAATTTGCTCAGAATGTTACACAGAGTTACCATTGTCAGTTAAAAAAAATTTTTTTTTTTTTTAAGCAGGAGGCTGCAAATAAGAAAACAGAGTTTATTTAGGGTCTTAAGAATTGGAATTCAGGAGACACAGATTCAAGTGATACTTAGAGAGTATTCCAAGGAAAAGAAATAGTCAGGGGCTTATAAAGACAGAAGCCACGAGGTTCTAAAGTTGTCTGGCGAGAACTGTGATTGACTCTGCCGAGTCAGGCAATCTTTGTCCTTAAGGAATCATGACTTATTTTAGGGCAGGGGTACCATAAGCATCTTGAGTTTTTGATGGATATTCTGGATGACTTCATCAGGTCGAAAGGCCAGATTCCTTCCAGCCTCAGATGTGCATCCGTCACACTTTCTCAACAGACCCCTGGCTCCATTTCAGAGACTCTCTTAGCAATACTGACTCTTTTTTTTTTTTTTTTGGAGGGGAGGTCATGAGGTCTATTTATTTATTTATGATTAGATTTTTTAGTGGCAGTACTAGGGATTGAACCCAGGACCTTGTGCATGCTAAGCATGTGCTCTGCCACTATAACCTCTCCCACTACTGACCCTGTCTTGATTTTCCCTTCACATTTCCCCCTTTTGATCAAGGGCTTTCTTTAGAAAGCGCTGATGATCAACCACTTGGTTGTTCGACATCGGTGCTGGGAAGACTCATTCCCAGGCAGTCATGTGCCACAGAGGAGCGAAAGAGGTGGCTATGTGAGAAGTGCGCTTTTGGAGAGTTTACGGCCACATCTGAGCAGCCAGGAGCCGTCTAGGGAGAGAGTCTTAGGTGCCGTTCCCGTTCCCCGTAGGAGAAGTTCATGCATCTTCAGGAGGAATCTTCCAGAACTGCTCAGTCATCGCCAGGCATCCAGCCCTCGGCATCACAGAACGGCAGTAAGAGACACAAACATAAACACTTAGAAAACAACAAAGACAGAACACAGTAGGACAGTGAGTAGTGTAACGAGCTGTGATCTGGGTCACAGTAAGGCGCCCAGTCCGGAGGGGAGCCAGCTGAAGGCTCCTCAGTGTTGGGGTCGAGGCACCTTTTGCAGTTTGAACCGTCTCTGGTGATGTCATCAGGGGGTTAGGTAAACCCTCTGAGTGCCTCACATTAAGCAACAGGTGCAAGGATTGTCTATGCACGAGCTCTTGCAGTGCTTTCTCTGAAGTTTGTATCGAGTTGTCCAATTTCAGCTTGCCTGGCTTTGGGAAAGGGACATTTTTATGTCCCTTAATGATTCTAAGTCAAGAGGATGGGGGGAAAACTGAAAAGTACGGAGGGTGGAGGAAACTAGAAGAAGTCAGGATCCAGCCCAGTTTACAGGTAAATACCAAAGCCCCGGAGACAGCCAAGGAGCACCAGAACCTGATGCACAAAGGTAAGCTACTGAAACAGAACTTTTCTCTCTGAGAACACCCTCACTCCTACCACAGATAGCCAAACTAAGGCTAATTTGTTTGCAAAATAAGCCCTGGCTTCAATAAACCCAGCCTGACTATTTACAGAAGTGTAATAAGAATAGCAATTGATTGTATTTTTATGGTCTTTTATATTGGCTTTGCTGGAACTCTTCGTAAAGAATCTCAGATTGAACTTTAAAAGGCCTCTCAAGGCCAGGAAAGTCAAGCAAGGACTTGCTGTAAGATTTTGCCTGCAATTCCTACAGTTTTTGTTAAATTGAGACAGGAGGGAAGGGGGAAGGGCACAACCGTTGAAAGAATGGCACAGCCATTAGCACCAAGATGGTGGAAGACTCACCTCCCAGCGGACGTGGAGCCCAGTGTGCACTCACTGTAATACAACAGGATGCTAAACGGCCCTCCCACAGGGCATGACAGTTCCAAGGCTGACCGTAAAAAGTCAAGAAGTGGGTGATGGCCCAGTTCCTGGGACTCCCAGGCCCGTCCCCGAAGCAGTTGGAGTAACCCTCCTGCTTGTCAGCATGTGATGTCACAGCCCAGGAAAGCCCACAGCCCCGCGCCTCAGGGGCTGGCCTCGTGGTGCCCAGCCGGCCCCATGCTCTGAGGCCACGGCGGTCCCTTCTGAACAGGACGGCCCGCGCTCTGTCTACGGAGTATGTCTCTCTCTGAATAAATCTACCTTTGCTCAGCTGCGGCTCATGTTTGAATTCTTTCCTGCGTGAAGCCAAGGACCTTCACTTGGCGGGGCACGTCCCAGGTACTCAGCCAAGACCTGGGACACAATCCTCTCCACACCCCATTTTCCTGTCTTCTCCAGGTGCCCAAGTACCTTGAGGTCCCTGCACCCGCCAGGATGTGAGCTTCCTTACTCACCTGGTACGGCCGCCGGGGACCCTGCAAACAAGGCCTCAGGCTGCTTTCCCGAGGGGTGTGGTTGGCGCTAGGAAGTTAATCTTAGTTCCTTCAAGCTGTTTGCTCATTTCTGCTTCTACGGATTTCCTTCTCAAAAATGGCATTCCAGTCAAAGCCTTGGTAATAGAACCAGAATTTCCAATTGGGTCCCGTTATAAGGAGAACCAATTCTTATTGAACATATGCAAATAGCTATATTGCTGTGAAAATAAGAATACTCAACGAAGAGTCTCCAAATCCTGGGGGGACCAGGTGCAGAGAAAAGGTAAGTGTTTCATCTTTGTTTGCAAAGGTTTACTGGATCAGACTGCTGCAAGTCAGAGCAGCCTGAGGGGAAGGACTTTCTTAACTCTGGGAAAGCAGAACACAAAAGAGCCTGCAGTGATTAAAACAGAAAGCCGCAAAAGTTACAGTCCTCCTCATCGGCTCGTTCAGTGCCGTGGAACTGATTCTTCATCTTTTGTGAGCAGTTTCACGAAGCCGTCCCTTTCTGCGTTACAGTCCTGTGATTCTTCCCGGTTCGAAGGTACGATCTGAAAGCTCATCAGAAGCCTGTGTTCTGGAGGAAATGTCAGAGCCCTTCCCATGACTCTCTCTGAAGATGCAGCGTATTTGTAAAGCAGCTGAGCAAAACTCTGTATATAAATGACTAGACTTAAAACGGCACGAGCAAAGAGCTGATGACAACGCAGTTGACAAGGGAGTTTACCTTAGTATTGGAATTGGAAGATTCCAATTGGAGACTGGACTCTAGATTGGAAAACTTCAAATTTTTTTAATTTTTGAAACGTGCACTTTCTCACAGCTAATTCCTCAGCACGGCGCCAAACACATTTACTGACTGTCCCAAATACCCCTAGTTCTGTGAACAGAAACCTGTGCTCAGTGACTGAAGGTTCAACGCCTCTGATCCAGAGACTTAACAAACTTCCACCAAGTAACTTAATGTAACAAAACTTGTGGGTCCACAGACACCTGGCAGGTTCCTGCTCCTCTGTCCCCAGGCGTCAGGCTGCCGCCTGTTAAAGATAACAAAGAACGTTCCTTTCCTAGCAGCACCAGCCTCAGCTGAACGCACCACCTACAGGATGGTCAGCTCTAGGCAGCGGCCGGGAGCCTGCCGGTCACAGCCTCTGCCAGAGTCCGGGAGCCCCACCCTCTCACCGCCTCCCCCCCCCCCCCCCCCCCGGCTCCCTTCCCTGTTACCTCCACCCCAGCCAGTCAGAGACGTGAGCACCGGCCGGCCTCACACCCCCGACCCCTCGTGCCCGATGTCACATCAGCACAGCAGTAAAAGGTCCCCCTCCTGAGAAGGACCTCAGCAACAGACCCCCGGGGCGCACGGACCCCGGGGCACACCCCGCTGCTGTCCGGGCAGCGCAGCTAACGAATCCCTTTTCTACCTTCGTCCTTTGTCTTTGGTAAATTCCTTTACCGCCCGCACACCGGTGCGCTGAACCCCGACAACTCTCAGGCGTCACGTGACCAGCGAGGGTTGGGGAAGCTATTTGTAAGTGTCATAAAACACAATTATTGTTGAAGAGCTTGCCTAAAACTCTGATCTCATTTACATTTAATTTACTTGGAAAAAGAAAGGTCATCGCACCGAACTATTTTTCTTGCTGACAAATTTAGTAACAGCGGTAACTTGAGCTTATTTGACTCCTAGTAAACCCAGGTGCGGTAAAAGTTTTACACGTAACGTTGTCGATGCTAAAGAGATGTCTGTCAATTGAATCAACAAACTCTAGATTTAAAGCCAAATATTAATTTAATACTAAAATTTCCGAGATCCCATAGACCCGAAATTCATTTGGGTTACTTTCTATTATATTTCTAAAAAAACGTATGTAAGTGCTTGATTTTGTTTAAGCCAATTAAATCGAGCTCTTTTACAAGTTAATTTTGGCAACAGCCAAAGAGGCAACACCCAACCAGACATACATATCTGAGCGACTCTGATGTGAGCCAGCAAGTTATTTGTCCCTCAGGAACTGAGCGCAGTGGTCCTCGGGTCGGGGTCTGATGAACGGGTAGGCTGTCGTGAGTTATTCTAGGGCAGGGGTCCGATAAGCACCTTGAGCTTCCGGCAGGCGTTCTGGAGGCCTTCGTCAGGGCGGAAGCCAGCTTCCATCAGGCTGAGCCGTGGCTAAGTCACACCTCCTACCCCGCCTCCCGGCTCCCTCAGCAACACTGACTCTATTTTGATTTTCCTTTCACACCACGTGCCCCAGCAATTCCACTCCGAAGTACACACCTGCGACACTGTGATTCATAACCAGGAATATTTATTCCTTCGTCCCCATTTCTCTGGCCTTTGCTCCTGTTCCTGACACAGAGCTGCAAAAGCCCTTGGAATTTCCTCCCTGTTGAGAATGATAAAGGTTCCTTTTGTAATGCTAATGAGGCGACTTTGGGGCCCCACCAAGGACTGGGCTATCCAGCAGGGGGGCCAGCCCTGTGGTTAGAGGGTGGGAACTCTCACTCTCTTCCCCCAGACCTCCAGGGAGGAGATGGGGCGGGGGATTCAGTTCAATCACCAGTGACCAGTGATTCAATCAATTGTGTCCTGAAGCCTCCAAGACACTAGAAGGGCAGGGTTGCGGCACGGAGGCTGTGGGAGGCGCGTGAGCTCTCCCGGCCCTTTCCCTGCACTTGCCCCATGCACCTCTTCCATCTGAGTTATACCCTTTTACAATAACCCAGGGATCTGGTAAGTAAAATGTTCCTGAGCTCTGTGAGCCACTCTAGCAAGTTAATCAAACCTAAAGAGGGGGTCTTAGGAACCTCCAGTCTACGGACAGTCAGTCAGAAGAACAGGTTGGGGAGCAAGGGGGAGAGTCTCATGGGGCTGAGCCCCTTCCCTGGGGGGTCTGACGCTAACTCCAGCGGAGAGCATCAGAGTTGAGTTGCACTCATGGGACACCCAGTTGTTGTCAGAGAATTACTTGGGGGTGTGGAGAAAAAAGCCACGTCGGAACCCCCAAGAGAAATGAAAACTCGGGCACATGAGACCCTAGACTGTTCACAGCAGCAGTTCCATAACAGCAGTGAGTGAAAACAGCCCAAATGCCCGGTGACTGACGGGTAGAGAAACAGAACACTACATCCGCACAATGGAATGCTATTCGGCCATGAAAAGGAACAAAGCAGCCGTGGAGGCAGGGCCGCAAGGAGGTACGTGCACACCTGTGTTCACGGCAGCCAAGAGACGGAAACAAGCTGTGTCCCTGCAAGATGGATGGATAAGCAGGATGTGGCCCACACGTACAGCGCAGATTACTCATCCTTAAAAAGGAGGAGCTCTGACACAGGCTACCACGTGGGTGAACCCGGGGACACGGGGCCGTGTGGAATAATCTGGAGGCAAGAGGTCACATGCTGTGTGATTTCATGTCTATAGAATGTCCATAACAGGCAGACCTGTAAGACCTAAAGTAGATCGTGGCTGCAGGGGGCTGGGGGCGGGGAGGGTGAGGGGCGACTACTGAGGACGCAGGGCTTCTTGTGGGGGAAGGTGCTGCAGGAAAGCGCGGCGGCGGAGGATGGTCAGGGCCCAGGTCTCAGGCGGGGCGCCGGGACGCTCCCCCCGCCAAGTGAGGGTCCTCGGCTCTGAGTAAAGTGAAAGCAAGTGTGTCAGAGACAGACGCACATTGTGTAGACAGAATGCAGCTGGTCTCAGAAGGGAGGGCTGCCCGGCGCGTGGGGTCTCCCGGGAAAGAGAGCGGCCCGGGGTGTGGGAGCGGGGGGCTGGTCTTGGTGGGCTGGGGGTGAGTTCATAGGCTAACAGGTGGGGGAGTGTTCCCACCGCCTCGGGGAAGGGGCGGGGGGTTCCTGGAATTGGGCCACTGCCCACTTTTCGGCCTTCAGGTCGGCCTCAGAACCGTCACGGCGCCTGTGGGAGGGCCACTGAGCCGCTGATGTACCACAGTGAGTGTGTGACGAGGCCCAAGGTCTCCTGGGGGCCCAATCTTCCTCCTTCTTGGGCCGAGTTGGTTCTAAACAGTTTTCACGCCATCCTGCTTTTCTCAAAGGCGGTGTCGTGCCTTTAGTGGCTGTGTCCTGCCCCCTCCCTCCTGTCTCAGAGGGGGTGCTCAAAAATCGCTTGTGGTGATGGGTACACAGCTCTGCGAACACACTGAGAGCCACTGAACCGTGCGCCCTAAATGGGCGAGCTATACCTCAGTAAAACCGGGGGAGGGGAGGGGAGGGAAGCCAGCCCGGCTGGGGGGCCTGGGGGGACTAGAACCGTGCCACCAAGTACCGGAAGGACGGCTGACTGACCTGCAGCCCGGACTCTCCCCGTGCTCTTCCTGTGACACCGCAGCCCGCGGTTGCCTGGGTGGGAACGACCTTTCCCAGGGACTCAGCCCTCCGCGTAAAGCACGCGGCCGAGTGGCCCTGAAGGCGGGGTGTTTGGGCCACTCGCCCTGTTCCTGGGATGAGTGGGTCTTCTTCTTCCACGAAGAAGAGTCAAGCCCTGGGACACTGGGCACAAGGAGACACCTCTGGCACACGGGGCGAGCGGAGGACGCCCTGTGCCGCTTGGCCCTGGGGGCAGCAGGGTGTCGCTCCCTCCCTGGGCCCTGCCCCACCCGAGCCGCCTGCGCTGGGGGGAGGGTACGGCTCAGTGGTAGAGCGTGTGCTTAGCGTGCATGAGGTCCCGGGCTCAAGCCCCAGGCCCTCCATTAAAAAAACTAAATGAATAAATAAACCTAGTTACCCACCCTCCCAAAACCCCAGAGTTGCCTGCCGGATGGAGTTTGCATTGGGTTGAAAAGTAAAAAATCCTCAGTGTGTAGCATCACCGCGCTGCTTCCTGGATGGAGACCGGAGGCAGGTGTCCCACGCCGGGATGCAGACTTCCCGGGGGCGCGCAGGGTCTGAGAAGCAGCAGCCAGGACCCCCGTGCACCAGAGCCACGGTGGACCATGTTCTCTAAACTCCAGCTGGCAGAATGAGGCTGGGGAGCATCAGTCCCCTGGGCTGTGTCTGAGCCCAAGTCACCAGGGCACAGACACAACCCCCGACCATGATTAATAGGAGGTGTGCGGGTTTCCTGGGGCCCCTGTAACCACACAGCCCGGGCGGCTTAAACTGCAGACGGGCTCTGTCCCCAGTCCTGGAGGCCAGAATCCGAGGCCCAGGCGTGGGTAGGGCCGGCTCCTCCCGGGGCCTCTCTCCTTGGCGTTGAGGCGTCCGTCTTCTCCCACGTCCTCACGTGGTCGTCCCTCTGCATGTGTCTGTGTCCTGATCTCCTCTTCTTGTAAGGACACCAGGCCTATGGGATTAGGACCCACTCCAGTGACCTCATTTGACCTTAATCACCTCTTTAAAGGCCCAGCTCCAAACACAGTCACATTCTGAGGTGCTGGGGGTAAGGACCCCAACATGTAAATTTTCAGGGACAAAATTCAGGCCACGATGTTAAGACATTTGGTGCAAAAGCAGTGAGGCCCCGTAGAACCCCGAGTGCTAAGCTTGAGGGCCCGCATTGGCCGGGGGGGCGGACGGGCGCTGTGCTGGCCCCAGCGGGCACAGGTCGTGGTCATCCCGTGAGTGGTGGCTGCGCACTGGGACGCTGCAGGCTGGAAGCAGGGGTGCGGCGCCGCCTGGACACGGCGCTGGGCGGCTGAGCCGGCACTGGAGAAGTCTGCCCAGGGCTCACCGAGCAGAGAGCTGATCGCCGCATTCCCAACTCCTGGAACCCCGTCCGTGATCTTGGTCGGTCCTGAAGTCTCTACTCAGAGGGCTGCCCACCTGCGAGTGGCCGGGACCTCTGCACCGCACCTGCCTCTGCGGCCGCCAGGGTTTCCCTTGGAATCACTCCCGGAGTGCGCCATCTGGGGCCCAACCTGCCCCGGGCGTGGCCCTCCCCTGGCCTGGCCAGCCTTTGCCAGGTCGCTGTCCTCTGCCTCCAGTCCTGCTGTCACAGCAGCACTGCTCCTGAACATCCAGCGAAGAAGGAGCCACTCTTCCCTGGAATGCGTCCCCGTCCCCCAGAAGGACCCGCGGGCGTCTTCGCTTTATATCAGGAAGCCTCTCCAGACTGTCCCACTGCCAGGTGCTGGGGTCTGCCCCGTCTCACCCAGACCCACCAGCATGGAGCACAGGTCACCCGAGGGCCCTCGCCCCGGGAGCAGCGCCCTGGGGAGGGTTACAGCCCTCCGTCCTTGAGGTGGAACCAGAGACAGTGCAGGTGGCTGAGTGAGATCAGACAGTGGGTCTTCCCTGGGGCCGACAGCGCCCACCCGCATCGGCGACGGGCCCCCGCCCGCACCGGTGGGCTGAGGTCAAGGGCCTCTTCCGCGCGAAACCCCCCACAACGTGGGGCGCAGGGTGGGGCTGTGTCTGAGGGAGAGGTCTCCACTGCTGTGTTTCTTGTGTTCTCTTTTTTTCCTCATTGTGGTAAAATGCACATAAAATTGAACATTTTTAAGTGCACAGTTCAGTGTCATGGTCACTCACGTTGTTGCATGACCATCGCACCACCCACCTCCAGAACTTTCCATCTTCCAGACGGACACCCCGTCCCCATGACACACTCCCGCCCCCCTCCCCCAACCCCACCCCCACCGCCCTACTGTCTGTCTCCGTGGATCTGACAACTGCAGGACTTCCTGTGAGTGGAATCCCCAGGATTTGCCCTTCTGTGTCTGGATTATTTTCCGAGCATCGCATCCTGAAGGTTCTTCCACGTTGTTGCCTGTGTAAGGACTTCCTTCCTGTTTAAGGATGAGTCATATTCCACTGGAATAATAAACCACCTCTTATTTATCCTTGCTTTGCTCTTTTATTGGTGGGGGGGGTAATTAGGTTTATTTACTTATTTTTTTTTTTTAAACAGAGGTCCTGGGAACCCGGGACCTTGTGCATCCTAAGCACGCGCTCTACCACCGAGCTGCACCCTCCCGCCTTTAACAAGCCTCTCACCAGCTCTTCGTGGGAACTGAGGGCTGTGGCGTGTGCCTTAGGCGGAGGAAGCACTTGCTCGAGCGCACGCGCCTTCCCTCAAGGGTTTTATCCCCTGCTGAGCCTGACTCTGCCCCGCCTTCCCTCAAGGGTTTTATCCCCTGCTGAGCCTGACTCTGCCCCGTGCGAGGCGGGGAGGGCGGCAGACCCACAGACCCCTCGGGTGAATGCTGCACCCGGTCCGGAGCCGCCAGGCAGCTCCCCTTGCAGTGGGTCCACCCGCCCAGGCCCAGAGAGGGCCACCCCAGCACGCCCGGAGGACAGCGTGGGCCCCAGAGGAGCCTTCTCCAGGCCTGCCATCTGGTGGGACGCGCCCTGCTGGCCTTGGACCGGCTGGGAGCCTCAGCCCTTTCTCCCTCCGCCGCCGCCCTCTCGGCGTGGGCGTGCCTGCACCCCCCGTGCGGAAGCGCATCAGGGTCTGGTCTCAGGGTCACGGTGGGAGAGGAGTTTTGCCCTGGGATGAGTTGTGCCCTCAGTCCCCCCGAACCTGACTCAGCTGAGATTTGGATGCATTTACGGACTTGGGGTCAATGCTGGGGCGGGGCAGGACCCTTGGGAGTAGTGGGGTGTGGTGAGTGCCCCCCAGGACACGAGCGCAGGTGTGGCTGGGCCTCCTCGGAGCGGGCCTTCCCGCCCTGCCAGGCCCACGGCGTTGGCCAGCTGCAGGGCCATGCCTGGGGCCGCCCTCCCCGTGGCCCAGGCTATCCCAGGGCAGCGGTGACCCCAAGACACCCCTTTCGTCACCCGGGCTCCACTCTGTCAGGACAGAGAGGCAGTCTGCCCTGTGCTTCCTAGAAGCCCCACACCCTAAACCCCATATCAGCTTCTCGGGGCCCCAGTCGGCGACCCCGCTTCCGGGGTTTGGCCCAAACAGTCTCTGTCTCCAGACCCTACCAGCACCCCATCCCAGGGATCCCCCGCTCCAATGAACCCAGGGTGTCAAATCACACTTAGAACCCCCTGCCCTCCCAAACCATCTCTCCTGTGTCCCTGCCAAAGTCCCAGGACACGGGGAGGCCAGAAACAGGGCGTGAGTGAGATGAGGGAGCCCCTAAAGGTGAAGCTTAAGGTCAACACGGCAGGGGGCGGCGGTCAGAGCTCAGGGGACCCAAGGGGAGGCGGGGCTCCCCGTCCAGCAAGACTGAACTGGCGTGCACTTGAGGACAGCGTGACGTTTCTGAGGGAGAACACATGTGGAGTGGGGACGGAGCTGGTCAGACCCAGAAGGAGGGCCTTGGAGGCCAATGTGCTGACCGAGGTGTCAGAAACCCTGACCAAGGACTCGGCGTGCTCAGGACCAGGTCTCCCACCCTTGGGTGGTGTTACTGGTGGCCCCCAAATATAATCCGCATCCTAACCCCCAGCTGTGGGTGACCTTTTTAGGGAAAAGGGTCTTCACAGCTGTAATTAAGTTAAAGGTCTCCAGATAAGGTCATCCTGGCTTACCGATATGGCCCTAAGTCCAATGACAGGGGTCCTGACAAGAGACAGAGAGGAGGGGGCAACATGGTGACAGAGGCAGAGGCTGGGGTGATGCGGCCACAAGCCCAGAGATGCCTGGGACCCCCAGAAGCTGGAAGAGGCAGGAAGGACCTGCAGCAGGAGGGAGAGGGCGCAGCCCTGTGACTCTCTGAGTTCAGACTTGGGCCTGCAGGAATAGGGAGAGGATGAATGTCTGATGTTAAGCCCCCTGCGGGGCAGTTTGTTGCAGCTGCCCTGGGACACTCAGACAGAGGTGACAAGCAGGGGCTTGACGCGGCGTCTGTAGGACCCAGTCCCCTGTCCTCCTGCAGGACAGGCCACTTCTGCACAACACTCATTTGGGGCTTCTTTTTTCTGAGATGTCTTAGTCCCCATGGGGGCCAAGGCACACCGTCCCACCAGGATTCAGGGACCTCCCTCTCACTGAAGTGTCTCCAGGGCCCCAAGTGGATCTGGTGCTTGTCCCACGGCCACGTTCCAAGTCAGAAGACCCCAAACATGCCCAGCTGGCCATAATGAAGATGCTCTGACGGACATGTGATGTCCACACCTGGGTCTGCCCACAGAGCAAGGGTGAGCCGCCTGGCAGCCCAGGTCCTCTGACACGTGGTGGGGTCCTAGTTTGGAGTGTGGGGAACACACACTTGCTTGTGCATGCAGCTTTGGTAAATGCACGTTAATTCGTGTTTCTTTAAACCGCGTGTGGAGGAGTAGCTCACGGAGCACGCTGGCACTTACTGAAGTGCACCAGCTGACGAGCTGTCACTTCTGCAAATGACCGCGGGGCCGTTGCCACCCGCAAGATGATGGACGCTTCACCCCCAGCATGTCCCTGTGTCTTTGGCACGCCCCCTTCCCTGTGTCCCTCCACCCTCTCTGCCCACGCTCCTCGCCTCTCCACACCCTGTCCTCACTCACCAGTTAGCGGTTCCCAGAACTCTAAATCTATGGACTCACACAGAGCCGTCTGGCTGCCTTCACTCAGCAGAATCCTTTTGAGATTCATCCCTGCTGTCGTGTGTGCCAACGACTCACGCTTCTGGATGACTCAGTGGGATCCCGCTGGGAGCGTCGGCCGCGGTTCTCTGTCCGCGGGTGGGTGCACTTTTGGGTGGCCTTTAGTTTGCGACAATTACAAATAAAGCTGCCGTGAGAATCCTTTGTGTGACGCGAGCTTTCGCGCTCCTAGGGAAAGGCCCCGGAGTGGAACCCCACAGTGGGTGCCTGCTTATCCTCTTAATAAACTTGATGACAGGAAAGTGAAACCTTCTAAGGAGCTGCTGTCTCCCACGGTGGCTGTGACACTTTGCCTCCGGCCAGCTGCGCAGGAGGGCGTAGGTCTCCCCCATTCTCTAAAGCCTGAACACCTTTCGCGTGCTTACCCGCCACCCATACATTGTATCGATTTAGGTCTTCTGCCCACCTTTTAACTGGGTCTTTTGCTCACTGCTGAGCTGAAAAGGTTCTTGATGTGTTCGGCACACGAGCCTTTATCAGACAGGTGCATGATGTGCAAATACTTCCTCTTGGCCTATGGTTTGTCTTATTTCCTTAGCATTGTGTTTAGAAAAGCAGAAGTTATAATTTAATAATTTATAATTTTTCTCCTACGGCTTGGGCTTTTGCTGTTGTATCTAAGAAGTCTTTACCTAACTCAGCATTACAGATATTTTCTCCGATTTTCTCAGGGAAGATTTGTACTTTTACATTTTACACATAGATGTACAGTGCATTCTTAGTTAAATTTTCTATATTATGGGAGATACCACTCAAAGTTAATTTTTTTTTTGCACGTGGATACCCAACTGTACACAGACATCCAACACTATTTGTGGAGAGACTACCCCTTCTCTGACAAAATGCCTTGGCATGTTGGCCCAAAATTAATTAACCAACCTCTGGTTTCCAGTCTGACATGCTGAAAACTTGGAGGTCACCATTCTGTCCTAACAAAAGTAAAAAACTGAACAAACAAAACTCAACAGCTCTTCCCTGACCCATAAGGAGGAGTAAGGTCACAGGGCAAACTGCTGCCCCCAAACTGGAGGGACAGACAGGCGGACATGGAGACTTGGGGTTTACTGGAGCCGCTGTCCCTGTGGGAACCAGGGCTCGGGTAGAAGCCTGGACGGGAACTGGCAAATGGCTGGAGGCTTGGGGTGGACCAGTCTAGGGGATGAAAGCTCCAGGGCCCTGGGTCACAGGGGTCCTCCACAATAGCGTGAGGTTTTGAAATGGATGGAGAAAGGTAGACCACGCCGACACGAATCAAGGGAAGCAGGGGTTGCTGTATTAATTTCAGACAGAGGAGACTTGAGAGCAAGGAACCCTATCAGGGAAAAAGAAGGGCACCACCTAATGACAGAGGGTCAATTCTCCAAGAAGACATAATCCTTCTTAACGTACATGCACCAAACAGCAGAGCATCAAAACACCTGAGGCGAAACCTGACAGAACTATAGGGAGAAGCAGATAAATCCGCTGTCACAGTTGGCGACTTCACACCCCTCCGCCAGAAACAGACAGATCCAGCAGGCGTAAGACAGGTGAGGGCACAGCTGAACTCAACAACTCCGTCAATCACCTGGACTTAATTTGGGGGATGACATTGGAAATGGTACTGTTTTTTTATTTCAGTTTACAGTTGTTCATTGCTAGCATGTGGAAATACAATCGTTTTTTGTTTACTTCCCTTCATTCTGCAAACCTGCTAAGCTCACTAACTAGTTCTAGTAGCTGTTTTGTAGATTTTATAGGATTTTTCACATAGACAGTCATTCTATCTGTGAATGACGATGGTTTACCTTGTTATTTTTCAACTGGAATGCCTTTCATTTCTTTTTCTTGCCTGATTGCCCTGGCTACAATCTCCAGTCCATGTTGAATTGACATGGTAAGAGCAGACATCCTAGCCTTGTTCCTGTCTTCGGAGAAAGTACTGTCTTTCACCATTAAGTATCGTGTCAGCTGCATGGTTTTTTGTAGGTTCCTTCTATAAGACTGAGGGAGCTCCCTTCTGTTCCCATTTTGCAGAAAGTTAACACATGGAATGAAGTTTGGGTTTTGTGAAACACTTTTCCTGCCTCTTACCAGAAAATCAGTTGGGAATTTTCTGTTTATTTCATTTTTTAAAATTTTGTTTTTATTCTATTAATGTGGTAAATTGCATTTATGATGATTTTTAAGCGTTAAACCACCCTTGCATTCCTGAGATAAAGGTCATATTATGACAATAAATTATCTTTCCTAGATATTAATGAATTCAATTTGCTAAAAATTTTGTTAAGAATTTTGCATCTAAGTTCATGAGGGATATTGGTTTGCAGTTTTCTATTTTGTAGTGTCTTTGTCTGGTTTTGGTACTAGCATAATGCTGGCCTCATAGAAGGAGGTAGAAAGCATTTTCTCCAGTTCTTTTCTCTAGAATTTGTGTAGAATTAATGTTATTTCTTTCTCAACTATTTATAGAATTCATCATTAAAACCGTTTGAGTCTGGAGTTTTCTTTGTGGAAATGTTTTTAACTTAATAGATAAAGAACTGTTCAGGTCATCTATTTCTTCTTGAGTGACTTTTGATAATTTGTGCCTTTCAATGAATTTGTCTATTTCATTCCAACTCATTTAACTTACGTGAAGAAGTCCGTAACATTCTCTTATTATATCTGTTGAATCTGTAGTGATGTCAACCTTCTCATTCCTGGTGGTGGTAATTTATGTTTCTGTCCTTTTGTGGCTGTTGTTGTTCTTCCCCTGAGCAGTCTGTTTAGTGGTTTACTGATTGTCTAAAAGAAATTAGCTTTTGTTTTTACTGATTGTCTCTATGGTCTTTGTTTTCTGTGTCACTGATTTCTTCAGTGGCTTTTATTTTCTCCTTAGAATTTAATTTGCCCTTCTTCTTCTAGTGTCTAGGTGAATGCTGATGTCAGGGTTGTCTAATGTAGGCATGAATCCCCCTACACACTGCTTTAGCTACATCCCACAAAAAGTCATCTGTTATGTTTTTATCTTCATTCAGTTGAAAATGCTGTCTCAACTTTCCTTTTGGTTTCTCTTGTATACACAGGTTATTCACTTGTTTGTTATTTCATTAAATGTTTTGTGGATTTTCCTGATATCTTTCAATGATTGATTTCTAATTAATTCCATTTTGGTCAGAGAATAGACTTTGCATGATTTCAATCATTTAAGACTGTTTTCTGGCCCAGAAGATGGTCTATCTTGGTGAACATTCAGTGTACATTCACCAATGTGTACTCTGCTATTGTTGGATGGGATTTTCCACAAATGCCAGTCGGGTCAAGTTGTTTACAGTGCTGCCCCAGTCTTCCGCACCCTCACAAGGTTCCTGTCTGGTCCGCTGAATGTTGAGAGAAGGGTGTTGAAATCTCCAGCTACAGTTGTGCATTTGTCTTCCCTCAAGCTCTTCCAGGCTTTGCTCCAAGCATTCTGAAGCCCTAGAACTACATATATAGACTTTAAGGGTTCTTGTGTCCCCTCAATGAGTTTATCCCTTTGATACAGGAAAAATGGGGGCAGGGCACAAGAGGATAGCCATGTCCCAGGTCCCAGGGACTCAACAGGGACATCCCCCATCAAGCGAGGGTCTTTGGCTTCACACAGGAAAGAATTCAAGATCAAACCATAGTGGAGCAAAGGTGGATTTATTCAGAGGGATACACACACTCCATAGACCGAGTGCAGGCCATCTCAAAAGGCAAGAGAAAGGCCTAGGAGGTCACATTCTGTAGACAGAATGTGGATCATCTTACTCAGAAAGGAGATCAGTGGCCTCAGAGCAAGGAGTTGTCTAGGAAAAATGAGACTGCCCTGAGGTGTGGGGCTGATGGTTTTTATGGGCTTGGTAATGTCACATGCTAACAAGTGGGAGGATTATTCCAACTACTTTGGGGAGGGGCCTGGGAGTCCCAGGAAGTGAACCATCACCCACTTGTTGACCTTTTGTGATCAAACTTGAAACTTCATGATGCCTGTGGAAGGACCATTTAGCAGGTATTGCATTTCAGTGAGCTTATACTGAAGCTCAAGGTCTACTGGAGAGGAATCTTCCACCATCTTGGGCCTAGTGTATGTCCTATCCTGTTTTTCTCAATGGCTGTGTCATTCTTTTAATGGTTGTGACCTGCTCCCTTCCCTCCTGTCTCACCTTTACCATCTTAAATTGGCCTTCTTTACGCCTGACAATTTCAAGGCAAAGCCTTTTGCATACTCTCCTCAGTGTCCTGTAGGTTATGTGAATTTTGACTCCAACTGGTGGGAGCAGGAACTACGCCTGGCCCTGTAGCCTAATAGTATTTCTTCTGTAACTCAGGTGGCACTCTCTCCTGCCTCAGCAGTTTCATCCCAAGTGTGCTCTGGTCTGTACTCAGCTGAAGTGTCTGCAGACAGCACTGCCCCTTCTCTGCTCAGGTGTTCCCGCTGTGAATGCCTGCCTGCCCAGTGGGCTCCTCAGCTCGGGGAGACCACTGCCCTCACCCGTTAGCCTCCGTGCTCTCCCCAGGCAGTGAGTAGAGGCAGTCCTAGAGCCCACCTCATTTGTCCCCTGTCCCACAGGGACCACTGAGCTTTGCTGCCTGCTGTCCAGTGTCTTGAAACATGATGAATATATTTTGTGTGGAATTTTAAAATTCATACAAGCTGTTCTGCAAACATCTACTTCATTGTTTCTCCCTGTTGCATTGTATCCATAGTGTGTGTGTAACACATTCTACGGATTCAGTCCCCTGAAGATGGGTGATCAGGTTACTAGCTTCTGTACATAAACAACTGTGCAACAGCCTTGAATGCATCCCTTGGGGGTCAGCGTGAGAATGTTTCAGAGCGTACGCTCAGGAGAGAGCTCATGAGACATGACTCGTTTATTAAGCACCTCCAAGTCACTCCTCAGAGCGCCTCTGCCAGTCTGCCCTCCTGCCAGCCACAGGGGAGATGCCTGAGCCCCCTTCTCACCCAGACTGCGCCGTCCCCCTTCCTAATTGCTACCATTGTGATGGAGATAAGTTGTGTCTCCTTACGGTTTTATTTCTCTTACTGTTAACGAGTTCCAGAGGCCCTCCTACACTTGAGCATTTGGGCTCCCCCTCTTTGAATGGCCAGTTTACAACATCCATCTTTTTACTTATTTATTTATTTATTTAAACATTTTATTTATTTTTTATTTTAGTGGAGATAATTTGGTTCATTTATTTACTTATTTATTTTAATGGAGGTACTGGGGATTGAACTTAGGACCTCGTGCATGCTAAGAACACACTGTACCACTGAGCTATACCCTCCCCCCTGTTTAATTTTTGTTTTTTTTTTATTATTATTATTGAAGTATAGTCAATTTACAATGTGTCCATTTCTGGCGGACAGCACCATGTTTCAGTCATACATAAACAGCTGATACAGGAAAACAGCTGTGGGGTGTGAGAAAGGCTATGTCCCAGGTCTCTGTTGGGCCCCCGGGACGTGCCCCGCCAAGTGTGGGTCCTTGGCTTCGCGCAGGAAAGAATTCAAGAGGGAGCCACGGTTGAGTGAAGGTAGATTTATTCACAGAGATACCATGAAAGGCAAGGGACAGGCCAGGAGGTGTGGGGGTTGGGTGCTCAGATTACAAGTAGGTACACACTCCACAGACAGAGTGCAGGCAAGCTCTGGAGAGACAGGGGCGGCTGCGAGGCGCCTTGTTGCTGCTTTTTATGGGCTTGGTGGCTTCATATGCTAATACTTAGAAGGACCAGTCTAGGGGAAGGGGCTGAGATTCCCAGGAAGTTGGCCATTTCCCACTCTTGACCTTTTGTGGCTGACCTCCGGACTGCCATGTCGCCTGTGGGCGTGTTATTCCGCATGTTAATATATTATGATGGGCGTATAATGAAGCTCAAGATCTGCTGGAAGTTAAATCTCCCACCATCCTGAGCCTCAAGGCCTGCTGGGGGTTGAACCTTTCACTGTTTTGATGTTAATTGCTGTGGCATTCCTGGAGTGGCTGTGCCCGCCCCCTTCCTGTCTTACACCCGGATACTCATTAACATCTGTGCACTTACCTTCTGGCCCCCTTGTCCCTTGTGATTTATGGGAGGTGTTCCTATAGTGTGCACGTGAACCGCCTGCTGGTGTCAGACACTGTGAACATTTTCATCCTCCACCAGCTCATGACCCTTCCTGTCGTGCAGATGACAAAGGCATGCATACACCCTGTGGGCTGTACTGTAACTTAAGTGAGATAGTACATAGAGAGCATTAGATCAATGCCTGGCACATGCGAGACACGCAAAGGTGTCATTTATCATTGCTATTACTCAGAATCCCACCCAGAGGCACACACAGAGCTGTCTGGGGCTCTTGGTACACTGGGAGGCTTCACGAACGCTGGGACCCACACATGCCGTCACGAGTTGAAACCCAGACACAGAAAGGCCAAGAGAGCTCACCTCCCATGGCAACGTGGAAACAGACTGGAAACAATGACGATTCCATGGGTAGATGACATCACTCAGGTGACATGCAGGGTCGGGACCCTGCACGTTGGTGCTGGGTATCTGAGTGAGTATAAGCAGTGAGGTGGAGGAGCCGGTGTTTAAGTTAGAATTCCCTCTTCAGTCTACACTCTCTACAGAAATACACTTGGCTGGACCCCCAGCCTCCAGATTCGTCCCTTCTGCAATTCTCCTGCCAAAGTTGCCTTCTCTGCCCTCCCTCTGTGGCCAACCCACTCAACTCCTTAGGGCCCCATGATGATGATGGCTCACTATTGCCCCTTGCCTTGGCTCCCAATGCCCACTCTTGGGTTGAAACCCCCCTTTCTGGCCCACCTTTCCTTCTTCTGCCCTTCAGCCCCCTCTGCCCTTCTCAGGGGTATGAGATCAGTGCCCTGGTGGCCAGATGGCTTGCTCGGCTGAACACCTTGTCCTCACGTCTGGCTTCCCAAGTGTCTTTCCTTTCATCACCATGTGTGTTATCTCCCAGCACCCTGACTCCCGCTCACACCTTCCCAGACGGACCAGAGGAGAGGTGGCAGGTTTACTGATTTTATCCTTTACAAACCCAACATAGGTATTGAATTTACCAAATAGTCATCGGACTATTTGGATCAGGAATTATTTTTTCGTTCAGCATAAGGCAGGGGTCCGATTTAAGGGTTTGTTTTGTTTGTTTGTTTTTTCATAAGTTTTAGTACACTTGTTAAAAGATGCTTCTCTTCCCAAATGCTCAGCAGTGCCAGCACTCTCAGAGGTCAAGGTTTCATATTTTGTTTCATTGGTGAATTTGTCTATCCCCATACCAATATCCCAGAGTCAAGGGCTATAGCTTTATAATCCATTTTGATACCTCCTAGGACAGCTTCCTTCTGCCTCCTGCTTCTCTTCCTTCTTCTAGAATGTCTGTGCTATTAACCAGCCTTTGTTCTGCTGTAAAAATTCTAGAATTAGCTTGTTACATTTCTTAAAAAGCTGGGATTTTAATGATAATTTCTTTTGTAGGGCAATTTGGGGGAGAATTGACATATTTCTGCCACTGAGCCTTCCTATCCATGAACATGGTACATAGTTCCCAATTTATTCAGGTCTTCTTTAATGTCTTTCAGTAAAACTTTAAAATTTCCCTGAACACTTCTTTAAGAGCTACATTTTTATGTTTTCTATTTTGTGACTCTTCAGTTTTACAAAACCGTGTCCTCTGGTTACCGCTGGTGATTAGACACACGTGTAGAAGAGCCTCCCTTTGGCCTCCTGGATCCTCTCCACCTTTCTCTGCCTTGCTGTGTGCCCCGGGAGTGTTCATCTACAGAATGCATCACCTGGTTAGGTTCATAGGAGACACCTGTAGAGATGAGAAGGGGAGGAGAGAGGTCAGAGCATTTATTTCCCGAGGCCCCTCTCTTCAGGCCTGTGTCTTGGCAGTGGGTTCATTCCTCTGCTGAGGAAGTCTCTTTCCCAATCACCACTCCCTCCCTTTGTCCTCTCAAGGCCAGAAGTGGTAGCAGCTTCCTGCAGCTAAAAGTCCATCAGTGCGTCACCATGCCTCAAGTATTCACTCACCTCTGCCCTTCCTTTGTGAACAGTCCATTTACTAACATCCCTCCAACCATCTTTCTGAGTATGCCACCTGTTTCTTGCCAGGACACTGACTGATACAGTAATTGCCACTAGAAGTGGCCCCAGAAAACAGACAATCAGAATGGGATTCCAGGATTGGGTTGCTCATATACCAGATGAGCATCTGGATAAAATCCTTGCCCTGGGGCAACGGAACACCAGGAGTCTGCACCACACAGGGGCATCCCAGTTCCTCAAATCACCACCAGCGGCGGCTGGGACGTGGTGCAGGTGGAGAGCATGTGGACGCGTGGTCGCGTGGATGAGATACTTAGTTGCTATGACAAATACAGGATTACAGAAACTATGCAGGGGGCCGTTGACTTCTGAAGGCTCTAGAAAGTACACAGAGGAAAAGGGCAATGCCTTGGCTGTGTCAGTGCCCTCCAGCCACACCACCAGGAACACATCTGTATTCAGCAAAGTGGCATCATTACTGGTTGCAGCTGAGGAGACCATGCATATGGGGATGCACAGGGGACTCAGAAGGCATCGGAAAGGACTCCTTATAGGATTGGGGCTTTTGTAGGTGATTCTGGGGACAGTTTAAGGAAGCAGGGTTTTGCTGTGGATTGGATGGCATCCGGGAGCTTCTTAACAACTCGTACCTAAAAGGAGAGAGCACTAGAGGGAGGCTCAGACTGCACATAACTGGGAAGTGACAGTGTCACCCAGGCCAAGCTCGTGTTGCTCGCCCTGCGACAGGACAGTAAGTAGGGAGATGAGGCGTTGGAACAAGGAACAAGGAACAACACCTTTATTTGGAAAGCCAGCAGACTGAGAAGATGGTGGTCTAGCGTCCCATAGAATCATCTTGCCTGAGTTAGAATTCAGCCTTCTTTTATTCTAAAAGGGGAGGGGGTACTGTCAAACATTTCCTAGCTCCAGTCAGCTTCTCCAGGGGAGGTGTCAATTTCGCCCTTCCCACAGTCATTCACAGATGGGCCTGGTAGGCATGTTTCCTGTGTGATAAACAAAGGTATGTCAGTTTATCGCTCATTAGACAGGGTTCCGGGAGATGGACCCTTATGTGTTATTTAAGCTTACGGGCAACATCCCTTTAGTAATTAACTCGTAGCAAAATGAATAAATTCGAAGTTTAAAGTAAAAGAAACAGATACAGGCTGGAGTCAGATTTGCCCTTTCCTGTTACAGCCCCAGGGCACCAGCTCCAGCGGGAGAGGGCTGCGGGGATGGGCGTGGGGAGGTGTTCATGTTTTGTCCAAGAGCACGCGTGGCTGGTGTGGTCAGTGGCCCTGTGTGATCTGGTTGCCTGTGAAGCTGCTTACGTTCAACACCAGGACGCCGGGACTGGCCGCACACAGGCCTGTCCACCTCCTCGGGGGACAACAGCAAAGCCTCCAGGGGACTCAGAGGCAGCCCCTGTCCAGCAGCTTCGGGGCAGGCCCTGCCAAGGGCCGTTGGGGAAAAAAGGAGGCGGCGGGGGCGAGGGGAGTGGTCATCGCTTGGCCTCACAGCAGACCGACGCGGAGGGCGGCTGCTGCCACCCCGGGTCACGCCGGTCACTCCCCGGCCAAGCACCGCGGGGCCGCTCCGGCCGCCCGGCCCCCGGCCTGGCCTCGCCGGCAGCGCCTCTCGGGGTCTGCGGGGTCCGCGCGCGGTGCCGGGCGCTGGTGGGGGCGGTGCTCCGGCCAGCCCGGGGACCCGTCGTCCCCGGACCCGCCACCAGGGCCGCCCCGCCCCGGTGACCCGCTCGGGCTGCCCCACGGCCAGCTCGAGAGCCTTGTCGCGGGGCCGCACCGCGGGGGAAGCGACTGCGCAGGCGCCCGGCGAGAGCGCGCGTGCGTGCGCGACGCCGGAAGGGGCGGTGCGGCGCTGCGCCTGCGCAGTGCTTAGCACAGGGGCGGGGCCGGCCGTCAGCTGACTGTGGCGGCGGCGGCCTCGCGGGACCACCGACGGTTCGTGGCTCCGCGCGGAGGGTCGCCGGCGCGTCAGCTCTCTGCGGGCGAGGCGCCGAGCCGGTCAGACCATGGCGACCACCGTCAGCACGCAGCGCGGGCCGGTAGGCTCCGGCCGTGGGCAGGCTCCACGGCCTCTGGGCACTGGGGAGGGCTCGACGCCGGGCTCTGGGCGAGCAGGAGGGAGTCCCCGGTGGGGGAGGCCCCGGGTCCCTGTGGGTCCCGAGTCGGGGAGGCCCCGGGTCCCGGTGGGTCCCGGGTTGGGGAGGCCCGGCTCCCGGTGGGTTCCCAGTGGGGGAGGCACGGCTCCCGGTGGGTCCCCGGTCGGGGAGGCCCGGCACCCCGGCAAGGAGGCCCCGGACCCGGTGGGTCCCTCTGTAGAGAGGCGCTCTGAACTCTGGATGGGTGGAAGGCCTGTCATCCTTTCTGCCCGCAGGCTGGGTGAGGCTCCCAGGCTCAGCTGTGTCCCCAGTTAGTGACCGTTTCTCAATCGCTCGGTTTCTTCAGTGACAAGTGGGGGTTGGGAGTGGAGAGCTGGGCGTGCCCCTCACCCCTAGCCCTCTCGCCGTGTCCCCAGGGCACCGCTCGCTGTGTCTCTGCAGGAGCACGAGTACAGACGGCTCAGGTCGGCTCCAGCCGCGCGTTCAGGCTGGGTTGGGTGGGTCCTCGTGAGTAGTGAAGCTTTTATCAAACGCAGCTGTAAACGTGCAGTAGATGGACACCCGGGTCCTGCTGAGTGGGAATGAGGCTCCTCTGACGTGACACTTTGATGTGCCTTCCCTCAGAACGTCCGCTGCTGAGTGTAAGCCCCGCTGCCAGGGCTCCTCCCCCCTTGAAATGGGGCTGATGAATCTTGTTTGGGCTTCTGCCGACCGGAAAAGAAGCCTTTCCACAGAAGGTGATTCTGAGTTTGAGGAAGACCCAGGTCTTGTCAGAAGCCCTTTAGGCACAGAGGCTCTTCCTGAGCATTTGGATTGGACCTGACAGCACTTCCTGTCAGACCGGGGTGTGGAGACGTCCCAGAGTCAGGAGAGGGATTTTCCGGACCCTGATTTTCAGCGTCTGTGTGTCTCCATCGTCACTGCGTACCATGAGTTACCGCAGGTTGACTGTCAGCAATGTCTCATTTGTACACAAGTGGCTCATCAGAGAAGCAAGGGACCCAATCAGGGCCTCCCCTGGGAGCAGTGGTGTGGCCGTCAGGCAGCACGGCCCCGGTCCTGGCCTGTCGCAAGTCCTCGGCCTGCTGGGATCTCGGTGCGCTCGTCTAGAACTCACACGGTGACGACGGACGCGTTGCAGGCAAACCCCGGGGGCCGGGCTCAGTGCGGGTGATCCCCTCCTTCTGCGAGGGAGTTAGCAGCCCCCGCTGCAGTGGGAACCAGGCATCAGAGGGTGTTTGGACTTGGGGCCTGTGCTGTTGAAGGCCTGGTCTGTCTGACCAGCCTCGTGCTCGTTGCTCTCCGGCATGTTCACTTGCAGCCAGCGTGGCTGTAGATCCCACATGGAGACCAGCAAGTGTCTGCAGCGTGCTCTGCACGGCCTGTACGAGTGCAGTAAGGTTAGGTCTGGGCTCCAGGGTCCCTGCGACTCACCCACCATGCGGTTGACATTAGTGTCTGGGCAACATGGTGCAGCGGTCACCAGTGTGGTGCGTGCCGTCGGGATGTTCCACATGGGGACGGTCACATTCAGACCCATGGGTCTGAACTCAAGTTGGGGTGAGCAGTGGCCCACCTGGGCTGGGGTCAGGAGGAAGGATCATTTGACCTGGGACTGGAGAGGGAGCTGGAGTTGGGAGACGGGTGTGAGGAGAGAGCAGGGAAAGCAGACCCAGACAGGGTCTGGGGGTTGGAAGGTCCTGGGAGGCGGTGCCTCCTGGCATGGGCCTGCCAGACCCCGAGGCCTGTGGGTGCAGGCGGATCTGGCACTGACTTTGATCTGATTGCCACTGTGCACTTTTCTTTTTTTTTAACGTTTTTGCCTGGCCCACACCATCTGGCTCCCATACCTTCCCGCCAACCTGCTCCTGTCTGGGTTAGCCGTCCTTGTGGGGGCCTTTTTGGCAGTTTCCAGCGCCGTAGAGCCCTTCCCTTTGTGGTCAGCAGAGTCTGGTGGAGGCCTCTTCTCTTTGCCGGATGCACAGACTTCGTGTTGCCTGAGACCCCGCTGGCTGCCGTGTGCGTGTGGCTGTGGGCCGAAGCCAGGAATCCAGCCGGGCTGGTGGAGGGAGTTGGCAGGCGCTCTCCTGCTGGGTCCGTGTTGGGCAGCTCCCCTGAATGTCAGCCCACTGCCCGCAGGACAGGGTTCAGCCAGGGTGCCCGGAGCCTGGGCTCACGCTCTTTCGGGCCCTCTCTGAAGTCTGACTGTCGCCTCCTGCTTGTTGTGAAGGAGTGACAGGCACAGTCTTTGGGCACGTGAAGGCGGAGGAGGATCTGACCGGTCTGGGAGGTTCCCCCTGTGCTTGAGGGGGAGCCTGCTAGGAGTGTGCCTAAAGTTCCAGGAGACCGGCTGTCTGTACCTTCTGGGCAGAGTGTTTCCTGAACGGCCCTGAGGTTGCTCAGCCCTGTGCTTTTGGCCCAGTTTTTGCAATGTGGATGTTTCTGTTCTGACAAGCCTTCTCCAGCCAGTGCACCTGCCAGTCCACACCCTATTAAAAAGCACCTGATGGGCACCCCCAGGAGTAGTTGTGTGGGCCTGCCTTCCACAACAGGACTCGGTGGGGGTTTGTAGGACCCCTGCTTCTGACCATAGCGCTGCTCCTGTCAGCTCCCGGGCCAAGGTTAATGCTTGCTTGGAGGCCAAGATGTGCGGGCCTGTCCGTTGAGTCCAGGCTGATAGGAGCTGATAAGGACCAGTTGTCCTGCTGTCCTGCTGTGGGGGCCCCTTCGTCCTGTCTTTCCCCTGTGAGACCTGAGGTAAGCTGTCGGGTGGCCCGTGGTGTCCAGGTCCTCGGCAGCCTTGCACATGTTGGTAACTGTTGCTGCGCCTGACTTCATGGGGGACAGCGAAGGCTGACACTGACCTGTGTCACTTGCTCTGTGTTTACTGACTGGGACTGTGAGGATGACGCGTCTCCACCGCCAGCGCCGTCTGGCTGCCCTCGAGCGCAGCCTGCACGGGAGAGGCAGGGTGCGCGCCGAGCGCTCTGTCTTTGATCTCCAGCATCCAGAGGTCGGAGCTCGTTCTCTCTAGGCTGTGCCTGCCTTCCTCTGCCCCAGCACCACTGCGAGCCCAGCTGTCGGCCTGCGGTGTTCATCGCTTCTTGCTCCGGGCACGCCCCTTCCCGCTGGCCCGAGTCCTGCCCCTCTGGGTCCCTGTGAGCTCTGCTTTTTCTGAGGCTGAGTTCGGAGAGCACCCGGGTTTAGACTGGCCCCGTCTTCCTGTAAGTCGCACCTTTCCACATGCGTCAGCCCTGCTGGCCATGCACCAGCCTCTCTTGTTGGGTCCGATGCTACCTGGAGAGCCCAACTTCCTTTTAGGGAGCGTTTGCCTGGGAAGTTGTACGTTCTTGGACTTCCCTCTGAACGTTGGTGTCGGACTGGTTTGTCGTCAGCAGCACAGAGCTGGATTGTTAAAGGTCAGGTCTGGGCTGTCTGTCTTTGTATTTTAACTGGAACACGTTAAACAGTCTTATGTGCGTAGCTGTACGCATGCCCTTCCCGCCCACCATGTTCTTTTGTGCTTTTGTTTCTTTTTCTCTTCTTGCCTTCTTTTGGGTTGAATAAATATAGTTTTTTTAAGCTCCATTTTTTGGTCTCTGCTGGTTTGGGAAACGTGTATTGTAACTCTGCTCTGTTTGTGGTTATCCTGGAAATTTTATCAAGCAGACTTATCAGGATCTAAGGTTAATCGTTAGAATTACCATCGTGCTGGTCAGCGTGTGCCTCGGTGGCCGTCCCAGCGTGGTGGTTGTGTGCGGAGGCGCTGCTTTGTTTACCCTCCTTCCAGGAGGACGTTGTTGTTCTGAGCTGGGGCCTGGTCAGATGCGCTCGTACACGTGTGCTTTCTCTGATTCCTGAAAGGGGCTCCCGCTTGGGGTCCCGGGTTGACAGTGTCCTGCTCCCGGTCCGCGGAGGCCTTTCTTCTGGCTCCGCGGCTTCTGTAGAGCAGGCAGCAGTTGACTGTGCCCTGGCTCCCCGGCCCCTCCCGCCCCCGCGTCTCTTCCCTGAGTTCCGAGCGCCCTCTGGCCCCTCTTCCCGCAGCGGCGACATCCACGCGGGAGTTCGCGTCAGTCACTCGGGTCCCGGTGCTGCTCTCACTTTGATCTCTGCGACTCGGTGTCCTCACGTGGACGCCTTTCTCCCGCGGTGCCTGCTGGCCCAGCCGGCCTGGAGGGAGGACCTGGCTGTCAGCTGCTCGGTCCCTGTGAGTTATTTGTCATGCCTCAGAAAACTGGCCACCCCGCCTTTCGTACGCACGGCTCCCCTTCTGCACGCCTCCTACCGTTTATTTTTGCTTCACCTACAGCTGGACGGTGGGAGCTGGGGCGGGGGTGTCGAGTGTGGGGGCTGTGGGCCCCAGGAGGGAAGCCGCCTGTGCTTTGAGGGACTAGGGGGTGACTGAGCAGGCAGGGGGCACGGCGGTGGCTAGTCTGGGCTGTTTGTCCTGGAGCACAGATGAAAGCGGCCCCTTCCTGCCCAGGTCACTGTCTTCCCTCGGGGATCTCGGCTGGTGCCAGCCCCCCCCCCACGTGACGGTGACTGTCTCCCCCCAGCCTTCCTTCCTGAGTTCCACGTCCATGCATTCCATGGCTCCTTGCGTCTCCCTGGAATGTTCCAGACGTCACAGACAGACCAGCCCCCTCCTTCCTCAGACCCCCCCCCACTTTGTCCTATTCAGTTGGGCAACACTTCCATCCTTCTTATCGCTCAGGCCAAAACCTCAGGTGGCCTGGCCTCTTCTGCGTCCCTCTGGAACTCATGCCCGGCCCACTCTGCCTTCCAAGCACATCCAGAATCTGGTTCTTTCTCAGTCTCTGCACCACCCACACACAGCCACACTTGCTCAGCTGGTCTGCCTGCTGTTATATCCCGCAGCCAGGTGCCAGGCAGAGCCAGACGTGTGGTGCAGCACGCCCCGGCTCCCCGCCCGCCCTGGGTTCCCCACCTGCTCTGGCTCTCCACCTGTCCCCAGGTTCCCCACCCACCCTGGGTTCCCCACCTGCCCCGGCTCCCCACCCGTCCCCAGGTTCCCCATCTGCCCCAAATGCCCATCTGACCCGGGTTCCCCACCTGCCCTGGGTTTCCCACCTGCCCCAACTGCCCATCTGCCCTGGGTTCCCCACCTACCCTGGCTACCCACTCGCCCTGGGTTCCCCAGGTTCCCCACCTGCTCCCTTCCTCTCCTCTCTGAGAGTCAGAGCCCCTGGCCACCACTCCTGGCTGCCTGTCCCCCTGCCTCTGACCTCCTGCTCTCCCTCCCTCGCTCGCTGTGTTCCAGCCACCTCCCCGTTCCTCCACCTGCCAGGCAGGCTCCTCCCCACGTTCTGCATGATGACGCCTCCCCGCCAATCAGGTCTTCGCTGAGATGACATCTTCTCCACGAAGCCACCTGTGTGTATTTACAGTGCCGCCACTTTCCACACACAGTTAATTGGCTGATACTCGTTTGTGTTCTTTCGTTAAAACACACGCATCGTGAGAGCAGTGATCACTTCCCTCGGCTTCTTGTTGTGACGGTTCCATGGAGCTCACAGAGCATCTGCCCATCTGTCCCAGCCCTCGGGCCCCCTCAGTACTTTGGTAGGGCTGGGGATGTTCCATCTCAGCTGACACCCGGGTCCTGGGCCAGCGTGAGGGCTGTGGAGCTCTGGCCGAGACCCCGTGGAAACCACTGGTTGTCCCGCCAGCTTTCCTGGTCTGGTCCTTGCTTGGGGACTGTGGTTGTCCTCTCTCTCTCATCGGTTTTCCAGCATCTTCGTGCTCGTTAACACCACGGCCCCTCAGTCCCCTGGTGCAGAAGCTGTGTGGGCGGCGGGCTCCGGCAGAGTCGGGACATCCAGATGTTTTGGCCTTGAGTAGCCCATCCTGATGTGGGTAGTCCGGAAGGTTGGGGAAGGCGTGGGTGATAGGAATAGGGGAGGGGGCTGGGTTTATAGAGTAATGTAAGACCACCCTGACCCACCCCTGCCCTGGGCCTCAGCCCTGCTGCTGTCTCTGGCGGGAGAGCGGGTGTGGGTGCCCCCACGTTGTGCCTTCAGGCAGAGCCGGCCCCACAGACGCTCCGAGTACCGGCTCATCCTTCCCCGCTCCTGACCTCACTGCCAGCCCTGAGAGCCCAGAGGCTCCATGGGGGGTGTGTTTGGGAGGGGGCCAGGCTCTGTTCTGGGTGCTTGTGTTTCCGGGACACCAGCAGGAACTGGCCGTTGGTGTGTCCTCAGCATCTCAGCCCTCCTGGCGGGATGGGGGGCAGGGCGCAGGGGGTCACCACGGGCCTTCCTTGCAGGGCACGCCCTGGGACCTATCTAGCTGTGCCACACGCCTGGGAAACGCTGCAGTGACGCCCTCAGGAGGGAAGGTGTTGTGTCCCTCTCTTGGCAACCCCAGGCCTCTGGGCACCCGCTGGGCCCACTGGGCTGTGAGAAGTGCCCCCCGCCCCCGATGGGTCCTCGTGATGCAGAGCGTGTGTGGAACAGCTCCTCTGGTGGCTCCGAGCAGCTCCCAGATGGGGTCAGGCCGAGCCAGGCTGGTGGGTGCAGAGGTGGGGGGAGCCCCAGGCAGGTCCCGAGTGTGTCCACTTCCACCAGCGCCGTGGGGTGTGTGTGGTCTGTGGGCCTGGGATGGGGAAGGAGGCGAGCCCAGGCCTCTGTAGGGATCCTCAAAAGGAATGGTGGTGCAGGCTGTGAGCTCCGTGAGCACAGAGCCTTCTGCAGCCTGCTGGACGCCATGTCGCTGGGCGGCCCAGGGCACCAGGTGCCGTCTGGTCTGCGCAGGAGAGGCCTCAGGGTCCAGGGCGTCTGGACATCCAGGTGGTCTCTGGTGGCTGCTGTCTGTAAACAGTTGCCAAAAGTCCTGCAACACCCTGGGGTCTTCCTTTTGGTGTTTCCTGAAATTGCGCGGTTCTTCAAGGCCCTCGGCTGGGGTCTGTGGCGTCCCTGGGCAGTGACAGCGGGCCAGGGCCACCGCAGGCAGTGCCTGGCCCTTGGGGCTGTGGGTCCGGTCCCCCTAGCAGCCAGGCCTCCTGCCGTGGGTCCTGCGGCTTCTCTCTTCCCTTCATCTGGGCTCTGCTTACACTGTGACTCCTCCAGCCCTCTTCCCACGCCTCCTGGAAAGAGCAGAGTCATTGAACTGGGGGTCACGGCACCCTGGGTCAGGCCAGCCTGGCCGTGCGGCCCACCCTCCAAGCTCATCTCTGCTGGTGGAGCCCTGACCGACTCTTGCTCAGTCTCCTCCCGTTTCCTTGGGAGACGCCACTCCCTTGGAGCCGTCCCATCACTCCCGTCTCTCCAGGGCTGAGTCTTGGGGGCTTCTTGCTGTTAATCCATTGGCTTCTTTTTGTCTTCGGGGCATTCTTGTATGTGAACCGTTTCTCGTGCAGATGTTTGAAGGGCTTCAGCCCAGAGACCTCTCCAGGTCCCGAGATCACCCGTTGGTTTGTTGGACAGGCCTTGCTGGCAGCCGTCCTGGTACCAGGAAAGGGATTGCGGACTCGCGGGCAAGAGCAAGTGGAGCCTGAGATCGGCCCCACCGGCCGGCTAGCACACAAGACCGGCCTCAGGGCAGAACCGTGATGGGGGGGGGGGGGGGCCCTTGGAGCAAGAGAGGGGCCCTGTTCTGGAGAGTGCAGGCCCCCGGGAGGGGTCCGCAGGCTGTGGAGACTCTGAGCCTACGGCCCCGCCCCCGACGCCCGCCTTGCCCCCGCAGGTGTTCATCGGGGAGCTCCCGCAGGACTTCCTGCGCATCACGCCCACGCAGCAGCAGCAGCAGATCCAGCTGGACGCTCAGGCGGCCCGGCAGCTGCAGTGCGGAGGGGCGCTGGGCAGTGTGGGCCGCCTCAGCATCACCGTGGTGCAGGTGCGTGCTGGCCAGATGCGCTCTCAGGGTGTCAGGGGCGCTGCCGTGTTGCTCCTGCATCTCTGGGAGGCAGAGACGTCTGTCCGTCCGTGTGTCCCCGCTAGGCACCAGAGTTCTGTAGTTTGGGTTTCATGTTTAAGCCCACGTGAGCAGGTACCCCCCTGACAGATAGCCTCCCTCCTCCGTGGGCGTTCGTGTTTCCTCCCACAGACTCTTCCCTCGTCCCAAGCAGCCCTCTGGCTCTACTGGGCCCACGGCCCATGTAAGATGTGGGTGGGCCCCTCGGACTCCGAGGCCTGTGATGCCCGAGCGAGTTGCCTGCACCCTGGCCCCATGTGGTGGTGGCCAGGGATGTCACTCCCGAGAGACGCCCCCTCGTGAAGGGAGGTGGGGCACCAGCCCAGTCACCATCTGGGGCACAGAAAGGGCCCTGGCCAGGCCTCACGTCTCCCGGACGCCCTGTCCCCTGCTGGCTGTGGCTGCCCTCTGCACATTCTTCCTCCTCCTGGGGGTGGGGGGACGACCCCCTGTCCGGCAGCTCTCTGGTGTGTCCTTATCACAGAGACACACCACCGAGCATGGATTTCTCCCCGTTCTTGGTGCCCAGAGGCCAGCTGTCCACGGGCTTGATCCCAGGACCCACAGACACCATGGTCCATGGATGCTCCAGCCCCGTGTGTGAAGTGGGGCAGCTTTGCACGTGCTCCTGGGTGCTGTAGGTCATCCCTGGGTCCCTCTGCATCACCTAACACCACGGATGCTACGTGAATAGCTGCTGTACAGTTTAAAGCCATATAAATACTGCCGGAGTGGCAAATTCAAGTTTTGCTTTGTGAAACTTTCTGGAATTTTTTTCCTTAATGTTTTTGATCTGTGGTTGGTTAGGCCCATGGATGTGGAGGGCCCATTCTGCAGCTAGAACTGTGAACTGTGCTCTGGTGGGTTTGAGTAGCTGGGTGGACACCAGAAGACGCTGGAGCGGAGGGTGAGAGGTTGGGCCCCGCAGCCTAGCCTCAGCTCTCATCTGACGGCCGCCCCCTTCCTGTACCTCGGCTCCTTTTCAGGCCAAGTTGGCAAAGAACTACGGCATGACCCGCATGGACCCCTACTGCCGGCTGCGCCTGGGCTACGCGGTGTACGAGACGCCCACGGCCCACAACGGCGCCAAGAACCCGCGCTGGAATAAAGTCATCCAGTGCACGGTGCCCCCGGGCGTCGACTCCTTCTACCTAGAGATCTTCGATGAGGTGAGGGCGCTGCCCGCCCGGGGCCCCTCGGGGGCAGCTCCGTCTGGCCCTTTGGCTTGTGCACTCGGGGCTTTTTAGGGCTTGGTGGCAGCTGTCCTGATGTCCCCAGCATTGGTGAAAGGCGCGTGTTCACTGCAGATCCTTCGAACTTACATTCGGATGCGGCACCTCTGTGACAGCAGGTGCCCCGGGCTCTGTGCCTGCCAGGCAGATCAGGCAGCTGCTATCTGCGGGTGCGGGTGTGATGTGGGTCGGCACCGTGCTGGGTGGATATAGGCCTCTATGGTTGGGTCGCGTGAACCTCCCAAGTGTCCCTGGTGTGTCCGATGGCTGCGCTGGGCTCTTTCCCAGCCTGTCCTCCAAATGCCTGTCTGGGAGTGTCCCACAGCTTCTGAGGCCGGGCCAGGGTGGCCCCGGTGGCGCTGGTTGGCGGACGAGGGCTCGGAGGGCTCAGAGTGGGCAGCAGGGCTGAGACGGTCCCTGTGGGCTCTGCCCTGCTCGAGTGCCCTCCTCACCCTGCCTCTCCGGCCCGCAGGGTCGGGGTAAGGGAAGGGTGGAGGTGCGGTGAGCTGGGGGAGCGCGTCCCAGCGCTCGCTGGTTGGAAGGGGTGAGTGCAGTGGTCCAGTGGGTCCTCCCTTCTCCCTGGACCCACAGAGGGTGGAGAGAGGGGGCACCCTGCCTGGAGGGCTGGAGGATCCCAGGGGATGGGCTCTGAGGGGTGGGGCTTCAGGAGACCATTGTCGGGATGGTGCGCAGGGACAGGCACCTGTGGGGATCCCACTAAGTGCTGTTTCCCTGTGGTCCCTCCCTCAGCGGGCCTTCTCCATGGACGACCGCATCGCCTGGACGCACGTCACCATCCCCGAGTCGCTGAAGCAGGGAAAGGTGGAGGATGAGTGGTACAGCCTGAGTGGACGGCAGGGTGACGACAAGGAGGGCATGATCAACCTGGTCCTGTCCTACACGGTGAGGGCGGGGTGGGGGGGTGACACGGCCAGCTTGGTCCTGTCTTACGTGGGGAGGGCTTCCTCTGGGCTGTGCAGCCTCAGGTCCCCAGGCTTTTGCCTGGCTCCACCCTCAGTGCCCCTGCTCCTCTGGGACCCTTGGGGGACAGGGGGACAGGGTTAGGTGTCTAGATCTGGGGTTCCTGCCACCTCCTTTGTGTCCTCCAGGTGGTGTTACTGTTGTTGTTTTAGCTTTTAGTCCAAGGTGTTCCCACGCGCACTCATCCCCCAGCTTGGAAGGTCACCGTCTGTCCTCTTGTTTCAACCCCCACCTCCTGGTCTGGACCGTTCTAAAGCGGGTCCCAGCACCAGCGTGCTTTCAGTTGTGCACGTCTCATCGCACACCCTTAGCAGGTGTTTCCACGGAGACAGGGTCGTCGTCATGCTTAGTTAAGCGGCTGAAACCAGAGATAGGCCGTCGTGAATCGTCACAGGTGTTGACCCGGAAGCTTGCGCTTGGGTTTCCGTCGTTGAATTGTGTTCTCTTTTTGTCACATCTCGGTCGGCTGTGGCTCAGTAGGTCTGAGGAGCACTCAGCCGAGGCATTCTCCTCCTGCTCCCCCAGCAGAGCAGTGCTGGGGTGTTGTCAGCGTGGGCCGGGCGTCCGACGATGATTCACGAGGCTCTGGGCCCTGTGCTGCCCCTCCTCATGTGGTTCTGTTGAGGCGGGAAGTGATGAGGTTGGGATGTGCCGTGTTCCTCTGTGACCCCCTGATCATCTTTGTTGTATTTCAGTCGCTGCCGGCTGCCATGGTGATGCCGCCTCAGCCTGTGGTCCTCATGCCCACCGTGTACCAGCAGGGCGTCGGCTACGTGCCCATCACAGGTGTGTGCTGCTGCTCTCCTGGGCGTGTCCCCAGGGACAGCGTCAGAGGGGGTGGTGGGTGCATGGGGATCCGGAGCCTGGGGCCAGGGTCTGGTGCTGTGTTTGAATTTCTTATGCATATGTCAAGAATAGAATTTGTTTTTTCCCTAACCGTGGACACAAATGAGGTGAGCTGAAATTTACAGAGATGTAGAAGTGCAGTTTCTGAACATTTCAGCGCGTGAGTTACCGCCACTCGAGGTCACGTTCCTAGGAAGTTGGGTGAGCTGTGTGCACCGACGTTAGTGTTTCTGTCCTGCTTATTTACCTCTGCGAGTCAGCAGCCGGGGGCAGCGCAGCAGAATGGAGCTGGATCCGCGTGGCTTTCATGCCTTTGAATTTTCCACCTGACATTGGCCTGCTGGTCAGCTCCACTCTGGCCTTGGCGGTGACTGGACTCAGCTAGGTTCCCACGTTTGCGGCCATAAAACCAGGCAGGACTTGGGCAGTGGGAGGCCCAGGGGCACAGGGGAGACCAGGTGTGGACGAAGATGCCATGTGCCCGTCCCCAAAGTTCTAGACCCACGGTCCAGCCACTGCCTTCTAGGGTGAGGTGTGGACCTCACGTGAGGGCCCCATGTTCACTGCCCTCGAAGCCACCTGCCTCCCAGCTTGAGACCTGAGACCGTCCCCAGGTTGAAGGGAACTGGGCTGCAGAGAGTCAGGGTTTCGTCTCTGCTGTTCCCAGAAGTGCCGGTGGTGGGAGTGTGACCCCAGCAGCAGGTTTGTGTCCGCCATGCAGACGAGGGGAGGTGGGAGGCGGTGCCAAGCGAAGCTGTCCGCTGTCACTCTGGGTGACTGGGGATTGTTGGAATCCTGACCTCAGGATTCCGCGACCTGGCTCCACCCTGCACCCAGGTTTGGTTTGACAGTTGGTGTGGGTGTCTTGCCAGTGAGCCCGGTGGCGGGAAGCACGTGGGTGCCAAGCTTGGATTTTTCCTGCTTGCTGGCGGGGCCATGAGTTCACATGGTTTCTGTCCATTCCCTCTGCCCCACCTCTCGCAGGTACATGGATGGAGCCCCTGTCCCCACCTGCGTCCTTGTCTGCAGCACTGATGGGGGCCATCATTCCCGGGGTGGGCGCTGGGGGCTCTGGGCCATGTTGTGTGCAGCCCGGGGGGCTGTGTGCCCTTGCTGGCTCAGCCTGGAAACCAGTAGGCTCCCAGGAAGATGACGGGGAGGAGCCTCCCTCTTGGAGCTCCGCTGCCTCCACCTGCCCAGCCCCCGGCACTGTCTTGGGTACCACCGAGGCCCCAGTGCTCTGTCCCGTTCCCTGAGATGCCCCCTGCCAGCCCCAGCACATCGACTCTTGAGGCTTCCAGGGGGGTTTGACACACGTCCAGGGTGTTAAGTTGGTGGTTCAGGAACATGCCCCGTTCCACGGGATGCCCGCACAGCCCTGGGCACTGCCTATAGGACGCCATCCCTGAGGTGAACTGGCCAGGCCTCCGAGGGGCTATGGGTTTGCAGAGACGCCCCCTCCACCGGCTTTCCACTCCCATTTCAGCGTAAGGATGCTGGGCAGAGCGGGTCTGCGGGGACCGTGGGTTCACCCGGCTGCCAGGAGGAGACCTGGGCACCGCGTCCCCTGCCGCGTGGGCATCTGCCCTGCACGGTGTGGACCTCCCCGCCACGTGCGGGGCTCTGCCGACTGCCGGGCGTGACAGGGTGCTTGTCTTGGAGACGGGAGAGGCTGTGGCCTGACCCTCGTTCCCCGTGGGGAAGGCAGGAAGGGTCCTGGAGGCTGCCCCCGCTTCCCAGGTTTCATCTCCCTTCTCCCTGCTGCTGAAAGGTGGTGGGCAAGCCCCTTCCTGGCCCCAGACTCCTGCTCCCAGGACGACCTGGGGCCTGGTCTCACCAGGCTCGAGGGCCCCACCTGGGACCTGGGTGACCTCTCACCTTTCAGGACGTCAGGCCCAAAGGCCCGTGTGTGAGGTGTGCGGGCGGGTACTGGGCACAGTGTGGCCCAGGAGGGACCTGGGAGGGGATGTGAGCGCTGCTGCCAGCAGGTCTGCGCCCTTGTCCCAGGAGACGGCCGTGCACCCGCGGCCAGCTCCCACTGTTTGAGTGCCTATCAGCCCTTCCGCCGGTTCTGACTTGTGCAGCATGGGGCTGCCCCTAGGGCCTTCTGACTGCAGATGGGGAGAAGGCATCATGTCCTGAACTTACTTCTCAGCCCAGCGCCCCCGGGGCCGGGTCGGGAGTGTGGTCTGTGCTATGTAAGAGGTGACGGGGTGGAGCCCCACTTCCTCTCTGGAGAGGTGCCCACTAGCTGCGGGCTCTCTCGCATGCCCCCCCGGGGTTTGTCTGGGCGTCCTTGCCTGGCACTGGCAGGCTGGCAGGGCCCAGCTCTGGCCCCCGCCCTCAGCCTGGATTTTCCTCAGTCGCAAGGTTCCTAGTTTATCACCCACGTCTGACAGGAGTGAAGGGAACGTAGTTGGCGTGAGGAGGTGACACCAGGAGCCCCACTTGTAACTGGTGGGGCCGGCATCCAGGACCCCACGTGGAGACCTGGCACACGGCCGCCTGGTGCCCGTGAGCGCCTTGCAGGCTGTCTGCTGTCGCCCCGAGTGCTGTGCGGGAAGGGGCTGGTTTTGTGGCCCCTGGTCCGTGGTGGGAGTTGACCGTGTGGTGTAAGTGCCCTAGTTCCTTGGGGCCAGAGCCTGCAAGCACCTGTCCCCTACTGCCCCTGCTGTGCGGTGGGCTCGTGTGAGCTGCCGGACACTGAGTCCCCCCGAGCGCCCGGCCGGCTTCTGAGCTCGTGCTGGGAGACGAGATGGGGTCGGGACCGCTCTCCTGGGAAGGCCCATGGGACACGTCACTTCCTCCCTGTGGCCAGAGCTGGCCTGAGCGTCGGTGACGCTCTGCTGTCCCTGAACTTCGTCTTCTGCTTGCAGGGATGCCCGCCGTCTGCAGCCCCGGCATGGTGCCCATGGCCCTGCCCCCAGCCGTGAGCGCCCAGCCCCGCTGTAACGAGGAGGACCTGAGAGCCATCCAGGACATGTTCCCCAACATGGACCGGGAGGTGATCCGCTCCGTGCTGGAGGCCCAGCGAGGCAGCCGGGACGCCGCCATCAACTCCCTGCTTCAGATGGGCGAGGAGTCCTAGATGCGTCCCGGACCTGCGGGCCAGGCGTCCCCGGGAGCCCCGCCCCGAGCCGATTCCTGTGAAAGCGCTGTGCCCCCCCCTCCCCGACGTCCGCGTCCCCGCCCCCTCCCTTGCTGGTGCATGTGGCCTCGTCCCACGGCTGCTCTCGGCGTCGGTTGGGTTGGGTGGGTGGCTTCCCTCTTGCTTCACATCGGAGAAGAGCCGACCGTGGCGTGGCCCGTGTGCCCTCGCTGGCTCCCCGCCCCCGGGCGCACGTGTTCCCCCTCACGCCGCCCGGGGGGCTCTCCTGGGAGCGCCTGCCCCGCCAGGGCCTTGGCGCTGAGCCGCCTCCGGTTTGATTGCTGGCCTGCGATGACGCTACCTGAGCCGGGAGACCCATGAGTTTAAGGCACGTAGAGTCCGCGAGCAGCTGGCCTGGGGTTATTGTTAGAACTTTCAGGCTGAGGGCGCCTGTCCTTCCCTCGGTGTGCTCTGTGGCCTGCTGACCAGGGTCTGGGGTGGCCTCGCCCGTGGGCATGCAGAGCCGTCGTCCTCAGCTCTGGAGGCCCCTGAAGTCTCTCCTGCTGTTCCACACCAAGTCTGCGCAGCGTGCTTCCGAGAGGCAGGGGTTGCAGCCCCTTGCTGTGACCCCCTCTTGCTGCAGAACCAGAGGCTGCAGGTGTGAGAAGTCGGTCCAGTACTTTGTTTTGTTTATTAAAGGGCATTTAGGAACCGCTGGCTCACTGCTGACGTTAATTTAAGAGCACGTGGAGCCCCCGTGCTGTCGCTTAGTCTGGATGACAGGGAGGACGTCTGGGGACCATGGGCACTTGAAGTCTTCCCTCGAGGCAGGTGGTGCCTGTGCAGTGTGGGCCGCACCCTGGCCCGGCTGCGGCCTCGGACGCAGAGGTTGGGGCAGGCTGGGTGACATTCACGAGAATCAGGTATCTGAGAAGTGTCTCGAAAGCGATGCACTTAGAATAACATGGGTGCTTGGGAGACGCACCTGGCGGCTGCAGTCCCTGCTCCGTCCTTGGAGGCGCCCAGCCTTTGGACACGGAGGTGGATTCAGCAGCGTGGACTTCTGTGCAAGGTCAGCAGAGGGAGTCAGGACCTGAACTTGGTCCTTGCACCTACACACACAGGTTAGGTGTGATGTCGGCCAGAAAGGCTGCTTTCTGCCCCCGAGGGGTGCATCAGACCTGCTGTCCAGGCGGTGGCCCTGGGTGGGGACCTGCGTCGGGGGTTGGGTTTGGACCACGTGTGCCTTGCTGCAGACTTGCTCTCTGATGCTCAAGAGCACTGGGTGGGCGGCGGTGGCCCTGGTGTTAGGTGGTGACTGCAGGGCACAGGCGCGCCCCGCCTGCTCGCAGACATGCGGCCCCCGGGGCCTCTGTTTGTGGGGGGGAGGGGGGCGTGGCTTCAGGACAGGCCCCAAACCTGCCACTGCACCTCCCTTCCTGTGGACGCTGCTTCCGTCGCACATCACAGGGCGCACGTGGTGTGAAGCCTTCGTTAGTTAAATCAGACTCCCATCTGCTGTGGTCACAGTCGGGCCCTGTGTCGTGGGCGGTGCAGCCCGTCAGGGAGGCCTGCCCAGGCTCGGGCGCCCGCAGCTGCCGGGTCCGGGGGCCACAGTGCCTTGCAGGTTGTTGCTGCTCTGATGATCGCTCTGGGTCCAGTCCGGCCGTGTTGGTGAGGAGAGAAGCATTTCCAGCAGCCCCTCCCCCGTCCCCGCTCCCGCCCTGTCACAGGCCCTGGGGCGTCTGCTGTGCGATGTCTGCCGAAATGGTCCTGATCATTCTGTTGGGGTCCAATGTCCAGATTCCTCTTGAATCGTAAAATGTATTTTTACTTTCAGTCTTCTACTTTAATAAACGGTCTGTGTGAAAACAGAGACGTCAAGTCCTCCAGGGAGAGTCCGCCGGTTCTGTTCTGAGTGTTCTCAGCCTGAGTCACGACAAGCTGGGGTGTGGCGGTGGGCGTAAGCCTGCCAGCACACTGGACGCCGGCCTTGTGAGTGCGGGCAGGGAGCAAGGCTGGGTTCCAAACGTGAGCCTGAGAGGTTCACGCCGAGCATGGAGCGCGGAGGGCGGCGCTGTGCTGCTTCTCGCGGGCCTGTCTGTGGTTCTCTCCAGGCCGTTGGATGTGGGAGCAGGGACAGAGCACGGGCCACAAGGCGTCTCCCGTCTGAGAGGGCCCCACGACCCCACCTCTTGGAGCCGGACCCCAAGCGGGACTTGGCTCAGGCTCGTGCCCCAGGGGTGCATTGGGGGTGGCCTGGCAGGGGGCACGCATGTGGAAGTGGGTGGACGCAGTCAGGTGTGTCCTGTCCCCGGCCCAGCCCTGAATCAGCAGCTGTTTCTCCAGCAGAAACGCTGTCCTCACCGAAGACATTGCACAGCCCAGGTGGAGGGTTGCGTGGAGCCCACCCCGGCCGCCCTCGGTCAGGCTCCCACGTTGTGGGAGTGTGAGTGCTGTACACAACACTGAGATACAAGGGGCCCTTCTCCCCAGCAGCCCTGGCCCAGGCCGAGCGAGCTTCCTAGGTGTCCACCGCGTCGGGGACGGGCTCGTCTGCTGACACTGTGTCCCAGGCCAGCCCACGGCAGGCGCTCAGCCTAGAACAAGGGGTGGGGTCACAGCCTTCCCCATTGTGGACCTCAGTCTACACTGCCCGTAGCCCCGGAAATTAAAGGGGGAAACCTGGTTGGTAGAAGGAAAGGCACCTTGTCCTGGAGGAGCCCGAGGTGGCCTCAGGGCTCCAGCTGAGATACGGAGTGGCCACTCATGGGCTCAGCCAGCACAGGAGGACACGGCCACAGAGCCAGGCCCCCCGGGATCACAGCAGCCAGTTTTCCTTTGAACCACGTGACAACTTAGTGTCATGAAAACGATAAACACAAAAGTGCAAGCAAGGATGGAGACTTCAAAGCACAAAAGCGCAGAACCAGCAGTAGAGCTGTTAGGAGTGAAAATGGAGCCGCCGGAGGCAGTCCCTTGACAGGTACCTTGTTAGCAGGGTGGACGTTGCTGGGGGGAGTGACCCAGCGGGGCCGAAGTCACGCGCTGGACGCAGGGCCCAGGGGAGGCCAGGGCACAGCTGGCACCTCTGGTCGGGACTCAGGTGAGCCCCGGGGAACACGAGGTGAGTCTGCATTGAGTGTGGACCCAGCATGAAGCGGTGGTGCTCTGGGGCCCAGACAACGGGACACAAGGACTCTGGGCCCTATGCGGCCGGGGTCGGGCTGGCTGTGCGGGCGCTGGCAGGCGGGTTAACCGGGCCACGGTGGTGGAGACGCTCCCTTTCTTTAGGTGCTCTGGGCCACTCTGCCCCAGGTGGGGTTCTGGGGGTTGAGGGGGCATGGGATCGGGGCTCCCATCGGCCCCTCCTGCCACAGCAGTAGTCACTGACGGCGGGGGAGTCAGTGGGCAGCTTGTGCCAGCAGCTCAGCCTGTCCATCCTGGTCAGGGAAGTGACCAGTGCATAGCTGGCCCCTTAAGCCCCAATTTTAGAGGGGCCTTGGTAGTGCTTTGGGTCCGTGGTGTCAGTGGTGGCCCCTTTATCCTGGGAATGAATGCCATGGGTCCCCCAGGAGGGGTTGGGGGCTTGCCGCTCCAGACACCTGCCTGGTGTCCTCTGGCCAGTGGTTCTGGTCTGAGGACTGCCTGGGTCTGGGCTCTGGGGGTTGGCCGAGGCCCCCACAAGGAGGGTGACAGCTGTCTGCGTGGTCATTGGATTCTGCTCTGAGTACGACAAGTACATCTTGTCGGCTGCCCGTCCAGCTTGCCCCAGTCACCACAGGGAGCCACGGCTTAGGGCATGTGAGTGCTTCTGGCCTTTTGCTCCTGGGGGAACCTCAGCCCCCACTCCCTTGCCCCTGCTGCTTGGGGACCAGACTTCAACGACCCCTGCCACCTTCAACCACATCTCAGAGCGCAGCCACTCTGCAGCTCTCGGTTCTCGGCGGTGCAGGTCCTCAGCTGTGCGGCGTCCCCTGGGTCCTGCTGAGGGTCCGAATTCCCCAGAGTCGGCCCAGCAGCTGCAAGGGCATTCACTCCCATGTCATAGACTCTCCAGTCACCCGCCCCCACAGCAGATTCAGAATTTGTCAGACCCTGAGGTGCTTTCCCAGCTCCCGCAGCTGGGAGTCACCCCCTCCTCCACAACAGAGACCGCCCCACCCCGGCCTCCATGCTGACCCTCCTCAGTCATGGGACTCCCCAGCTTGCGGGGGTCAGCGAGGAGTAGGCTGGCTCTGCAGATGGGGGGCTCCGAGGGTCCCCATCACAGATCTAGACTCCCCCCTGGCACCAGCAGAGGGGCTTCTGAGGTGGTGTTGTAGAAAAATGTGTTACAGCTCAGTTGTGACAGCAACCTGGATCTGGGCGAGAGACCAAGCAGCACTCAGAGAGCTGGAGAACTCAGGTTTATTACGCCGGCGGGCCCAGAGGAGTTAACACTCCAAGCTCTGGACCCGGTCTGTAGGTTTACACAGGCGTTTATAGGCTGCTAGTTTTACACTTTGCAACATCATACGCGAATAAAGTATAACAGAAGTTGACCAACCAGGAACAAGCTTTGTAGAAATAGGCCAATCAGGAGTGAGAGAAATAACCAATCAGGAGTGAGCTCCATGCAAATAAAGTACTACAAATGGACCAAACAGAAGTGAGAGTAATAACCAATCAGGAATGAAGGAAATAACCAATCAGGAGTGAGCTCAGGGAACCAATAGAATTTTAGGAGTAAGCAAGCTGTTTCAGAAGCAAAAAGTGAGATAGAGCCTCTGGGCCAGGGAACCCGGTGGTGCCGGCAGGAGAATAGTGGCCCTGCTTGGAGGCCCTGCTGGTTTTTTTATGGGGCTTCCCGCCTCAGTGGCAGGTGCTGCTGTCCGTACATGGAGGTCCTGGCCCAGCACTCAGTGCCTCTGCCCTCCAGTGGCCGGATGGCCGTTCGTCTTCAGCCTGCCCAGGAAGCCCTGACTCCTCACCAAGATGGGCTGGAGGGCCCCTGGCAGCTGGTTCTGGCCCTGCTGCCTTGGCTCCCCCACGCCTGCTAGGTGCTTGGGGGACCACACAGACCCTGGACGCTGGGCCTGCATAATTTAGGAAACTAATGCAAAGCAAATGATTCCATTCAGATAGTAACCAAAAGAGAATGGGGTGGCTCTGCCAATATCAGATAAAACAGACTTTAAGTTTTTGAAGTTTACAAGAGACAAAGAAGGATGTTATTAATAAGTATCAATACAGCAAGAAGATACAAGTATAAACGTTTATGCACCTATTGACAGACTATCAAAATACATGAAGCAAAAATAACAAAATTGAGAGGCGAAACAGACAGTCCTACAAAATGGTTGGAGCCCTCAGTCCCCAACTCCTGACAGTGGTTACAACAACCAGACGGAAGACAAGTAAACAGAGGACTTAAAACACTATAACCCAACTAGGTTTAGCATAGACGACACTACCCAACAACAGTTACACATTCTCAGGTGCACCCAGGGCGTTCTTCTGGATAGGACCTATGTTGGGCCATAAATTGTCTCAATGAATTTAAAAGACAGGTATTGTAGAAAGTATGTTCTCTGACCACAACAGGATGAAGTTAAAAATCAATAGTAACCGAAGGAAAACTGGAAGATTCACAAGATTGGAAATTAAGCGACACACTTTTAAACAGCCAGTGAGTCAAAGACAAAAATCACAAGGGAAATCAGCAAATACATAGAGATGAAAATGAAAACACAACGTACCAAAATTCACGGGGCGGAGTGAAAGCGGTGGGGAGGGGAAGGTGACAGCTACAGATGCTTACACTGAAACGCAGGAAGGTCATACGTCAGCCATCTACCTTTGCGTCTTAAAGGTCTAGAGAAAGAAAAGCAAGCTAAACCCAAAGGCAGTGGAAGGAGGGAAATTCTAACGATTGAAGCAGAGACAAAACAGAATCGGAAAATATAGGAAAACACCCCAATGAAACCAAGAGTTGGTTCTTCAAAAAGATCGGTAAAGTTGACAAACCTTCAGCCAGATGGGCTAAGGGGCAGAGAGGAAGGACCCACGTTACGAAAACCAGAGACAAAAGAGGGACATTACTACTGACTGTGCAGAAACAGAAAAGATGATAAGAGCGCTGTGAACAGTGAACACCGACAGACTGGATAAGCTGGGTGGAGGGGACAAGTTCCAAGACACATCAAGACTAAACCGTGAGGAAACAGGAAGTCTGAACAGATGTGTGACCAGTAAGGAGACTGAATCAGTAATCAAAAATTCCTGACACAGGAAGCCCTGGACCTGTGGGCGTCACTCGTGAATTCTGCCAGACTTTTACAGAAGAACCAATACCAATCCTTTGTAAATTTTCCCCAAAACTGAATACGAGGGAACACTTCCTAACTCATTGCATGAAGCCAGCAGTACCTGACAGTGAAACCAGACACATACCCCACAGGAGAACTGCAGACCAGTGTCCCTTGTGAACGCTGATGTGGAAATCCTCAGCAAAGTATTAGCAAGCCCAGTTGAGAAGCATGACCAAGTGAGATTTATTCCTGGATTGCAGGCATGGCTCAGCATTATGAAAACACCAGCATAGTACAGCACGTTAACAGAACGGAGGAAAAGCCCCCTGGTCATTGCAATGGATACAGAAAAAGCATTTGACAAAACTCAACACCCTTTCGTGATAAAAAAAACTCAACAAAATAGAAGGAAACTACTCCACATATTACAACCCATATATGAAGATAAAACCTGCAAGAAACATACTCAGTGGAGAAAGACTGAAAGCTTTTTTTCTTAAAATCAGGAACAAGGCAAAGATGCCCGCTCTCACCACTTCTATTCAACACAGTACTGCAAGTTCTAGCCAGAGGAATTAGGCAAGAAAAGGGAGTGAAAGTGTCCACACTGGGAAGGAAGAAGTAAAATTATCTTTGTTCGCAGATAATATGACCTTATATGTAGAAAACTCAGCTGTTAGAACTAATAAACATACTCAGCTAAGTAGCAGGATACAAAGGCAACACATAAAAATCAGTTGCGTTTCTACAAATGAACAATGAACTATCTGAAAAGGAAATTATAAAAACAACCCCATTTGCAACAGCATCAAAAAGAATAAAATACTTAGGAATTAAGGAGATGAAATACTTGTACAATGAAAACTATGAAACATTGCTGAAAGAAATTAGACATAAGGAAATGGAAATACATCTTACGTCCATTGATTGAAAGACAATGTTGTTAAAATGCAATATTACCCAAAGTGAACTACAGGTTTAGGGCAATCCCTATCAAAATCCCAATGACTTTTTTTTTTTTTTTTGCAGAAATAGAAAAACCCATTATAAAATTCATACGGAGCCTCAAGGCACCCTGAATAGTCAACACAATCTTGAAAAAGAAAAACAAACCTCAAGATTTCAAAACTTACTACAAAAATAAGTAATCAAAACAGTGTGGTCTTGGCGTAGAGACAAATATAGACCAATGCAACAGAATAGAGGGCCCAGAAAGGCACCCTCACATGTGCGGTCAAGTGATGTTTAATAAGGGTGCCACCACCACTTCATGGGGAGGGGACAGTCTTTTCAACAAATGGAGCACCGGGTATCCACAGGTGAAAGAAGGAAGCTGGACCCTGGCCTCACTCCACATACAAAATCAGTGCAAAACGGACCAAGGACCTAAACGTAAGAGCTGAAACAATAAAATTCTTGGAGGAAAACATAGGGCAAGATCTTCACAACATTGGATTTGTCAGTGATTTCTTGGACAGCGTACCAGAGGCACAGGTAACAAAAGAAAAAGTAGACAAATTGGACTTAATGAAAATTTTAAACTTTTGTGCATCAAAAAGTACTACCCATAGAGCGAAAAAGGCAGCCCACAGAAGGGGAAGATACATTTGCAAATCGTATATCTGATGAAGGATCAATATCTAGATTATGTAAAGAACTCCTACAACTGATTAACGAAGACCAGTGGGCAAAGGTCTTGACTAGACGTTTCTCCAAAGAAAACATGCAAATGACCCATAGCACATGGCAAGTTGCCCAGTATCACTAACCACTAGGGATACGCGAACCGCAGCCGCCATGAGGTGCCACCTCTCACCCACCAGGGTGGCTGCTCTCAAAAACCAGGAGATCGCAAGTGTTTGCAGGGATGTGGAGAAGTTAAACCGCTTGTACAAGTACACTGTTGGTGGGAATGTGAAGTGATGCAGTCACTGTGGAACTCAGTAAGGCAGTTCCTCAAAAAATTAAAAATAGATCTACCGTATGACCCAGCAGTTCCTGGGTGTATATCCAAGAGAAATTAAAGCAGGCTCTCAAAGAGGTGCTTGCACACCCACATTCATAGCAGCGTTATTCACCACAGCCAAAAGAGGCAAGCAACCCGAGTGTCCGTCGAAGGATGAATGGATAAACAAAATGGTGTATAAACACAGTATTATTGGGCCTTTAGAAAGGATACAGGCTGCCACCTGGATGAACCTTGAGATGAACCTTATGGTCAGTGAAATAAACCAGACACAAAAGGAGAACTGCTGTTGATTTAACTTGCATGAGGTCCAAATCACAGAGACAGGAAGTAGTGCTGGGGCTGGGGAGAGGGGAGCCTGGGGAGAGAGTGTTCAGTGGGGCCAGAGCTTCAGCTTGAGGAGATGGGGCGAATTACAGAGATGGTTGCACAACAGTGGGAGGACACACATGTTACTGACTTGTACTGTTAAGACGGCAAATTCTATGTGTGCTTTACCGCAAAAAGAAAAAAAGAACTGGGCAGAAGACAAAACCGTAGAGCTGCGGAGGAAAGAATCCCGAAGACCCTGTCTCTGATCCCAGGGCAGGGAAGGCTCCTGAAAGAAGACCAGGGAGCACTGACCGTGAGGGAAAGCACGGACTCGCACTCATCGACATCTTGAACCTCGGCATCAGATCTGCTGGCGTCTTCTCGACGTGTCCCGGGGTGTCCGGGTGGCTGACCCCGTGCTCACTGCAGCTGTGGTCATCCGGCCGCGCCAGCCAGGGCTCGCCGTCTCTCCTCGGTGGGCCCCGACCCCCTCGGCAGCTCTGTGGCACAGGGTCAGTGGGACCTCAGCTTTCTGAGTCCAGCAGGACCTCCATGTCGGAAGTGCCCCTTTCTCGTCGGCACTCTTAGACGGTCGTTTACCCGGGCGTGGAATTCGCTGTTCAAAGTCGTCTTCCCTCGTACTTTGAAAATGCTGCGCCACAGTCTCCTCGCGGCCAGGGTACCGGCGAGAAGCCCGCCCCAGCCTGACTCTTGGTCCCGTGTGGGTCCCTGCCTGGCCTTCCTGGTCGCTGCGAGGCCTCTCTTTGCCTTGAGACCCTGAAACCTCCCCCGCGAGGGTCCAGGAGCAGGTTCACTCCTACTCTCACTCAGAGATCCCGGAGAACTTTCAGCCGAGAGCTCGTGTCTTTGTTCTGAAGATCACTGCGATCGCTGACCAGACGCCGCCCCAGGGCTACCCCGCCGTCTCCTCTGCGGGATGCCCGTCAGCTTTGCAGGTTGTCCACTGCCTTGTTTTCAGGGGCCATCATGTTACAGTTTCTTTATTTGTCATAGTTTTTGTCTCTGTGGGAGAAGACACGCCCACTTTTCCGCCTGGAAACCAGAAATCCTTTCTAAAAAATATTTGAAGTTTAAGTGACATTGCTTTGTCTTTGTTCATCGTACTGGTTTTTGCTGCGGGCCCCATAAGGCAGCAGTAGAGGCTTGCGGCTGGCCGTGTGGGCTCTGGAGCCAGGCTGCCTGGACTTGAGCCCCGCCCACTCGTTATGGACGCGAGTCTTTGCGTCGCTCCGTGCCTCAGCTTCCCCGCCGGTACAGTGGGAGAAATAGCGGCACACGTGCCATGGGGTGGCTCTCAGGACTAAATGAGATGATGCCCTGGCACGTGGAAGGCACGTCACATACTTGAGACACGAGCACTCACATTCCAGGTGCCGTGGAAACACGCCTAGTTGGTAAGAGGCATGTGGATCATTAGCGAAACAGCCGTGCCCTGAGAGGGAGTGAGGGTTAGGAAGTGCTGTTCATTAACAAAGACTAAGGCTGGGTGTGACCTGGCCACAGCCCCCCCCCCCCCGGGACCAGACTGTGACACACAGGGTCAGCTTACGGAAGCTGACCCTCATGGTGACCAAGGCGGGCGGCCAGCCTCACTTGCAGTGTACCTGCAACCTTGTCGGCCCTCCTGGACCATCTTCGGCCCAGGCCAGCCTGGCCTGACCAGACCTCAGTGAGGTGCATAGGAATGACCCTAAAGAGACCCCAGGCCCTCCTCTTGGTGGGGCAGGAGCTCCGTAAACGTAGATACTGTGGCTGCCATTCCCTTGGGTGGGCAGGACCACACAGCAGGCAGAGGCAGGTCGTGTGGTGCCAGTGGCGTGAGGAGGCCCTCCACTTGCCCCCAGCAGGGGCCAGCGCTGCCTCAGCTTCCCCAGGTGGCCGCCCCGCCCTGATCACAGCTACTTCTGCCCACCTGGAGGTCCCTTCCGGTCCTAACCGCACAGTCAGGCCAGAGGTGGTCCTGGTTGGCATGTTTACCATCTGCCCTCCCCCCACCCCACACCAGGCTCCTCCCTCGGGGTCCGAGCACCAGCGGGGCAGCTGCTTCCTGCACTGACGCCCACTGCGTCGCCTTCCCGTGCCCCACCCCCCATGGCTTGTCCAGCTTCCTTATAAACCTCACTTGTTTGAAATAATAGGGTGTTTTCGAGCCCCTGGAAGACCCCTGACTCCGGTCAGTACTCCCACAGTGCAAGAGTGATCCTGGGGGCCTCCCTGCCCCCTGCCACACCTGCCCTCCCGGCAGGTCCAGCGAGAACCCTGGGCGCGGTACGGCCTGTGGGGCTCTGGACAGCCTGGCCCACAGCAGAGGGAGAGACACCAAGACGAGGACGTGCACGAGATGCTCAGCATTTATTTGGAAGATGAGCGGGGTGAGTGGGGGTGGGGGTGCTGTGGGGTGCCAACCCCTCCCCGGCCCGCCCCTTGGGCAGACACAGGCCAGGCAGCCAGCCAGCCAGGCGCAGCTCCCTGGGGGCGGCCAGCCTTGAGGGGACAGGCCTGTCTGTGGTCAGCTGCAGGAGGCAGCCAGAGGGAGTCTGCTCCACCGGCTTGGAGGGGCAGCGGCGCACACAGGCCCGCGGTGGGAATGGCGGGTGTGCGACGTTCTCCAGGGCAGCCATCTGACACCAGGAAGTGGGGGAGCCTGGGCGGAGTGGGTGCTTGTGTTTCGGATCAGAGGCGGGCCCTCGTGGCCAGGTGGGGGGCCAAAACAGGCGGGGGAGGCTCTGAGGGCAAGGCCGCCGCCTGGGGCCCTTCTCAAGCACAGCCTCACTGCGCCGTCACCCTCCAGGGCCCAGGTTTCACCTGGGGCAGGTGTAAGGTGGGCAGGGCTCCCGAGGTCTCGGTGGTTGGGAGGTGCACGCTCTGCCTCCAGGTGGGGAGGGCGTGTGGGGCGGGGGCAGAATGCGTCAGACAGTGGTGTGGGTGCTGTCCTGTGTCCCACAGGATGGGACGCAGCTGCACTCGTCCACGTGGGTGTAGGTGTGCTGGATGGCCGTCCCGTTGGGACACTGCATGGTCACCACCTCCTGGTGAGTCCTGGTCTCCTGGCAGCAGGTGCACTGGCACTGTGAGGCCGGGGCCCTCATGGAGTACCTGCAGACGTGGCCCTCAGAACCTGGCCCGGCCAGCCCGGGCGCCCGGACCACCCGGCTCCGGGTCTCCCTGGGGTCTGGAGAGGGCGGACTGTGGCTGTCTGAGCACACAAGGCTTCTCTGTGCTGGCCTGGGTGGCACTCTGGGTCACTTTGAGCCCCGGCCCCCCTGAGCCAGGACCCTTCTCTTCCCCAAACAAGGTCCTCAACACTTGCTGCCCTGGCAGACCCCTCCTCTGGGAGCCTGCCCTGGGCCCTCCCGCCTGCCTCTTCTGGCCAAGAGCGCTCAGCTCTCTGGCCTGCCCGTTGACATCTGGCTGCAGCCTGGGCGTGCGGTGGTGGGGCTCTGCCTGCAGCTCTGCACTGGCAGTCTGGTCCCTAGAAGGCCCTGATTCCAGCCGTCCCGTGTGTGGTCACTGACCCTCTGGTCCATAGCCGTGGTGCCCTGGCCCACGTGGCCCAGCCCAGCTCTCCTGGGCCTGGCTCTGGGGGGTCAGGGGAGGCCCAGGCTTTGTGCAGGTGGAGGTGCTCTGAGGAGCTGTGGCCCTTCCTCCTTCCTGCAGCACGCTGGGCCCTCCAGCCCCAGCCCACGGCGTCTGGCCAGGGACAGGGCCCTGTGGGGCACTGGCTGGTGACGCTTTGTTGCCCAGGGTGGGGACCTGGGGCAGCAGGGACGCGGAGAGAGCGCCGGCCACTCACCTGGACCCTCCGGGGCAGAAACCCTCGCAGAAGGAGACCGTGACGGCGGCCGGGGTGATGCAGCCCCCGTGCTGCAGGACCATCACGCCGACTTGGACCTGGCAGGAGTCTGGGCAGAGGAAAGGTGGTGGAGGCGGGTCTCTGAGGACCCCGACCTGCGGCCCCACCCCCACCTTACCCCCCCCCCCCCCCGCTTAGAGCGGGGCTCTGGGGGCTGGGCAGCTCCTGGAGGGGTGGGTGGACGGAGACTGGGTGGCGCTGGGGGCCAGGAGGGCGGGCCTCAACTTACCCACTTCCTCACAGGAGTAGCAGCAACCGGTTTTCTTGAGGACGCCCTGCGGACAGAGGGAGGGGGTCAGAGGGCGGGCTGGGTGGGCGGGGCCTCGGATAGTGGGCGGGGCCTTCTGATGGTGGGCAGGGTCTCCAGGGCGGGGTCTCCAGGGCGGGGAGCGGGCCAGGCCGACACACCCTGCAGGTAGACATGTCCGGGCAAGCGACAGGTGTCGGGGTCAGCAAAGGGGGCCTGTTCTCGGCCTGGCAGTGGTACTCCGTGCAGTTGTCCACGAGGCTGTTGACCCAGGTCTCGTTGGGCTGAAATCAGGGGGAGAGGAGGGGCCAGGTTGAAGATTATCTGGTGGGCAGAGAGGAGCTGGAGAAGAGGGTCTCTGGAGGGAGAGGGGGAGCCTGAGACTGAGCCCCCCTTACCTGGACCAGCTGGCCATCGGGTGTGAAGCAAGCCGTCTGCACGCACTCCCCGCAGCACTGCCCATCTACCCTCGAGTGCTTGAAGCCCTGGGGGACAGAGGGGTGGTCACATCCCACACCCCCAGCCTAGCTCCTCCGCCCTCCTGCTCCCGCCTACACCCCAGGGGCCCCGAGCCTCCCTCAAAGCCCCTTTCCTCGGTGAGGCCGTGTCCTTGCCAAATGCTACAGGAGCAGAAGCTGCCCCGCCTACTGTCCCCGCCCAGCCTCACCCCTGCCTCGAGCACCTCTGTCCCTGCCCTCCTGGAGCCTGCCTGCAGCAGCCTACAGGTGCTGCCCGGCACCCGGGACCCCTCCACCATCCTCCTGCTTCACTCTCTCCCTTTGGGAAAAAACCAGACCCCGGTGAAGGCTGAGCTGGAGAGCTCTCCTGGAGCCCAGGTGCTGGCGACTGGGGGCTGCCCCGGGGACCCTGGGTCTGCCCCGGGGGGCGGCCTCACCTGCGGGCAGGTGCTGTTGCAGGTGACATCTTCACACTGCACAGTCGGACCCTGGGTGTCCCTGAGCAGGCAGGTGCATTTCTGGCAGGAAGTGGGCGACGGGACAGCTGCTCCGACCTACAGTGGACAGGGTTGGGGGGGCATTGAGGGCACTGGCGGGGCACCAGAACCGGGACCCGTCCCTGTGCCTGGTGAGGCCCGCAGAGCCGTTCCTTTCTTCTTCACATGGACTTAGGGACGCGCCCCCCTGGTGGAGCACAGGCCAGGGCCGGCAGCGGGCGGTGGGAGGGCGCGGTCCCGCCAGGCGCTCTCTCGGGGAGAGCCCGAAGCGCGTGGAGACGAGGCCGGGCCGGCGGCGTGCCCTGGCTGTGCCCGCCCGGCCCGCCCCCTGCCGCGCCCCGGCCGCCTGGCGGCTGAGCCTCACCCCGTAGACGGTGCCGTTGTAGTCACACAGCTGAGGCCCTGGAAGGGAAGGGAGGGCTGAGGTCCTGCCCGGGCAGCGGGAAGAAGAGCTCCGACCCCCCAGCCCCGCCCCAGAGACTCACAGCAGGTGAACGTGGGGCAGCAGTCGTCGTCCTCCTGTGTGCGGACCAGCTCCTCTCCCGGCCCGCACTGGGGCGGGCTCTGGGGGCATCTGCTCGCGTTGCAGACTGCGGGAGAGTTGCAGGGCTGCCTGGGGTGCCCCTGCCCGCCCTCCTCTGGCTGTTCTGGTTCCCAAGTTGAATGAAAGAGGCAGTCCCCACAGGGGCTGACAGCTCTCTGTGGCCCTTCTGGGTCCCCACACTTTGTCACCTCCCTGGTCCTCCCCAGGTCCCTGGGTGGTACTGGAGCAGACCAGAAGTTGCCAGCCTCATTTTTAGGTGGAAAAATGAAGGACTAAGAGGCCTCTATACCTAGCAGTCCAGCTGCGGTCTGGCTTGGACCCGTGTCCCTCCTCTGCCCTGCAGACCCTCCTCTACTGTCTCCCTGGCCCCCGAGGTGCAGGGCTCACCGCAGAGAGTCTCTGGGCAGCACGGGTTGTCAGCCTGGGGCCTGGTGATGGCCACGAAGCCAGCTCGGCCGCATTCCAGGGCCTGGCCCCAGGTCTTGCACTGCACCGGGACACACTGCACTGATACGGAGCCCTCGTCACACACGCAGTCCTGGCAGTTGCTGACCCATCGCTCTCCAGGCTGGAACAGATCAGTCAGGTCCCCTGGGGCTCCCGGCTGCAGCCCCGGCCTCTCGGGCCGCATCCAGTAGCAGGTCGGGCCCCAGCACTCAGTACGTTGGGTCACCTCTCGGCCTCCCCACCTCTGGAGTGGCCATGTGACAGGGAAGCGGCTCACACTGGGATGCCCCCCACCCCGGGCAGAGCTGGCCTCTCTGAGACGGGACCCTCCCTCCCTCCCTCCTTCTGCTCAAGCCAGGAGTCAGGCAGCTGGGGGCAGAACACTCACGAATTTGGGAGACCTGTCTGGTCCCACGCAGGCTGGGAGAGAATGAGAGAACGGGAGGTCACTGGGAGTGCTGAGGTTGGGGCCCAGCCGGCAGAGGTCACAGGCCACAAGGACATGTCCTCGCAGACCTGGCCACGCCTGCCCCTAACCGAGGCCTTTTCTTGCTGCTGGGGACAGAACCCCCCCGGAGGTCTCGAGGGGTGTAACCGACAAGGCGGCTCAGCAGGACTCACGGCCACATGGTGCCACAAGTCGGACTGGGTGGGAGCACGGCCAGGACGTCCCGGCACCCAGGCCAGGATCTGCCCGCCCCGGGGTCCCCCCGCTGTCCCTCTGCGGGGCGGTGCTTACGGCACTCAGGCACACAGATGTCCTTGTGTGGGCTGAACAGGATCTGGCCGTCAGGACAGAAGCAGCCCTCCACCAGCCCTCTGCTGGCTGGGCCCTGGCTCCTACAAGGTCAGGAGGGCAGTCTGAGGAGGAGGGCAGTGAGCAAGGTGGAGTGCTGGGTCGCCCCTGGGGTTAGGGGCCGGAAGTCAGCGTTGGGGAATGGTGCCTCGAGATTCAGGCTGGGGGTCCCAGATCTGTTGTGGGTCCTCTCCTGGCTCCCTGAGACCCTCCAGGCAGGCCTGGGAGGCCCGCTGTCCCCACCATCCCCGCCTTCTGCCATGCTCACCTGAAGTCACAGGACTGGGGGTACACTGGGCCACACGGTTTATACACCTTGGTGGGCGGGCAGGCGAGGTCTGGGGGCACACAGATGGGTGTCAGGTGGGCCGAGGAGGCCAGAGCCCCCGGCTGCAAGCAGCGCTCCACTCACCGCACAGCCCGCGGGTGGCATTGCGCCAGTCGGGACACACGCCCCGGGCGCGGCAGAGCGCTGCGTAGGCCTCCAGGCTCTGGCAGGTGTCACCGCCGCAGCTGTCGCTGATGCAGGTGCTGAAGAACAGGCCGGGTGGGATGAGGCGGTGGCACTCGGCGAAGATCCTGCGGGCGGGGCTGGTCAGCGGCCGGAGCAGAGGCCTCAGCGAGGGGGCTGCCCCAGGACCACCAAGCCCATGCAGAGGACTCACTGGCCAAGAATCAGATCGCAGGTGGGGGCCTCGGGGCATGGGATGGAGGTGGGTGTGGTGGGCAGGGGCTGGCTGGTGGGCGCCAGGCAGCCCTCCTCGCCGCTCTCGGGGACCAGCCAGGTCCAGGCCGTGTCCTGGCAGCTGGGGGCCGTGGTGCCGTCCGGCCGGCGGCAGTCATCCTCACGGCTGTTGGTGCAGGTCCCTGGGGGTGCGGGGCAGGCGGCTCACTGCCAGGGCGCAGGAGGGCGGGGCGCAGACGAGCCTGCTGTCCCCTCCTTGTTCCCCCATCCTCCCTGGCGGCCACTCCGTTATGAAAGTTTCTTGTGGCAGCTCTGGCCTGGGGCGGGCGGCGGGGGGGAGGGAGGGCGGCGGGGGGGAGGGAGGGCCTCTTGGGGGCGGGAAGGCCAGGGGTGGCCAGGACGCCCAGGGAGGAGTGGGCGTGTGCCCCGCAGCAGTGGTGCCCACCCCTCGCTTGCCCAGCAGCTGTCTGGCGCGCCCCTGCTCACCGCACTGGCCCTCAGTGTTGTGGCTGAAGCGGCTGTAGGACAGCCGGACCTGGAAGACCCGCCCGTTGAAGGTGACGCTCACGCCAATGGTGGGAATGGCAACGCCCATCTCGGTGGCCCCCGACTTGGTCACGGCCACGCCGTTCTTGCTGAAGCCCTGGCTCACCCGTGTTTGGTCGAACAGGATCTAGGGACATAACCGGGGACCCGTAACTGGGGCTGAAGGGCAGCAGGCCTGCCTTTGGGGCTTTGCCTCTAGGGCACTGGAGCTCCCTCCTTGGCATCCAGGCCCCAAATCACAGATGTCCCCCTTGGGGCCTGGGGTCCTAGTTGGTGTGTTTGGGTCCTGGGTGCTCTTGGCCACAGCACCCCCAGGGCCTTCCCTGCCCCAGAGTCACTGAACTCAGGCCCCAGGTCTCAGAGTGCCCTTTGCCCTCCCAGCGGCCCCTCGGAGCTGCCATCTGGGCAGGGAAAGGCGCTGCACACACCAGGGCCCCCGGGCCTCTGCCTGCCGGCCCGCCTTCCCTTACCCAGTCAGGACCAGCCTGCGCCCGCTCGGCTGCCAGCACCCACCAGGCTTTCCTGCTGCCCGTCAGCGCCTGTGGCGGTGGTGAGGATGACCTCCATGGACGCGTAGTGGACGCTGAGGGCGCGGGGGCAGCTGGCGGCAACCCCACAGTAGCGGTTGTGCAGATGGATGCTGAGGTTCCCGTGGCGTGGGCTGATCTCCCGCACCAGGACGTAGGTGCACTTGTCCCAGAAAGAGTAGGAGGTGCCGTCGAAGGTCTCATAGTGGGTGTTCCCCCAGCCGCTGCAGGAGCCTGCGGGGCACGGAAGGGCCCTCAGCCAGTGCCACCCACAGCTGTCACACTGGGGAGTCCCTCGAGCCTCTGGGCTTCAGTCACGTCCTCTATGAAACAGGGGCAGCAGGTTGGATGGGAGCCCCGAAGACGGCTCTACCCGGAGCCTGCGAACATGACCTTTTTGGGGAAAAAGGTCTTTGCGGCTGTAATTAAGTTAAGGATCTCAAGATGAGGTCACTCTGGATTACGAGGGGGCCCTAAATCCAATGACAGGGATCCTGATGAGAGACAGAGAGACAGAGAGAAGAAGGGGACGGAGACCCGAGGGACGTGGCCACAAGCCATAGCTTCCTGGGGCCCTGGAAGCCGGAAGGGCAGGCAGGACCCTCCTTTAAGCCTCTGGAGGGAGCTTGGCCCTGCTGACACCTTGACCTCAGACTTCTGGGCTCTGGCACTGGGAGACAATCGCCTTCTGCTGTCTTGAACCACGAAGTTTGTGGCCCTTGGCTTGAGCCACCCCAGGACACTGACACCCAGGGGCCGTACAAACACGGCCCTCCAGGGGCCCCTGTGGCACTGCCCCGCCCAGAGTCCTGATTGCAACTCTGCAGTGGAGGTTGCTGAGGACCTCTCACTATAGGGCTGCCTCCAAGCTCCCTGTCTCCACTCCTTACTCTCCCCAGGTCCTCTTCAAACAGGAAAGCCTGATGGGGGAGAGGGGGGTGGGGTGCGCATCTGGGAATCGGGGCCTTCCCCGCCCCCCAGCAGCACGTGGCTCTCACACTCGCACTCGTAGTGGTAGTCACAGGGCTCCTCCGGGCTCTGCACTTCCACCGGCAGGTGCCCGTTCACGCAGGTGATGGGGGCCACAGGCTTTGGCCCCAGCAGAACGATGCGGTTGTGGCCCAAGCACCAGGCCACCGTGCAGTTCTCGAGGATCCAGGACTCGTTCACCTGGGAGGAAACGGTACAGCGCTCACCAGTGGGCTGGTGAGACCGTCCCTTGCTGCCCCTGCCCCAGCCTCAGGTCCCCCACAGCATCCTGGCCGCCCCGGTGCTGACCCGGCCCAGGCCCTGTGTGACTTCCTCCAGCCAGAGCTACCCGTGGAGTGGTTATTGGGTGGAGTGGCTGGGGGCTGTGCCCTGATGGAGCCACCAGCAGCCCTGGGCAGGGCTGTGCCTCTGATGCGCACCCAGCACCATGCACACAAAAGGTCCAGGCAGCCCAGGGAGGAGGTGAGAGGCAATACCTGTCGGGGAGGGACAGCCAGATCGCAGCCAGGAGGCGAGGAGGATGGGGGAGCAGAGGCTGCGGTCTCTGGGAGTGAGGAGGTGGGGCAAGCGCCCGGGATGCGGTCGACGTCACAGCGCTGGTTGCAAATGGCTGAGAAGTGGCAACCCGCTGCGTCCGTCTTGTTGTAGATGACATCCCCTGCGAAGATGCAGACGCTCCGGTCAGCGGGGGGAGGGGCAGGAGGACGCCCGGCATGGGCACAGGGCCCGGACGTGCTGGCACCACCCGCCTTTGGGAGGCCAGCGAAAGGCTGGAGGTCTGCAGAGAGGGAGCAGGCTCCCCCCTCACCTGGTAGAAACAGCTGTCCATAGGCGCTACAGCGGCAGGGCGTGGTGGAGCCAGGATGGGAAGAGGGCGCTGTGGAGGACGGCAGGCTGCCAGGGGTCCATGGGGACAAGGAGGGTGCACTAGGTGGGGACTGGGGGGTGGTCACATACGGAGAGGACAGTAAGGGGCCTGTGGGAGAGATGATGGGCAAGACTACCCTGGTAGTCATGGGGGAGGACCTCAAAGAGGCAGTGGGACTAGGGGCAGAGACCCTCACAGTGGTGCCCGTGGAGGAGAGACGGGTCTCAGTGGTGGAGGTGGAGACCCCCTGGGTGGTCCCTGTGGAGGAGAGTCTTGTCTCAGTGGTGGGGGTGGAGACCCTCTCGGTGGTCACCATGGAGGAGGGACGGGTCTCAGGGGTGGGAGTGGAGACCCCCTGGGTGGTCCCTGTGGAGGAGGGACTTGTCTCAGTGGTGGCGGTGGAGACCCTCTCGGTGGTGCCCGTGGAGGAGGGACGGGTCTCAGTGGTGGGAGTGGAGACCCCCTGGGTGGTCCCTGTGGAGGAGGGACTTGTCTCAGTGGTGGCGGTGGAGACCCTCTCGGTGGTGCCCGTGGAGGAAGGTCTTGACTCAGTGGTGGTGGTAGAAACGCTCTCGGTGGTCGCAGGAGAGGAGACGTGCGTCTGGGAGGTGGCCGTGGTCCAGGGTGGAGTCGCCGTCGATGACCCCTTGCTCATGCTGCTGCTGGGGGCGGAGGCTGTGGAGGCCAGCGTGGTGGCCTTGGTGACAGTAGGGCTGGTACAGTGGCTGTAGTCACAACACCGCACACGGATCTGGTAGTTGAAGCACACCTTGAACTGGCCGCTCTGGTCCTGGTTCCGGCACACCAGGCCCTCTTGCAGTGTGCACTGCACCACCTGGCCCAGCTGCTCCAGGCTGACGTCCGGCTGCATCTCGGCCCGACACTTGATGGCCACAGGCTGCTCGCAGACGGCCCCGCCGGCCGCCCGGATGTTAGCATAGGTCTCGAAGTCCCCCCCGGAGGCTCCTGGCATCGGATAGCTGTGGTCCAGCCACTCCGTCCAGGTGCATTCTGGCTGACAGGCTGTGGACCCGGGGGTCGGCGTGGGGCTGGGGGTGAGGAGGGAGGAGGTCTCGGTCACTGTGGCCGTGGAAGTGGCCATGGAGGAGCCCGAGCTGGTGTGAATTTGGGCTGTGGAGGGCGCATGGGATGAAGTCGGCCATGTGGTCGTGAGTGAGGTCCTGAGGGAGGTGGGTTGGGTCTGTGTGGTGGCCGAGGGTTGGGGAGATGACAGTGTCAGTGTGGAGGGGGTCTTGGTTGTCAGGGGGCCAGAGGTCATGTAAATTTTGGAAGTCACAGTGGTAAGGGTGGAGACCCTCTCGGTGGTCCCCGTGGAGGAGGGACGGGTCTCAGTGGTGGGGGTGGAGACCCTCTCGGTGGTCCCCGTGGAGGAGGGACGGGTCTCAGTGGTGGGGGTGGAGACCCTCTCGGTGGTCACCGTGGAGAAGGGACGGGTCTCAGTGGTGGGAGTGGAGACCCCCTGGGTGGTCCCTGTGGAGGAAGGACTTGTCTCAGTGATGGGGGTGGAGACCCTCTTGGTGGTCCCTGTGGAGGAGAGTCTTGTCTCAGTGGTGGGGGTGGAGACCCTCTCGGTGGTCCCCGTGGAGGAGGGACGGGTCTCAGTGGTGGGGGTGGAGACCCTCTCGGTGGTCACCGTGGAGAAGGGATGGGTCTCAGTGGTGGGAGTGGAGACCCCCTGGGTGGTCCCTGTGGAGGAAGGACTTGTCTCAGTGATGGGGGTGGAGACCCTCTTGGTGGTCCCTGTGGAGGAGAGTCTTGTCTCAGTGGTGGGGGTGGAGATCCTCTCGGTGGTCACCGTGGAGGAGGGACGGGTCTCAGTGGTGGGAGTGGAGACCCCCTGGGTGGTCCCTGTGGAGGAGGGACTTGTCTCAGTCATGGGGGTGGAGACCCTCTTCGTGGTGCCCGTGGAGGAAGGTCTTGACTCAGTGGTGGTGGTAGAGACCATCTCAGTGGTCGCAGGAGAGGAGATGTGCGTCTGGGAGGTGGCCGTGTTCCAGGGTGGAGTCGCCGTCGATGACCCCTTGCTCATGCTGCTGCTGGGGGCAGAGGCTGTGGAGGCCAGCGTGGTGGCCTTGGTGACAGTAGGGCTGGTACAGTGGCTGTAGTCACAACACCGCACACGGATCTGGTAGTTGAAGCACATCTTGAACTGGCCGCTCTGGTCCTGGTTCCGGCACACCAGGCCCTCTTGCAGTGTGCACTGCACCACCTGGCCCAGCTGCTCCAGGCTGACGTCCGGCTGCATCTCGGCCCGACACTTGATGGCCACAGGCTGCTCGCAGACGGCCCCGCCGGCCGCCCGGATGTTAGCATAGGTCTCGAAGTCCCCCCCGGAGGCTCCTGGCATCGGATAGCTGTGGTCCAGCCACTCCGTCCAGGTGCATTCTGGCTGACAGGCTGTGGACCCGGGGGTCGGCGTGGGGCTGGGGGTGAGGAGGGAGGAGGTCTCGGTCACTGTGGCCGTGGAAGTGGCCATGGAGGAGCCCGAGCTGGTGTGAATTTGGGCTGTGAAGGGCGCATGGGATGAAGTCGGCCATGTGGTCGTGAGTGAGGTCCTGAGGGAGGTGGGTTGGGTCTGTGTGGTGGCCGAGGGTTGGGGAGATGACAGTGTCAGTGTGGAGGGGGTCTTGGTTGTCAGGGGGCCAGAGGTCATGTAAATTTTGGAAGTCACAGTGGTAAGGGTGGAGACCCTCTCGGTGGTCCCCGTGGAGGAGGGACGGGTCTCAGTGGTGGGGGTGGAGACCCTCTCGGTGGTCCCCGTGGAGGAGGGACGGGTCTCAGTGGTGGGGGTGGAGACCCTCTCGGTGGTCACCGTGGAGAAGGGACGGGTCTCAGTGGTGGGAGTGGAGACCCCCTGGGTGGTCCCTGTGGAGGAAGGACTTGTCTCAGTGATGGGGGTGGAGACCCTCTTGGTGGTCCCTGTGGAGGAGAGTCTTGTCTCAGTGGTGGGGGTGGAGATCCTCTCGGTGGTCACCGTGGAGGAGGGACGGGTCTCAGTGGTGGGAGTGGAGACCCCCTGGGTGGTCCCTGTGGAGGAGGGACTTGTCTCAGTCATGGGGGTGGAGACCCTCTTCGTGGTGCCCGTGGAGGAAGGTCTTGACTCAGTGGTGGTGGTAGAGACCATCTCAGTGGTCGCAGGAGAGGAGATGTGCGTCTGGGAGGTGGCCGTGTTCCAGGGTGGAGTCGCCGTCGATGACCCCTTGCTCATGCTGCTGCTGGGGGCAGAGGCTGTGGAGGCCAGCGTGGTGGCCTTGGTGACAGTAGGGCTGGTACAGTGGCTGTAGTCACAACACTGCACACGGATCTGGTAGTTGAAGCACACCTTGAACTGGCCGCTCTGGTCCTGGTTCCGGCACACCAGGCCCTCTTGCAGTGTGCACTGCACCACCTGGCCCAGCTGCTCCAGGCTGACGTCCGGCTGCATCTCGGCCCGACACTTGATGGCCACAGGCTGCTCGCAGACGGCCCCGCCGGCCGCCCGGATGTTAGCATAGGTCTCGAAGTCCCCCCCGGAGGCTCCTGGCATCGGATAGCTGTGGTCCAGCCACTCCGTCCAGGTGCATTCTGGCTGACAGGCTGTGGACCCGGGGGTCGGCGTGGGGCTGGGGGTGAGGAGGGAGGAGGTCTCGGTCACTGTGGCCGTGGAAGTGGCCATGGAGGAGCCCGAGCTGGTGTGAATTTGGGCTGTGGAGGGCGCATGGGATGAAGTCGGCCAGGTGGTCGTGAGTGAGGTCCTGAGGGAGGTGGGTTGGGTCTGTGTGGTGGCCGAGGGTTGGGGAGATGACAGTGTCAGTGTGGAGGGGGTCTTGGTTGTCAGGGGGCCAGAGGTCATGTAAATTTTGGAAGTCACAGTGGTAAGGGTGGAGACCCTCTCGGTGGTCCCCGTGGAGGAGGGACGGGTCTCAGTGGTGGGGGTGGAGACCCTCTCGGTGGTCCCCGTGGAGGAGGGACGGGTCTCAGTGGTGGGAGTGGAGACCCTCTTGGTGGTCCCTGTGGAGGAGGGACTTGTCTCAGTGGTGGCGGTGGAGACCCTCTCGGTGGTCCCTGTGGAGGAGAGTCTTGACTCAGTGGTGGTGGTGGAGACCCTCTCAGTGGTCACCATGGAGGAGGGACGGGTCTCAGTGGTGGGAGTGGAGACCCCCTGGGTGGTCCCTGTGGAGGAGGGACTTGTCTCAGTGATGGGGGTGGAGACCCTCTTGGTGGTCCCTGTGGAGGAGAGTCTTGACTCAGTGGTGGTGGTGGAGACCCTCTCAGTGGTCACCATGGAGGAGGGACGGGTCTCAGTGGTGGGGGTGGAGACCCTCTCAGTGGTCACCGTGGAGGAGGGACGGGTCTCAGTGGTGGGAGTGGAGACCCCCTGGGTGGTCCCCGTGGAGGAGGGACTTGTCTCAGTGATGGGGGTGGAGACCCTCTTGGTGGTCCCTGTGGAGGAGAGTCTTGTCTCAGTGATGGGGGTGGAGATCCTCTCGGTGGTCACTGTGGAGGAGGGACGGGTCTCAGTGGTGGGAGTGAAGACCCCCTGGGTGGTCCCTGTGGAGGAGGGACTTGTCTCAGTGGTGGCGGTGGAGACCCTCTCGGTGGTGCCCGTGGAGGAAGGTCTTGACTCAGTGGTGGTGGTGGAGACCCTCTCGGTGGTCACAGGAGAGGAGACGTGCGTCTGGGAGGTGGCCGTGGTCCAGGGTGGAGTCGCCGTCGATGACCCCTTGCTCATGCTGCTGCTGGGGGCGGAGGCTGTGGAGGCCAGCGTGGTGGCCTTGGTGACAGTAGGGCTGGTACAGTGGCTGTAGTCACAACACCGCACACGGATCTGGTAGTTGAAGCACATCTTGAACTGGCCGCTCTGGTCCTGGTTCCAGCACACCAGGCCCTCTTGCAGTGTGCACTGCACCACCTGGCCCAGCTGCTCCAGGCTGACGTCCGGCTGCATCTCGGCCCGACACTCGATGGCCACAGGCTGCTCGCAGACGGCCCCGCCGGCCGCCCGGATGTTAGCATAGGTCTCGAAGTCCCCCCCGGAGGCTCCTGGCATCGGGTAGCTGTGGTCCAGCCACTCCGTCCAGGTGCATTCTGGCTGACAGGCTGTGGACCCGGGGGTCGGCGTGGGGCTGGGGGTGAGGAGGGAGGAGGTCTCGGTCACTGTGGCCGTGGAAGTGGCCATGGAGGAGCCCGAGCTGGTGTGAATTTGGGCTGTGGAGGGCGCATGGGATGAAGTCGGCCAGGTGGTCGTGAGTGAGGTCCTGAGGGAGGTGGGTTGGGTCTGTGTGGTGGCCGAGGTCGAGGGTGTTGACAGTGTCAGTGTGGAGCCCCAGGTGGCGGTGCTGCTGTGGGTGGGGCTGGGGGTTGAGCTGACGCCAGGGGTGGCTGTGCTGGGGCAGTGCCGGATGTCGTCACAGCAGAGCAGGCGGACATTGTAGTTGAAGCAAGTGGTGAACGGTGCTGTCTGGTCGTCATTCCAGCAGACCAGCCCGGCCTGCAGGCTGCAGGTGACCACCTGCCCGAGCTGGTCCAGGCTCACCTCGGGGAATCTCTCTGCCCGGCACTCGATCTTCTTCGGCTCCCTACACATCTTGCCGCCTGCAGCCCTAATGTTGTCATAGGTCTCCATGTCTCCACCCGGGATCCCCGAGGTGGGGAAGTCCACATCGAACCATTCTGTCCACTGACACTTGGGTTGACAGCTGGTTGTGCTCTGGCTGTGGCTAGGGGTAGGGGTGGCTGTGATGGTGGTGGTGGTGGTAGTGTTGGGGGTGGGTGTGGAGGTGAAGCTGGTGGGAGTGGAGGTGGGGTTGGGGGTTGGAGTGGTGGTGATGCTGATGGTGTTGATGGGGGTGGGGGTGGTGGAGATGCTGATGGTGGGAGTGTGGGTGGTGGAGGGAATGGAGGTAGAGGTAGGTGTGGAGGTGAGGTTGGGTGTGGTGATGATACCAGTGGTGGAGGTGGGGCTGGGGGTGATGGAGATGCTGGGGGTGATGCTGGTGGTGGGGGTGGCGGTGGAGGTGATGCTGGTGGGGGTGGAGGGGGTGGAGGCGGGGGTGAATGTGGAGGTGATGCTGGTGGTGATGCTGGTGGTGGTGATGGGGGTGGGGTTGGAGGTGATGCTGGTGGTGGGGGTGGGGTTGGGAGTGGGTGTGGTGGTGATGCTGGTGGTGGGAGTGGGGGTGGAGGTGATGCTGGTAGGGGTGGAGGGGGTGGAGGCGGGGGTGAATGTGGATGTGATGCTGGAGGTCGTGATGAAGGTGGGGGTGGAGGAGATGCTGGTGGGGGTGGGGGTAGTGGTGGAGGGGATGGAGGCGGGGGTGAATGTGGAGGTGATGCTGGTGGTGGTGATGGGGGTGGGGTTGGGAGTGGGTGTGGTGGTGATGCTGGTGGTGGGAGTGGGGGTGGAGGTGATGCTGGTAGGGGTGGAGGGGGTGGAGGCGGGGGTGAATGTGGATGTGATGCTGGAGGTCGTGATGGGGGTGGGGTTGGAGGTGATGCTGGTGGTGGGGGTGGGGGTGGAGGTGATGCTGGTGGAGGTGGAGGGGGTGGAGGCGGGGGTGAATGTGGATGTGATGCTGGAGGTCGTGATGGGGGTGGGGGTGGAGGTGATGCTGGTGGGGGTGGAGGGGGTGGGGTTGGGAGTGGGTGTGGTGGTGATGCTGGTGGTGGGAGTGGGGGTGGAGGTGATGCTGGTGGGGGTGGAGGGGGTGGAGGCGGGGGTGAATGTGGATGTGATGCTGGAGGTCGTGATGGGGGTGGGGGTGGAGGTGATGCTGGTGGGGGTGGAGGGGGTGGAGGCGGGGGTGAATGTGGATGTGATGCTGGAGGTCGTGATGGGGGTGGGGGTGGAGGTGATGCTGGTGGGGGTGGAGGGGGTGGAGGCGGGGGTGAATGTGGATGTGATGCTGGAGGTCGTGATGGGGGTGGGGTTGGAGGTGATGCTGGTGGTGGGGGTGGGGGTGGAGGTGATGCTGGTGGGGGTGGAGGGGGTGGAGGCGGGGGTGAATGTGGATGTGATGCTGGAGGTCGTGATGAAGGTGGGGGTGGAGGAGATGCTGGTGGGGGTGGGGGTAGTGGTGGAGGGGATGGAGGCGGGGGTGAATGTGGAGGTGATGCTGGTGGTGGTGATGGGGGTGGGGTTGGGAGTGGGTGTGGTGGTGATGCTGGTGGTGGGAGTGGGGGTGGAGGTGATGCTGGTGGGGGTGGAGGGGGTGGAGGCGGGGGTGAATGTGGATGTGATGCTGGTGGTGGGGGTGGGGGGGGAAGTGATGCTGGTGGGGGTGGAGGGGGTGGAGGCGGGGGTGAATGTGGATGTGATGCTGGAGGTTGTGATGGGGGTGGGGGTGGAGGTGATGCTGGTGGGGGTGGAGGGGGTGGAGGCAGGGGTGAATGTAGAGGTGATGCTGGAGGTGGTGATGGGGGTAGGGGTGGAGGTGATGCTGGTGAAGGTGAAGGGTGTCATGGACGGGGTTCCAGGACACCTCACGGCTTCCCGGGTGATCGTCCCATTGTCTCCACAGACAGCAATCAAGCAGGCGCCCAGCCCGTCAGTCGTGTTGTAGATGACGTCCCCGTAGTTGTAGATTCTGTTCTGGTAGGTGCACTTGCAGTCTGGAGACGGACAGGTTCAGGGCTCACTCGGAGCCCCCAGCTCCCAACACCCAAACAAACAGGGCCCTCCTTACCCGTCAGGCTGTTTGCGCACTGGAGGCCTCGGAAAGTGCAGACACTGGGAGGAGAAGAAAAGGCCATTGGGGCCCAGGCCAGTAGCCCTGCCTTCCCGGCCCCGCCCCACCCCGCCCAGACCCCACCCACACACCCAGACCCCGCCCCACACCACCCAGACCCCACCCCACCCAGACCACGCCCCCACCCCGGCTTCCTCACCAGCTCTGGCAGTTCTCCGCAGTGGGGACCCTCATGCCCACATCGTAGTGGTTTCCATCCTCGTCGTAGCAGGCGCACTGGGCCACGCACTTCATCTCATCCTCGTTGAAGAATGGCTTGCTGGGCGGGCACTTCGGGTAGCAGCCTGGTGCGGGCACAGGGCGAGGAGAAGACGCCCTCTCAGGCCAGGTGGCCAGTGCTGCCCCGAGGGCAGCCCCGCCGGCAGCCCCGCCTCTGCCTCCGGGTCTCCAGGTGGGCATGCGGGAGGCAGGAGCCCCTCTCCCCCTTGCCTGTACTCTCCTGGGGTGGCCAGGTGTGGCTTCCCCGGAACAGCCTGCCCCTCACCTTCCAGGCCCGGCAGGTCCATGGAGCACTGCCCACTGGGGTTCCGGCAGGTCCTCAGGCAGGGGGCCCCACAAGGCTCGTAGTGCCACTCACACTCCCCGTGCGGGTTGTAGTAGTCACAGAACAAGGCTGGGTGGGGAGGAGAGGCTCGTGGGCGCCTGCCCAGGTCTCATCCCTGGGTTCATCCCAGAGTCGAGTGGGCTCCAGAGCCCACCCCCCGAATTCCAGTTTCATTTCTCAGCTCTGCACTCAGAACTGTCCCCAACTTAGCCATCCCATCTGGGGGTGACCTGTCTGGTTTCTACGCACGGGGACACGTGCACACGTGTGTATCACATGTGTGTCTGATGTCCGTGTGTGTGCATACGTGCCCATCAGGCCCCAGAGCAGGTGTGGCTGCACCTCCTTCCGCCACCACAGACAGAGCCTGACTCACGGCAGATGTCCGGGGTCCGCCAGGACACGCACACGCCCGCTTCGTGGCAGGCCCGGGCGTAGGCGGCCACGGCCGTGCAGAAGCACTCGCAGTCGCCCCCAGAGTCACAGGCGCAGGCGTCGCTCACGCAGGCCTCGTAGTACCTGGTGGAGTCGACCTGGGGGTGGCAGGTGTGGGGGCTCAGTGAGAAGGGCCACCCCCCGTGTCAGGGGCAGCCAGCTCCCTGTTTGCACTTCGACCTCACCTGCCACTGGAGACGTGCCCACCTGGGCACCTGCCACTGGTCCCTCACCCGTTTGACACCTCATGCAACTGCAAGCCAGCCCTCCCCGTGACCCTGTTGTGACTCTGTCCTGACAAATGAGGTGCTGTCTCCTCAGGGTGAGGGGACGCCCCGTCCCTCCCAGGCGACAGAGCCCAGGGCACCCATGTCTTGAGTTTGCCACCGTGGATGACACCATCTGGGGAGGGGACCACTATGTCAGGTTCACAAAGGACTTTCTGAGCCAAAGGGCAGGACACCTGGGGCCTCACACGACCCACCAGCGTCAGCTGCAGACTTCCTGCCAAGCCGCCCGCCTCATCCCTATGCGGGTCCCAGGTCACGAGACCCTGCTCACAGGTGGGCACTGCAGCCCTTGTTAGGTAACAGGAAGGGCTTTGGGGAAGAGTGTCCAAGGACATCACCGTCTTCTGCTCCCATGAGGCCCGGCTGGGCTGGAGGGCCCCCTGAGGTTTCCATTAGTGCTGGGGGCTGGTAGATCGGGGAGGTGGGAAGAGGGGAGGCAAGGAGGTGACACTGGTGACACTGTGTGGCTCACAGCCCGTTTCTGGGGGATAAAGCTGAGTGTGGTCAGGGAAAGCAGTGGGGGGGCTCTCTGCAGGACTGGGGATATGGGCGCCCGCCTAGAGGGAGGTGCTGATCATGTGCAATGGTTAGGGTCAAGACAGGGCCAAACCCAGGTCCTGCCAGGAGAGGAGGGGGCAGCCCCCACCATTCCCCAGCCAGGCCCCTCCCCCTCCTGCTTCACCTGAGAACGGCAGGCGCTGAAGGCATCCCCACTGATGATGCTGCACTGCTTCTGGGCCCAGGACTTGCGGTGCGGGTTGGCCGTGCAGGGGTCCTCGGGGTCCTGGGCATCCGGGCAGGACGGGGAGAATTTCCAGCTGTTGCCAAACTCCAGCACGTCGCCCACCACGGACTGGCTCCGCGTGGTGAGGTCGTTGAGGGCGTTGTCATCAAAGTTCCCGCACAGCCCGCAGACCCTCCCCTGTGGACGCAGAGATGGGGGCATGGGGGGCTGGGGCTATACAGGTGGCCTGAGGGAGCAGCACAGAGCCTGGCCCAGAAGGGGTGACTGCAGGGTACCTGGTTCCCCCAGTGAACTTTCAGGAAGATGAGGTGCACAGGCAGTCCTGCAATGGGCAGGAAGGCAGGTGGGCAGGTGGACAGGAAGGGAGACAGGTCAGCGGGGGGACAGGCAGGGGGCAGGTGCACGGGAAGGGAGACAGGTCAGCGGGGGGACAGGCAGGGGGCAGGTGGACAGGAAGGTATGCTGGCAGGTGGGTGGCCGCCAGAGGCACAGGCACCTGCTCCCCTGGAGACCTCAGCCCAGCTGGCGTGGAGCGGCTGAGTGCAGAGACCAGGGAGCCAAGAGTGCTTCGCGCCCACGGGTAGGTCTGGTCTTCACACACCCCTTTGGGGACCTGCCCTGTGCATGGCCTCCCCCAGCCCTCAGCAGACACTCAGCTGCCAGGGGGTCCCCGAAGGCCAGGTCTAGGGGTGAGAGCTCTGTCCGCCCCCCACCTTGTAATCCTGGTTCAGCCTGATGAACACGCTGGTCTTCCGGTCCCAGGACAGGATCATGCCGCTGCGGGTCTCGATGGCCAGGTAGAGGCCCATGTAACGGATCTTGAAGGGCTGGTGCCCACCTGGCGCCCGCTGCAGCACCTTGTAGGTGCCCTCGTGGAGGATCAGCTCATAGTTCTGCAGAGGGGCGCAGGGGAGGCAGCAGCTGCAGGGAGCTGAGTGGCCAGCGCCCCTTCCCCCACCCCATGCCCAGGATGGGGGCCCCAGGGTGCTCAGGGGCCAAAGGCACGGGCTAGAGTTAGGAACGAGCTGGGCTCCTGACAGCGCCCACAGACTTGAGGTGAGGGGCTGGGAGCCGCAGAGGCAGTGCGGGAGGTCGGGGGCCACAGGCAAGCAGAGGGGGACGTCGGCCCCGCGGCCCTGCCGCAGCCCGCCCCCACCCCATGCTGCCTTCGGGGAGGGGGCAACAGCCCCCAGCCAGCAGCTCTGCTCTCTGTGCTGTGAACGCTGAAGTGGGCATCCCCAGGTGTGGTGGGCTGAGCGGTGTTCTCCCCAAAAGACATGTCCACGCTCTAACCCCGGAATCCCTGAATGTGCCCTGATTTGGAAAAAGGGTCTTTGCCCATGTGATTAAGTGAAGGATCTCGAGGAGAGAGCACCCTGAATTTAGGGCCCAGATCCCATGACAGGTGTCCCTGTCAGAGAAGAGAGTTCACCGAGGAGGGGGTCGTGTGAAGACGGAGCAGAGACGGGGGTGACGCGGCCACAGCCCTGGAGCTCCCGCCTGGAGCCCCCAGAGGCTGGACGAGGCAGGAAGGACCCCTCCCCCCCCGGAGCCTCTGGAAGGAACCTGGCCCTGTGACATTTTGCCTTCAGTCCAGTGACACTGATTTCAGACCTCTGGTCTCCAGGGCTGGAAGAGAATGAATTTCTCCAGTTTTAAGTCCCAAGCTGTGGTCCTCTGTTACAGTGGCCCCAAGACACGGATGCAGCTGGAGGACCCTGCGCTGGGGGTCCAATAGGGTGGGGCCCTCGGCTGCAGAGGGAGGGAGAGGCTCCCAGGCCCCCTCACCTCCAGGAACAGCTTGATGGCCTTGGAGCAGGTGACACCTGTGGTCCCACAGGGGACGTTCTCGGTGATGATGCGGAAGGTCCCGTTGGCCGTGCCATTGCCCCCACAGTAGTCCTGGGACGGGAGAGGAGGTGGGGGCGTGGGTCGCGGCCCCAAAGAGCATGCGCCCAGCGGCGGGGTGGGCGAGGGGCCATACCTGGGCCAGCGAGTACTCGCAGCTGCCTTGGAAGCTGTAGCGCTCGCCGTCGAAGGTGATAAAGTGGCCGTCCCCGTAGGCCACGCAGGTACCCAGGCAGGGCTGGCGGGTGCACTCCCACCTGCGGCTTCTGCACGTGCTGTGAGGCGAGGGGAGGCGATGCCCCGCTCAGCGGGCCGGGAAGGGAACCCACCCACCGGGCAGCTACGGCTGAACCCTGTCATGCCCATGACAAGGACGGGAACCCAGCCCCTCTTCTATAAAGTGGGGTCATAGGCGATGCCCCTCCCCCTTCTCAAGGGCGTAAATGAGGCTGCAAGCTCAGCGCTCGGGGTCTGGCACGCCACTCCCTACTTGTGGTCCTGGCTCCAGGCTGCCCCAGCCCTTGGCGCCCGCTGGTCCTGGCGGGCAGAGTCTGGTCCTGGCGGCCACTTTGACCGGCCCTGGCATCTTGAAGCCCCTCTGGGAGCACCTTCCCAAGGACGAACCGACCGCCTGGGGCGGTCAAGGTCCCAGCTCCTGCCCAGCCCCAGCCGCAGGCACGGCGCGCTGCCCAGACCAGCTGGGGCTGCCGCCCAGTGGCCTCTGCCCACGCCCTCCCTTCTGCAGCCCCCACCCACCAGGTGTTGCAGTCGACGCGGATGGTCTCCCCAGGCTTGTAGACGACCTCGTTGTGCAGGCAGGGGCAGTCCTCCTGGGCCACGCAGCCCCCACTCCCGTCCGACACCAGCCCCGGGGGGCAGACGCAGCCAGACACGCAGTGAGAGCTGAACTGTGGACAGGTGGGCGCCCGTCAGTGGCTCGGTCCCTCCCGCTGCTGCTCAGGGACCCCGAGGGGAGGGGCCGCTGCCCACTCTGGGCTGGCGGACGCCTAGGCTTGGGAGCAGCACGGCACCAATGCCCTCCCCTCCGACTCACACAGTCCACGTCCAGTGAGTGACAGCTGTGGAGACACTCGGCCCCAGGCGAGCCGGCAGAGGCGTTGCGGCAGTCCAGGAACACCATGGGGGCTGCACACCCTGCGGAGGGAGGGCTCGGTGGGAGGCGCCGGCCACCCGCGGAAGCCCCGCCCTTCTGTCGCTCGGGGAGGCCAAGGGGGAGGCGTACCTGTGCTCTGCTCCTCATATCCCAGGCAGCTCAGCTTGCCACCGGTGCACAAGCTATGAGGGGAGAGAGATGACAGGGCTGGGCAGCTGCCCACTGCCCCACAGACCCCACTCCAATCTCCGCCATGCTTGGTCCCTGGGCCTTGTCACAGGGGAGGGCGGGGATGGGGAGTGGGAGGAGATGGGGGAGGCCAGGGCAGGGGTGCGCCCAGCCCAGGCCCAGAGTGAGTGCGGCTCACCCCGTGGGCACACACTATGCCCCACCCATGGGCCCCAGACGGAGATGTTTGAGTGTGGAGCCGGCGGGGTGGGGGACATGATGTCGGGGAGGAGGTGGCATGGGGAGGGGCCCTTACCACGCCACACCGTTGTCATGGAGGACCTCCCCGGGAGCCACCACGGAGCCGCGGGAGTAGCAGGGACAGTCCTTGGCAGGCACACAGGCACCAGCGTCGTCCAGGAAGGTGCCCGAGGGGCAGGTGCAGCCGTCCACAGGCACGAAGGCCACATCGCAGGTGACGTCGACCTGGCTCAGGGAGCGGCAGGTGGGCTGGCAGCTCTCCACCACGTAGGAGTAATTCTGGGACTTGGGGCAGTTGCTCGCGTACCTGGCTAGGGGCAGGCGGGCAACACGCAAGTCAGTGGCCGGGCAGCCCATCGGCCTCGCCTTACCACGTCCGAGCTGGGGCTGGAGTGGCCCAGGACTCGATTCCCCTCTGGAACCCAGGTCATAAGAGCACATGGTTCTTGTTTGGACAAGAAGGGGACGCACAAGTTTCTCACTGAGGACAGACACAGAGGTGAGGTGCTGCCCCGGGGTCTCCAGAACCCCCGCCCCCACCTGGGCACACTCAGGGCACACTCACTGCACACGCCGTCCCGCCATCCGCTCAGCAGCACGCCCTTGGCGGCGCAGGCCCGCACGTAGGAGGACAGGGCGGCGCACATGCAGTCCTCACTCTTCTCACAGTTGCACGTGTCGAACATGCAGTTCTGGGAGGATGTCAGGGGGTCGGGACGTCAGGGAGCCCAGCCTCCCAGCGGCCTTTCTCTCCCCGTCCATCCTTCTGGGTGCCCTGGCCTGGGCCAGCAAACAGGCGGGCGGGGCCTCCCGTAGGGCAGCCCCGAGCTTGGCATGAGGCCACAGGAGGGACACACTGCTCTGAGGGGTCGGGAGGGGCTGAGGATGGGGCCAAGGAGAGGGGTCTCCGCAGGACCAGGACAGGGTCCAGCTTGAATCCTAGGCCCGTCACGAGCTGTGCTGCATGTGGGGCGTGGCCAGGGTGGGGAGGGGCCGACAGGAGGGTGTGTCACCCTCAAAATGGGCTGAGGTGGGCCTGCGTCTCCACCTGTGGACCCAGCCCCTGGGGGCTGGGGTCGGGTGCACTTTAGGGCTCTGGCTCCAGAAAAGTGACCTGTGAGGCAACTGCAGCGGGTGACGTTCCGTTGCCCCAAAAGATGTGTCCGCATCGTGACCCTGGGGCCTGTGGCGGTGGCCCTGCTGGAAATGGGGCATTTGCAGGGGTGACAAAGTCAAGAGGGGGTCACTAGGGTGGGCCTGGTGTCCCTGTGAGAAAGAATTGGGACCCAGGCAAACCAGGAGGCCACGTGAAGACACAGCAGAGGCTGGCGAGAGGCAGCCTCGCGGCCCCAGAAGCTGGAGAGACAGGAAGGATCCTCTAGGACATCCTGCCAGGACCTTGATTTTAAATCTCGTCTCCAGGACTGGGGTGGGGGGCAGGGTAGATGGCTCCAGCTTTCAGCCCCAGTCTGTGGTCCTTCGTTACAGGTCATCCAGACAAGGAACACAGCAGCAGGGACCATGTGAAGACCCCAGAGCAGGCCTAGAGTGGGACCCACTGGCCACGGAGGTGTGGGCGGTGCCTGAGAGCAGGAGCCTAAGGGGGGCCTGGGGGCAGCTCCAGGGGCAGGTGCTGCCCCCGGCACCCCACCCCACTCTGGGGGCGGGCCAGGGCTCTCACCGAATGGAAGGGCGCAGGGTTGACGATGGCGTGGCAGGGTGAGAAGGCCCCGGCAGGGCTGGTCAGCAGGGAGCACCAGTGCTGGGCATAGTTCTCTGCGGGGGGTGGGGGGCGACTGTCACCGGGCACAGCTCAGGGCCACTGGCTTCCTTCCCACACGTCCACCTCTGCGCCTGCCCACCCACCCAGCCTCTGCTTGGCCCACACAGGTCTGCGGGGGTCCCTCCGCCCGGGAAACTGAACTGGAGCTTGGGGCTGGCCGGCAGCAGGACGCCTTCCTCGAGACGGGCTCACAGCCTTTTGGGCCCCCTGCACCCTTCCTGCTCAGCCCCGGCCCCAGCTGCGCAGAGCCTGGGTGAGATGTGTGTCTTCCTGCACAGAAGGGCAACCCCCAGGCCTGGCCCCAGGGAGACCCAAGGGCCCCCAGGGCAGGGTACCGTTCTCCACGCTGAGGGAGCAGGGGTCCTCAAAGCTGTTCTTGACGTTCGGGCAGGTGGCCTGGGTCTTCCAGGCATTGGCGAAGGCGGCGGCCGTGCCCTCCACCACACCGCTGATGGTCCGGAAGTCGTCCGCCTGGTTCTGGTTGAAGTTCCCACACAGGCCTGGGGGCAGGAGGTGGGGGGTGGGCATCAGTGGCCCACCCAGCCCAGCCTGAGTGCCCCGGCCCCGCAGGTCCTGCAGGCACCACCGCGAGGTGGACGAGCCCCGTCTCAGGACCGATTGCTGAAGTGCCGGCAGCTGAGCCTTGGGGCATGAGGAGGGACCGCCCTGCGAAGCCCGCTGAGCGAGGGCAGCCTGCTCTCCATCCTCCCAGCCCACTGCCCCCTCCGTGGCGACTGGTGTGGGGCAGGGGGTCCCCTTCTCCTGCCCGATTGCCCATCCCCCTGCCCCACCCCCACTGCCCCTCCCACACCCTCCACTGAGCCTCACCGCACATCTGGCCATGGTAGGAGGGGTCCAGCCTGAGGAACACCTGCATGAGGGGCACCAGCTGCACCTGCGCCTGCAGCCCGAGGCCCGTCTGCACCAGGATGAAGAAGGACGAGGGTCTGAAGATGGTAACGTTGGCTGCGGGTGGGGTGGGGGAGGGCGCAGTCAGAGCCCGGCCATGCTGACCACCTGGCCTGAGCCGCGGGCTCCTGGGATGGCCACTGCTGAAGGGCGCCCGGTGGACCCCTGCCACCCCTCCAGGGCCTGGGAGCCATGTGGAAGCTCGCATGTGCACCTGGGGCCACGACCCCTGACGCCCCCGAGAGGCTGGGCACCGAGCATGCTCCATACAGGGTCCCCACAGAGCCCCAGGGGAGGCCCCTGACACCCCCACCTTGCAGGTGAGAAACCCGCCCTGGGAATGGATGTTCTGGCACCTTCTGAGCTAGCAAGGAACTAGCGAGGGACCCGGCTGGCCCCAAGCGGCAGGAGCCACGTACCCGCTGACACAGGCAGCTGGGTGTAGATGGAGTTCATGAACACAGCACCGTTGGCCTGGATCCGGATGGCCTAGTGGGAGGAGGTGGGGCTGCGGTCAGCGTGGGGAAGAGCCTGTCGGCCCACTGAGGGAGCACTGGGCAGGGGCCAGCCTCCCCCACCCCAGGGATGGCTGCTGCCCCTGGGGCCTGTCTCCTCCCCCTCCGCCCTCCCAGCCTGGGACGCTCACCGTGTCCCCTCCGTGCATGCTCAGTGTCACCGTTTTGAGGCAGTTCTCATTGTCGGTCAGGCCACATTTCCGCAGCTCAGCCAGCACCGTGAGGGTGTTGTCCGCACATTTCTGAACAAGGCAGAGCCCTCCTATGTGCTGGGGTCGGCCAGCCCCCAACCCAGGCAGGGAGGGCCGTATGTGGGCAGGCAGGGTGGGCTGGCGCTGGTACCTGCGGTCGCCTCTGGGCAGCCGTCTCGGGGCCTGAGAGTCCCTCGGTCCCCCGTGAATGTGAGCCCTGGGGCCTCCTCCCTCTCGGAATGGACCCCAGGGGCTTCACGGCTCTGATGGCCATGCTGGGGCCCTCCCTGGGCCAAGGACGCAGGGTCCCTGGAGGGGCTCACCTTGGTCAGGACGTAGCTGCAGTCCCCGTGCATGTCGTAGAGTTTCTCGTCGTAGGTGGAGATGTGCGACCCGCCCTGGACGGAGCAGGTGCCCGGGCACGGGAGGGCCTGGCACTTCCATAGTCCCCCGGAGCAGGTGCTGGGTAGGGGAGGCCGGGACAGAGGGTCATGGTGAGGGGGCAAACCCCACCCCGGGCATCCCCACCCTTCAGGCAGGGCCGGCAGGGGAGCTACCAGGAGCTGCAGCTGGTGGTGTAGGAGTCCCCCGGGGCATAGGTGTGGCCGCTGTGGGTGCAGGGGCACTGCTGCAGGGGCAGGCAGCCTGTGTGGGTGACATCATCCAGCACGGTGCCTGGGGAGCGGTGGAAGGGACGCGAGCCAGTCAGCTGAGGTTGGGGTGGGGAGGTGGAAAGACAGTGACAGAGGCAGCCTCAGGGATGAGGGCAAGAGCCCGGGTTGTGGACAGTCCCCGAGAGCCCGGAGGACCTGCCTGGGGGGCAGAAGCAGCCATCGACGCAGTGGTCCTCGCAATGCTGGGAGTGCCCCGGGTTGGAGCAGGTGTCCACGCAGGGCGAGCCGCATTCGTGGTGCTGCATGTTCCGGGGGCACGTCTGGGCTGCAGGGAGGAGGCAGTGCTTAGCCCCAGGAAGCCACGTGGGTGGCGGGCCCACCTCTGCTGCTGCATTCCACGTGTCGCCGGGGGTCCCCAGAAAGAGCGCCTCTCGTCCCATCTAGCAGTCTTCTGGGTGAGGCGGGCGGTGAGGAGAGCACGGGGCCCAGTGTTTGCAGGGACAGCCCCCCTGCACCCACCTGGGTCCTGGGGTGGGCAAGCTGGCGGTGCCCAGGCCAGATGCCTCTCTGGGCCCTCCAAGGCGGCAGCCTCGCACACTCCCCTCTGCCCCACTGCCCATCCTCTCGCTCCCAGGGTGGCTCCACCTGTCCTGGACCCGCAGCCAGAAGCCAGGTGTCCTGCACAGGGTCACCTCCCTCACGCTCTCCCCAGAGACCCAGTGTGGGTGCAGGGCCCGGGGCTGGCCCCCAGTGCGGGGGGACACTCACGGCAGAGGTCGGGGCCCCGCCAGTTCTGCGGCTGCCCCCCGGCATGGGCGCACTGGCGGGAGTACTCGGCGAAGGTGGCGCAGGGGCAGGCAGGGCAGCGGCACAGGTCCTGGGTGCAGGCGGCCACGTACAGCTCGACATCCAGCAGCCTGTTGCACTGAGCGAAAGCCGGGCCCAGCAGGGTCCTGCGGCAGAGGCCCTCCTGGGGAGACAGAGGCTGGGCACCCTCTGCCCTCCGTGCAGGATGTTGTGGGGACCCCAGCCCTGCAGGCTTTACCCAGGCCAGGAAGCCCCCTCGTCTCCTTGAGGTTCCGTCCTTCCATCCATCCACCGACTCATCCATCCATCTATCCACCACCTACCCTTCCATCCCTCTGTCCATCCATATATCCATCCACCCGTCCCTCCAGCCAGCCAGCCAGCCAGCCGTCCACCCATCCTTCTCCTCAACCACCGTGAACTCACCACTGCTGGGTTCAGAGCTCTGCTTGGCTCTGAGGAGTGACCACAGCCCTGGACTCCCCACACCCCGCCAGGGCTCCAGGACACACCTGCCCATTGTGTGAGCACCCAGAAAAGGAGCAGACCTCGCCCTTGGAGGCAGCTCGGAGGAGGGGGAGGCAGAGGTGTCCTCCGGGCTCAGCCAGTGCCCTTTAGCCCCCGCCCCGACCGGCTCCACGTCCTCGTTTAAGCTTGTGGGTTCTGGTGGTTTCGGGGATCCTGGAGTTCAAGTCCACTTCTAAAGGTGGGATCCTCCCCGCTCATCGGGAAGGCTTCTGCCCCAGGCTTGCTGAGTGCCCCACTCTTGGTGGGACTGTGTGGGGGTTGGCCTGAGCTTGCAGGGGCTTCAGGCAGGCAGGGCCCCTGAAGAGGCACTCACTTCATCAGTGCAGTTGTCCGCCGGGGAGGGCAGGGGGTCCTGGCACTGCTCCGTGGGCCCATCCAGCTTCTGCAGGTTCCCAAACTGTAGCGGGGTCAGCCTAGTGTCTGCAGAGAGGAGGCACTCCATGCAGGGGGCACCGAGGGGCTCCCTGCCCGTGCACAGGGCCCCCGAAACATCCCCCAGGGCATCGCTGGATTGAGTATTGCCACCCCCCTACTTGTCCCCTGTCCACTGCCCAGCACGAGGCCCCCAGCCTGCACCCCCCGGCCTCCTGGGCCACTCTGGCCCAGGGCAGACTGCTGTGTGCGGCGCACTCACTGTGGGTGTGGAACTCGCCGACGGTTGGGAGCCCGTTGAAGTCCCCGCACAGGCCACATGTCTTGTTGGCATACTTGGGGTCCAGCTCCAGCTGGGGGCAGGGGAGGGGCAGCTCCAGCCTCTGACGGCCTGGCAGGGCCCCCAGCCCCCTCCGACCCCGCCCCTGCGGAGCTCCCCCAACCGGGAGGGGAAGGCATGGGCGGCACCCTCACCAGGGCGCTGTCTTCTCCGTTCCACAGGAAGGTCAGCCCCAGCCGGACGCTGATCTTCACATCTGCGTGACTCCCCTCCACCAGGAGGCCTGGGCGGCTGTAGGGCAGCTCCTCCCTGGGGCAGAGAGTTCCGGTCCTCCCTCAGGTCTAGCGCCCGCCCCGCCCCGAGCCACCTGGAGCCCAGGCCCCTCTGCGCCCCGGGGCTGGGCTCACCGCCGCCCGTCGATGAGGACAGAGCCGTTGGCTATCTCCAGCACCAGCCCCTGCATCCTGAGGACGATGTGAGTGATGATGGGCCTGGAGTCCACGAGGCCGCGGCGGAGCTGGATGTTGAAGTCCTCGTAGGCGGCCCCGCAGTGCGCGGAGAAGACGTAGTTGCACAGGCCGGGGAAGCGGAAGAGGTGGCCGTCGAAGGTCTTGTAGTGGGAGTCGCCCCAGGTGCTGCACACCCGCCCACTGTGCGCCGCATTCAGGGCTGCGGGGAGCGCAGGGTCAGGAGAGGGCAGCCTTCCCTGGGACGAGGCCCCCCGGGTTGGGAGCGGGGAGCCCCTGCGCCCCTCCTCGCTCCCCCTGTTCCTAATTCTTCCCGAGACCCCAACAGCCCTGCCCCCTGCCACAGCACCTGGGGTCGGCCACCAGGAGAGCTACCCACCGAGAAGGCTCCCAGCCATGCTCAGAGCCGTCCAGCTGCTGGCTGCCCCACCCCCATGCCAGCTTTACCCCCCCGGGCTGTGAGCACCCCTGCCCTGGAGTCCACTTACAGCTCATGGTGGGGAAGACGGAGATGGGTACGAGGAAGGTCACGCGCTGGGCTGCGGAGTGAGGGCCCGGTCACACCAGGGACGTGGCCAGGCAGGGACCAGCCGGGACACCCCTTCCCCGGACCCCTGTCCTCACTGGCCACCCTGGTGCCGCAGGGAGCTGCAGGCCAGCCCTGGCCCTGCCCAGGAGCCCCAGGGCTAACACTGTCCCCTCCGGGGCCCTTCCTGTCCCCCCTTGACACAGCCCTTCCCAGGTCCGTGTTACCCTGATTGTGTGTGTGTGTGTGCATACGTGTGACTGGGGCCCTGTGTGAGTGTGTTCCTGAATGTGTGAGTGCGCACATGCGAGAGAGAGTGATGGACGAACACAAGCACAAGTGTGTGTGTGTTCACGTGCGTGAGCGCGTGTGAGCATTTGAGCCTCTTCGCTCTGTGCCTTTGTGTTCTTTGGCCCCGTCCACTGTCCCCTCCCGTGGGATCCAGGGGGGGTCCCTGTGTAGCTGACATGCGAAGGGGTCTGCCCCCCGCCCCTGCTCGGCTCCCAGGGCCCTTCCTCCCCCAGCCTGGGCCATACCCCCGTGCACCCGAGGGCTGTACGCGGCAGGCTCGGCTCTGTCTGCGCTCTGCTCTGGGCTGCGCTGGGTCTCTGCGGGAACAGGGAGTGGGAGGCCGTGAGCAGCCAGACGTTGGCCACCCCTCCCTCAGTGGCTGAGGGGTGTCCGTGGCCCGCAGGATGGCAGCCACGTGGACCCTGCTGTCGGGATGTCAGGTCCCGTGGGGAGCTGACCCCACCCTCCCCATCTACACCCCATCTCACTGTGGCTCAGAGCAGGGGACTGAAATTGGGAAACGCTGTTGGTCTCGTTGACCCAGGCCACCCCAGGGAGAATGTTCGGCCCCTTCCCACACAGCCCTCGGAAAAGGACAAAGGCTCACTTTGTTGGGGACAAAGACACACACAGTTGGGGAGGATCCCCAGAGTGACTTAGCAGAAACCCAAGACAAAGCAGCTCCGCCTAGAACCACCCCAAGGCACGCGGGAGGCCTGGAGGCCCTCATGCTGGCACGGTCCCCAGAGGCCACCTGTGTGCCCCCCCACCTCCTGGCAGGGCCTCATCCACCAGGCGCACCTCTCCAGTGTCCCGCTGCCTCAGTGGACAGGCCTGAGCCCCTCTCCAGGCCCCTCTCCACCAGGCTAAGCCTGGGGTGCCCCCGTTCACATGGTCTCAGAATTCTTTCCTCACGTCTGCAGTGGGGGCTTATCTCCGCGCTCAGCCCAAGCCCGTGCTTAGTGGGGAGCGGGAGGTGAAGCCCCAGAGGTGCCTGTGTCCCTGGTGGGGCAGGAGATGGGCGCTGCGCCCATCTCTGTAGCGGTCACACCGGGCTCTGCTCTCTTCAACTTTTCCAGCCGGGACGCCGACACTTGGAAACCACGGGGCCAACCGCGTTTGTCTCCCCTCCCCAGGGCCCTGCTCGCCTGCAGCTCCCAGAAGCACAGCTGCCCCGCAGCTGCTGGCCCCACCCCACGGTCGAGAAACCACGGGGTTTCAGGCGGGCAGGGTCTCCTCTCCCGAAGGGCCCTGCTTCCACGGGGACTGCCTCAGTGCAGGGACCCCCAGCCAGAGCTGCTGGGGAAAGCCCCCACCAGCCCTGCTCACTCCCCCGGGAAAGGGGGCCTGGGGCAGGGGTTTTGGGAGACAGCTCTCCCCCTTCACCCCCTCACTTTCACAGGTAAAGGGAGCCTCAGGCTGGCGCCCACCTGCCCAGAACTCAGCTCGGGTGAGGCGCCTGGAGGGCCTGCAGGAGCGGACTGTGGGGCCAGGATGGGAGGGTGGCCTCTGAAGGCCCGGGCTCCAGGCCAGCTCCCCGGGTGTGGGCGGCAGCCCAGGGACAGCACCTTGCGTGTTGACAGTAAGCGTTAGGGCTCAAGGTGCTTCCCCGGGCCGCGGGGTGCCGCGGGCCAGCGGGACGGCAGGCGAGGTAGGCGGGTGAGAAAGGCCGCGGGCCAGGTGTGGCCCCAGGAACAGAGTGTTTTCAGATGGTCCCTGCTCCTGGGCGGGGCCCGTCGCTGTCTGCCCCATTCCAGCCTTACTCCAAGGAGGCATTTCAGAGCCGCCCTGATGGCTGTTACCCCAGGCCGGCCTCAGAGGGCCGAGAGCAGAAGGTGCAGCCCCCGGCTGGTCAGGCGACTGTGCTGTCCCTGCCCACTCTGCTGTGGCTTCCTCTCGGGGACCAGAGAGACCCCCAGCCCAGGCTCCTCACCCAGTGCCTGCCCCGTCCCAACCGAGGCCAAGACCCTTGGTTGCCCCAGGGGAACTCAGCACAGGCTGAGCACCCAGGGGCTGGGTGTCCGGGATGTCCCCAAGGGGGGCCCGCGTCCATCATGGGCAGGAGAAACCTAGGTGGGTGGTCTGTGGAGGCCACCCCCACTGCAGAGGTGGAGTGAGGGGCTTGCACCTTACCTGCCTTCTGCACCAAGAGCAGGGCCACGAGGGCCCACACTGGTGCTTGGCACCCACTCGGGGCGCCCATCCTAGGGGCTGGCACGGCGGTGGGCGGGCGGCGAGGCGGGAGTGGGGCCCGGCGCTCGCTCCCCTGAGGGCGCTGGGGCTTATGTAGCAGGAAGCCTTGGCCCTGCGCCTGGCTCCTGGGCCACGCAGGGCGCAGTCCTCTCCCCACGTCAGCCACGTGTGTTTGCTCTTGGGGAGGGGCCGTGGCATGAAAGCGCCCAGAGGAGGAAGGGTTTGTGGCTCTGAGCTCCAGAAACCCGGACCCCCGCCCCCAGCAGCCTCTGAGAAGCAGAGGGAGAGGGTGGGTAGGCTGGTGTCCCGGGGCCGGGAGGGTGGCGCAGGCAAAGCCACCGCCAAGCGGGGCCGCCTCGGGCCGCCGGGGTGCCCCTCGCCGTGGCCCCGTGGCTCACACTCAGCCCCCGCGTCAGCCCCTGCAGGGAGCCTGGCTGAGGCTGTGAGGAGGGATTGGAGGGGAGGCAGCCTCGGTCCCTGAGGGGTCGGGAGGGGCTGCAGGTCCCTGCTGTGTCTGGCTAGTGGGGGCGCCGGCTCAGCTAGGGGTGTGGCTGCCTTCTGTGGAGGGCAGGTGCCAGTCCACAGGCTTGCGGGGGTCCCGGAGCTCTGGCCATGCCAGCAGTGCCCTTGCAGGTCTCTGGGCGCCTGTGTCACCAACTTCAAGCTCAAGGGGAAACCAAGGCTCTGGGGACGGACACCCTGGCCACACAGATTGTGTGGGGACTGTGTGTGCACAGCGATGTCCCCCCGGGCTCCCAGGTGTGCTGACGGGGGGCGCCTGCGGGGCCGGGGTCTCTGAACCCCAGGGCCTGCCCCAGGTCGGGTCATGGAGGCCCAGCCCCACAGCTGGGGTGGTAGGGTTTCGGGGTCACATGGTGACCGTTCCCCTCGTCGGTGGCTCGTCCCCCAGCGCCCTTCCTGCAGCACCGCAGCTGCACGCCCCTCTCCCCGTGCGAGCACGCTCCTCCTCCGGCTCTGCCAGCTCCTGGGCGTCCTCCCCCCACACCTGGTGTGCCTGAGCGCTGTCGGCGGCGTGACCCGGGCGGGGACGCGCGGGCTGCCGGGCTCTGACCGGCCCGCAGAGGAGAGTGGGTTCCAGGGCTGTGTGATTAACAGCTGAGAGCCCCGCCCCCACCAGCCTTGGTCTCCCTGAAGAAAAGTCCACAAAAGTGAAATTTCTGGGGCAAAGGGAAACCTGTGGTGAAAGCTTTAGCTGTGTTTTGCCGGCGTCGCGCCCAGCCCGGCTGAGGGCCCGCGGCTCTGCTCTCCCCTCTGGCTCCTGGTGTCCTCACAGCAGGTGTGCCTGCACCGTGCTGGCCCGCGCCTCCCGGCCCGGGTCCCTGCAGGCCTGGGCCCTGCGTCACAGCTCAGGCCCAGACCCCACTACCTGCCCGCTTCTGGGACCCCAGGGCCGGCGCGCAGGCTGCCCTCGGCTCCTCCTCCCCCAGCCTCCCTGTCACTTCCAAGGCTGATGGCTCCTGAAGCTGGGGTGTTGGGCGTCTCCAGAGTTCCCTTTCGTAGCCAGCCCAGTTGTCCCTGATGCAGAGGGCGCCGCTGGAGGGGACGCTGGGTGAGGGCTGGGGGGCCTCTCAGGACAGGCCCAGGGGGTGCACTAGGGGCCTGGGGCCCCCGCCCTCCTGTGTACTCGGGCTACAGCTGGACCTGGCCTCCCTGCCCTCGCTCCAAGCAAACAGCAGGTGCTCTGTAATGTGATGGCACCTAGTCCCTCCCGGGGGTGGGGAGTACACACGGCTTGGACCCCAGGCTGCCCCCGAAGGAAGAAAGGAGGCAGGGAATCTCGGCCTCTCAGCCTGAGCCCTCGTGGCCTGGCTTCCTCTCGCCTCCTCCGAAGGCCTGACTCTCAGTCTGTGTCCCGTCGCCCTCCCGGCTGGCACATCCTCACCCCGCAGCCATCGGAGGGGCCCCGCCAGCCCCAGTGCCCACCCAGCGCAGCCCCGAGCCCCCTGCCACGAGAGCAGCCTGGGCGCCCCGGCCTGGACTCTGTTATCCCTCCACACTTTGGGGGTATTGTCCATCCTGCCCGCCCACCTAGAGGGGCTCTCCAGGTGGGGGGGGGGCGGGGCCATCTGTTCACTGCTGGCACACAGTAGGCACTCAACAAATGCACGGAAGAGTGAGGGAGAGGGCAGCCACCGCTGTGGTCCAACGCCGCCCCTCCTTCCTGGAGTGCCGTCCCCCGGGCAGAGCTGGCGGTGAGGGCCTGACAGGGTCGCGGGATTGGGACATCCCGGATGTGGCCCGGGGAGCCCAGCCTGTTTGCTCAGAGAGTTTACCCCTTCACAGTTGAGAGAGCTGAGAACAGAAGGAGGAGGAAGCACGGGCGGAGGGCTGCCGGGAAGGAGGGCCGCGGCCAGGCCTCCCGGGGCTCGGGGGGGCCCACGGACGTGCCAGGAAGCGGCGTGGCCTGGAGCACGCCCTGTCCCTCACTCAGCCCACAGGTGGACGTGATCCCACCGGTGGATAGAGATGCCCACTGCACAGAGCCCGGAGCTGGGGCACTGCAGGCCCATTCATCAGGCCTGACGGGAGTCCGTGGGGGGTTGGCGCTGCACGGGGTCGTCCGCTGAGGCCAAGGCACCCCTTCTAGTGCACCCCTCCCCACCACCCCCCTTCCACCGTAACAGGGCCCCGAGCACCAGGATGCATCACGCCTCAGGCATTTATCGAGTGCTGGCTGTATGCCCAGCTCCGCACCACACGCCAGGGAGGGTCCAGGATGATCAGGGCGCGGCCCTGGGGATCCAAGGCATGGCTGACTCTAGGCCGGCTCAGAGCCCACCTCCAGGCTGTCCAGGGACACGGGCCTCCTGTTCCTCAGGGCACCAGCATCTGCGGGGAGGGGGACCCTCCACTTCTGGGGTCGGGGTCTGGGCAGCCCTGGCTGATGCCCGGGAGACGTGGAGGGGGGGTGGGCGGATCACACTCCACCTGGCCGTCCTGGCCCCAGAGCTGTCCTCACTGTGAGAAGGGCTGTGCCCACTCCCCTAACCCTGCCCCAGGGCTGAAAGGATGCAGAGACCCTCCACCAGAAAGCCCCCTGCCCTGTGTGAAGACAGACCGCCCCAAGGCCTTCTGCTTTCTCCTGATCTTCATGCAAACCCCTCCCCTTGCCTGTTTCCTCCCTCCCTCTCACCCTCCTTCCCTCCTTCCTTTCTTCATTCTAGCAAATTCTGCTGAGCCCCAAGGGGTGCTGCCCTGGGCCTTGGGGACTTGACACGGACAAGGGAACATAGGTCCCCTTTGGGCTTTCCAGCACACCTGGTCATCTAGGGAAGCAATAAGAACTCTGAAGGAATGGAGAGAAGGGCAGCTCGGTGAGGGGCAGGGTGAGCGTCCAGCTGGAGGAAGGAGGGAGGCAGCCTTCTGCAAATTAGGGAACGACCCCCCCCCCCACAGAGGGGGTAGCAGATGCCAGGGCCCTGGGGCAAGGGTGAACGTGGCCCCTTGGAGGGTCTGAGGACACCTGGTGTGCTGGTACCAGGGCAGGGCAAGGCGGGGCGCTGGACGTGAGGTGCGCAAGGTCGGATGAGGGAGGGGTCTGGGTGTACTCTGAGTTTGGCAGGTGGGGGTTCCCGGAGCATTTAAAGCAGGGGAGCCATTGGGGATTTGTGTGTGTGTATAGTAAAATGCGCATGATGTAATATTTACCGTTTTAAGTGGCATTAAGCACATTCGCAGTGTTGTGCAACCCGTACCACAACAGAAATTTATTTCTCACAGTCTGGAGGCTGAAATTCAGCCAGCACGGTCGGTCCTGGTGCAATCCCGCTTCCAGGTTTCAGACGACCAACTCGTTGCCAAGTCAGCAGGGGCCAAGGATCTCTCTGGAACCGCTTTTACAAGGCGCTAATCCCATTCTCGAGGGCTCCAATCTCACGCCTTAAGCACCTCCAGAAGGTCCCACATCCTAGTACCACCACCCCTGGGGGTTTGGGCACCAGCGCGAGGACTTTGGAGGGAAGCGGTCACACCGCAGCAAGCCGGGATCGTGTTTGGTGGCGCGTTTGGCGACTTCTGCACATCAGCTCGTGTCGTTTGTGACCATGGATAGTTTCTTTATTTTCCAATCTGGGTGCCTTTTTATTTCTTTTTCTTGCCTAATTGCCCTGGTTGGACCTAGCCCTGTGGTGAATAGGAGTGGTGAACTCGTGTGAGCATCGTCGTCTCATTCCTGGTCTCACAGGAGACGCTGTCACCTCTCGCCCTTGAGCGCGCTGTCGGCTGTGGGCCCTTCACATACGGCCTCGACTGTATTGAGAGAGTTTCCTTCCATTCCTAGTTTGTTGAGTTTTTTTTTCTTCTTTATCATGGAAGGGTATCGGCAAATTCTGTATGTGTATCAGTTGAGATGTGTTTTTCTTTTTCTTTCTTCAGTCTATTAGTGTGGTGATTGGTTGATTTTTGCAGGTGAAACATCCTTGCGTCCCAGGAATAAAACCCGCCTGGTCATGGTGTGGAGTCCTTTTAACGCGCTTCTGGATGTTTTTGCTAGTATTTTGTTGAGAATTTCTGCATCCCTATTCGTAAGGTCTCTAGCTTTCTTTTCTTGTAGTGTCTTTGTCTGGCTTTGACGTCAGGGCAGTTACGGCCTCATAGAATGAGTTAGTAAGTATTCCTTCCTCTATAGTTCTTTTTGGAGGAGTTTGAGAAGGATTGGGTTAATTCTTCTTTAAATGTTTTAAAAGAATTCTCCTCTGGTCCTGGGCTTTTCTCTGTTGAGGAGTTTTGGTTCCCGATTTGATCTCCGTACGAGCTGTAGGCCTATTTAGTTGGTCTATTTCTTCATGAGTAAGTTTTGTTAGATTGTGTGTTCCTAAGATTGTGTCCATTTCTTCTGACTTATCAGATTTCTTGGCATGCGACTGTTCATACTATTGCCTTTCATCATAATTTTTTAAAGTATTATTTGTATTTATTTATTTTTCTGTGAGTCTAAGCATTCGTGACTTCAGCTTTGAGTGTTCTCTGTTGCCCTTGCTAGACATTCATAGTCATAAAACGACGTGACTAATGCCAGTAATGATGATGACAATTTGATACCATACACAGCACTGTATTTTACATTGTTTAAATTGAAGTACAGTTGATAAGCAATGTCGTACGAGTTACAAGTATACCACATAGCGATTCACAATTTTTTTAATTTATACTTCATTTTTAGGTGTTATAACATTGGCTGTATTCCCTGTGCGGGACAGTGTATCCTTGTAGCTTATTTTATGCACAATAGTTTGTGCCTCTGGACCCCCTACCCCGTCTTGCTCCCCCAGTTCCCTCTCCCCACTGGCAACCACGAGTCTCTGTCCTGTATCTGTGAGCCTGGTGTTTGTTGTTGTTATATTCACTAGATTGTCGTATTTTGGGTTCCGTGTACATCACACAGTACGTGTCTTTCTTTGTCTGGCTTATTTCACTTAGCATAAGACCCTCCAAGCCCACCCATGTTACAGCAAACCTTTAATCACTTATTTCTATAAAATCAATAGTAATGTCCCTTTCATTTTGATTTTAAAACTTGATTCTTCTTTCTTTTTTTCTTAGTCCGTCTAGCTAACGGTTTGTCAATATTGTTGACCTCTCCAGAGAGTCAGCCTTAGGTTTTGTTGGTTCTCTTTGTTGTTCTGTGCTCCATTTTATTTGTCTCTGATCTAACCACCGATGTTTCCTCCCTTCTGCTAGCTTTGAGCTCAGTTTGCTCTTCTTTTCCTAGTTCTTTGAGGTGTAAAGCGAGATCACTGATTCGAGATCTTTTACTTTCTTAATGCAGGTCTTACAGCTGTGCTGTCTTGGTGCTGCCTTTGCTGGATCTCGTAAGTATTGGTGTGGCATGCTTTTGTGTTCACTCATTTCTAAGGATTTCCCCATTTCTCCTTTGACTTACTGATTGTTTGAGTGTGTTGTTTACTTTTCACGTATTTGTGAATTTTACCATTTTCCTTCTATTATCGATTTGTAGGTTTATTCCTTTGTGGATGGAAAAAGATAGTTTGCATGATATTAATCTTTGAAAATGTACTAAAACCTGTTTTAGAGCACAGCAATTAGTTTGTTCTGGAGCGTATCCCATGTGCACTTGAGAAATGTGTGTTCTGCTGTCGGTGGTGGGGTATTCTGTGTGTGTCTATTAGGTCCGATTGGCTTATAGTATTGTTCAAGGTCTCTATTCTATTATTGACCTTTGACCTTGTTTTTCTGTACACTCTTGGAAACGTGGTCCTGAGGCCTCCAGCTCTCACCAGTAGACGTTTTACTACCCGTCCCCTCCTTCAGGTCTGCAGCGTTTGCCTCGTGTATTTTGAGACTATATTGCTTGGTGCACGTATCTTTACAATTGCTGTATTTTTATTGATTTTTTTAAAGCAAGAAATAAGATCCTTCTTTGTCTCTTATAACCTTTTTAAAACTTAAGGTCTATTTTATCTAATATTAGTGGAGCCACCCCTAGCTGTCTTTTGGTTACCATTTGTGTGGAATATCTTTTTCCGTCCTTTCAGTTTCAACCTATTTGTGTCTTTAGTTCTAAAGTGAATCTCTTAAGGGCAGCATATAGTTGGATTCCTGTTTTGTTTTGTTTTGTTTTTTTAATCAGTTCTGCCCATCTCTGCCTCTTGAATGGAGAGTTTAAATCCATTTACATTTAAAGTAACTATTGATAAAGGTGGACTCAGACCTGCCATCTTGCTATTTGTTTTCTGTATATCTTCTACCTTTTTTGTCCCTCATTTCCTCCATTACTGCTTTCTTTTGTGTTGCATTGATTTTTTTGTAGCAATAAATTTTGATTCTTTTGTCCTTTTGCATATATTATGTAGATCTTTTCTTTGTGGTTATCATGGGATTACATATATCACCCTAAAGTTATAACAGTCTGATTTGAATTGATACGCACTTAGCTTCAATTGCATACAAAACTCTACTCCTATATAGCTCCACACCCTCCTTAAGTTATTGTTGTAACAAATTAGATCTCTATGTCTTATGTGCTAATAACATAGACTCATAGTTATTTTTATGCTTTTATCTTTTAAATCACAGCAAATAAAAAGTAGTTACAAACAAAGACTACAATAATACTGGCTTTTATATTTGCCCACATATTCAGCTTTATCGGAGATCTGTCTTTTCCTGTAGAGCTCTGACTTACTGCCTAGTGTCTTTTCATTTCAACCTGAAGGGCTTCTTCTAGTGTTGCTTATAGAGCAGGTTTAGTGGTGATGAACTCCCTCAGCTTTTCTTTACCTGGAAATGTCTGGGCCTTTCTCTCAGTTTTGAAGGACAGCTTTGCCAGACAGAATTCTCGGTCGGCTGTTTTTCTTTTCACCATTTCAAACCTGTTGCCCGCTACCTTGACGGCTTCCAAGGTTTGCGATGATAAAGCAGCTGATGGCTTTACCGAGGGTGCCTTGGCTGTGGCAAGTCTCTTTTCTCTTGGTGCTTTTGATATTTCTCTTTGTCTTTCCACATGATTGAAATAATGTTTGTATGTGTGTAATAAGGGCTGCCATGTAGGTCGAGGTGGAGCTCTGAGTTTATCCTACCTGGAGCTGGTTGAGCCTCCTGGAGGTGTTCAGCCATTATGTCTTCACACAATACTTTTGCCCCTTGCGTTCGTCTGCTTAGACTCTTATCATGCATGTGTTGACCTGCTTGATGACGATTCACTTTTCTTCATTTTTTTATTTCCCTGCTCTTCAAACTAGATAAATTCAATTGTCCCGTCTTCAGGTTCACTCAGTCTTTCTTCTGCCTGATCAAGTCTGCTATTGATCCCTTCTGGTGAATTTTCCACTTCAGTCACTGTACTTTTCAGCTCCGGAATTCCTAGTGTTTTTTAAAATAATTTATATCTTTTTGTTAATATTCTCATTTTGTATGTGCAGCATTTCCCTGGTTTCCTTTGGCTTTTGTCCATGTTTCACCCTAGGTCTTTGAGCACACTTAAGACAGTAGTTTTAAGGTCTTTGTCTAACAAGGTTGATACCTGGATTTCCTCATCGATGATTTCTGTAAATTTATTTTGCTCCTTTGAATGGGCCATATTTTCTTGTTTCTTTGTAAGCCTTGTGATTTGTTGTTGTTGTTGTTGTTGTTGTTGAAAACTGGGGAGTTGACTATTATAATATGGCAGCCCTGGAAATCAGATTCCCCTTTCCTAGTGTTTGCTATTCTTTTTATTCTCTCTCTGTCTCTCTCTTTTATTGTTGTTGTTATTGTTGAAGGCTGTCGTGGTCCATTTGTTTTGAGACTTTACCAAACAACTTTTCCAAAGAGTGTTCCTTGCTGTTTGTGATCACTGACTCTGCTCCTTTAGCTTGTGTTCAGCTAGTGTTTGGGCTGAGTTTCCTTGAATAGCAGGGGGTTTTCCAGTCTTCACAGCCTGTCTCTGTCCCTCCCTCAGTACTGAGGTAGACTTGCTCTGAGCCTGAGGACCAACCCAAGATGAAATCTTGCTGGACCTGAGTGTGGCTGTCTAAATTCTTGCATAGGCACCACTGCTTTTGGATAGCCTAATTTCCCAAAGAGTCCTTCAGCTTCCACAAACCTTAAATGGTCCATTATATGGCTCCAGCTGTCATCTCTTGCCCCAGGAGTCTGTGGGTCTGTAGTTAGTTATCTTGCAGCTTTTATGAGCTGTGACTTCCCCTTTTACCATTCAAGTTCCAGATTGAACAAAACAGAGACGTGCGCCTTGCACCAGCCCTTTGTGTATATGCAGGAGTACACAGCAATTGGAAAATGTGATATTCTCTGCTCCTTCTGGTTTGCAGTAGGAGAGGAGAATGGAACTGGGCTGGCAGTTCAAGACCAAAACTGCCACTGCACTGAGGATGGGCAAGAAGAGTGAGTACAAATGCCATGAAACTTTGCTACCCTTCTGAAGGTGGCTTTTTCTGGATTGGACCTTAGCCTGGTTGCTGCAAACTTTTTTTTTTTAACATTTTTTATTGATTTATAATCATTTTACAATGTTGTGTCAAATTCCAGTGTTCAGCACAATTTTTCAGTCATTCATGGACATATACACACTCATTGTCACATTTTTTTCTATGTGAGTTATCATAACATTTTGTGTATATTTCCCTGTGCTATACAGTGTAATCTGGTTTATCTATTCTACAGTTTTGAAATCCCAGTCTATCCCTTCCCACCCTCCATCCCCCTGGTAACCACGAGTCTGTATTCTCTGTCTGTGAGTCTATTTCTGTCCTGTATTTACGCTTTGTTTTTGTTTGTTTGTTTTTGTTTCTGTTTTTTAGATTCCACATATGAGCGATCTCACATGGTATTTTTCTTTCTCTTTCTGGCTTACTTCACTTAGAATGACATTCTCCAGGAGCATCCATGTTGCTGCAAATGGCATTATGTTGTCGGTTTTTATGGCTGAGTAGTATTCCATTGTATAAATACACCACATCTTCTTTATCCAGTCACCTGTTGATGGACATTTAGGCTGTTTCCATGTTTTGGCTGTTGTAAATAGTGCTGCTGTGAACATTGGGGTGCAGGTGTCATCCTGAAGTAGATTTCCTTCTGGATACAAGCCCAGGAGTGGGATTCCTGGGTCATATGGTAAGTCTATTCCTAGTCTTTTGAGGAATCTCCACACTGTTTTCCACAGTGGCTGCACCAAACTGCATTCCCACCAGCAGTGTAGGAGGGTTCCTCTTTCTCCACAGCCTCTCCAGCATTTGTCATTTGTGGATTTTTGAATGACGGCCATTCTGACTGGTGTGAGGTGATACCTCACTGTAGTTTTGATTTGCATTTCTCTGATAATTAGTGATATTGAGCATTTTTTCATGTGCTTTTTGATCATTTGTATGTCTTCCTTGGAGAATTGCCTGTTTAGGTCTTCTGCCCATTTTTGGATTGGGTTGTTTATTTTTTTCTTATTGAGTCATATGAGCTGCTTATATATTCTGGAGATCAAGCCTTTGTTGGTTTCACTTGCAAAAATTTTCTCCCATTCCGTAGGTTTTCTTCTTGTTTTACCTCTGGTTTCCTTTGCTGTGCAGAAGCTTGTAAGTTTCATTAGGTCCCATTTGTTTATTCTTGCTTTTATTTCTTCTAGGAGAAAATTTTTGAGATGTATGTCAGATAATGTTTTGCCTATGTTTTCCTCTAGGAGGTTTATTGTATCTCGTCTTATGTTTAAGTCTTTAATCCATTTGAGTTGATTTTTGTGTATGGTGTAAGGGAGTGTTCTGGCTTCATTGCTTTACATGCTGCTGCCCAGTTTTCCCAGCACCATTTGCTGAAGAGACTGTCTTTATTCCATTGTATATTCTTGCCTCCTTGGTTGAAGATGAGTTGACCAAAAGTTTGTGGGTTCATTTCTGGGCTCTCTATTCTGTTCCATTGGTCCATATGTCTGTTTTGGTTCCAATACCATGCTGTCTTGATGACTGTAGCTCTATAGTATTGTCTGAAGTCTGGGAGAGTTATTCCTCCAGCCTCTTTCTTTCTCTTCAGTAATGCTTTGGCAATTCTAGGTGTTCGATGCTGCAAACTTTTAACTGTCTTCTAGGGCTCTGGTAAA